>NC_045776.1:12376818-12679848 GCF_008692025.1 Phocoena sinus | reverse complement strand
GTTTTTTCTTGATGAGTCTGGCTAATGGTTTATCAATTTTGTTTATCTTCTCAAAGAACCAGCTTTTAGTTTTATTGATCTTTGCTATTGTTTCCTTCATTTCTTTTTCATTTATTTCTGGTCTGATCTTTATGATTTGTTTCCTCCTGCCAACTTTGGGGTTTTTTTGTTCTTCTTTTCCTAATTGCTTTTGGTGTAAGGGTAGGTTGTGTATTCGAGATGTTTCCTGTTTCTTGAGGTAAGATTGTATTGCTCTAAACTTCCCTCTTAGAACTGCTTTTGCTGCATTCGACAGGTTTTGGGTCATCGTCTTTTCATTGTCATTGTTTCTAGGTTTTTAGATTTCCTCTTTGATTTCTTCAGTGATCTCTTGGTTATTAAGTAGTGTATTGTATAGCCTCCATTTGTTTGTATTCTTTACAGATTTTTCCTGTAATTGATATCTAGTCTCATAGCGTTGTGGACAGCAAAGATACTTGATACAATTTCAATTTTCTTAAATTTATCAAGGCTTGATTTGTGACTCAAGATATGATCTATCCTGGAGAAAGTTCCATGAGCACTTGAGAAGAAAGTGTACTCTGTTGTTTTTGGTTGGAATGTCCTATAAATATCAATTAAGTCCATCTTGTTTAATGTATCATTTAAAGCTTGTGTTTCCTTATTTATTTTCATTTTGGATGATCTGTCCATTGGTGAAAGTGGGGTGTTAAAGTCCCCTCCTATTATTGTGTTACTGTCGCTTTCCCCTTTTATGGCTGTTAGCATTTGCCTTATGTATTGAGGTACTCCCATGTTGGGTGCATAAATATTTACAAGTGTTCTATCTTCTACTTGGATTGATCCCTTGATCATTATATAGTGTCCTTCTTTGTCTCTTGTAATACTCTTTATTTTAAAGTCCATTTTGTCTGATATGAGAATTGCTACTCCAGCTTTCTTTTGATTTCCATTTGTATGGAATATCTTTTTCCATCCCCTCACTTTCAGTCTGTATGTGTCCCTAGGTCTGAAGTGGGTCTCTTGTAGTTAGCACATATATGGGTCTTGTTTTTGTATCCATTCAGCCAGGCTATGTATTTTGGTTGGGGCATTTAATCCATTTACATTTAAGGTAATTATCGGTATGTATGTTCCTGTTACTGTTTTCTTAATTGATTTGGGTTTGTTAGTGTAGGTCTTTTCCTTCTCTTGTGTTTCCTGCCTAGAGAAGTTTCTTTAGCGTTTGTTGTAAAGCTGGTTTGGTGGTGCTGAATTCTCTTAGCTTTTGCTTGTCTGTAAAGCTTTTGATTTCTCTGTTGAATCTGAATGAGATCCTTGCTGGGTAGAGTAATCTTGGTTGTAGGTTTTTCCCTTTCATCACTTTAAATATGTCCTGCCACTCCCTTCTGGCTTGCAGAGTTTCTGCTGAAAGATCAGCTGTCAACCTTATGGGGATTCCCTTGTGTGTTATTTGTTGTTTTTCCCTTGCTGTTTTTAATAGTTTTTCTTTGTATTTAATTTTTGCTACTTTGATTAATATGTGTCTTGGCATGTTTCTCCTTGGATTTATCCTGTATTGGACTCTCTGTGCTTCCTGGACTTGATTAACTATTTCCTTTCCCATATTAGGGAAGTTTTCAACTATAATCTCTTCAAATATTTTCTCAGTCCCTTTCTTTTTCTTTTCTTCTTCTGGGACCCCTGTAAGTTGAATGTTGGTGCATTTAATGTTGTCCCAGAGGACTCTGAGACTGTCTTCCATTCTTTTCATCCTTTTTTTTTTATTCTGCTCTGCAGTAGTTATTTCCACTATTTTATCCTCCAGGTCACTTATCCGTTCTTCTGCCTCAGTTATTCTGCTATTGATTCCTTCTAGAGAATTTAAAATTTCATTTATTGTGTTGTTCATCACTGTTTGTTTGCTCTTTAGTTCTTCTAGGTCCTTGTTAAACGTTTCCTGTATTTTCTGCATTCTATTTCCAAGATTTTGGATCATCTTTACTATCATTATTCTGAATTCTTTTTCAGGTAGACTGCCTATTTCCTCTTCATTTGTTTGGTCTGGTGGGTTTTTACCTTTCTCCTTTATCTTCTGTGTGTTTCTCTGTCTTCTCATTTTTCTTAGCTTTCTGTGTTTGGGCGTCTCCTTTTTGCCGGCTACAGGTTCGTTGTTCCTGTTGTTTTTGGTGCCTGCCCCCAGTGGGTCAGGTTGGTTCAGTGGGTTGTGTAGGCTTCCTGGTGGAGGGGACTGGTGCCTGTGTTCTGGTGGATGAGGCTGGATCTTGTCTTTCTGGTGGGCAGGACTGTGTCCGGTGGTGTGTTTTGGGGTGTCTGTGACCTTATTATGATTTTAGGCAGCCTCTCTGCTAATGGGTGGGGTTGTGTTCCTGTCTTGCTAGTTGTTTGGCATGGGGTGTCCTGCACTGTAGCTTGCTGGTCGTTGAGCGGAGCTGGGTCTTAGCGTTGAGATGGAGGTATCTGGGAGAGCTTTTGCAGTTTGGTATTACATGGGGCCGGGAGGTCTCTGGTGGACCAATGTCCTGAACTCGGCTCTCCCACCTCAGAGGCTCAGGCCTGACCACTGGCCAGAGCACCAAGACCCTGTCAGCCTCACAGCGGTGAGCTGCTGCATGTGAAAACGGTGGCGGCGGCAGCTGAAACGGCAATGCCCTTGCCTTCTCTGAAGGCTACAGAGGCGACACTCTCGCTCCTTCGCCCGTGTCCAGTTAGGTGGCGGATGGTGTGCAGGGACTGGGAGCTGCCTCCTCCTCAGCGACTGGGCTCTTAATCCTCTGCAGTAGCCACCGAGGAGCCCGACAGGTGGGAGGAGGGCACGCTGGGTTGCAGGTGAGGGAGCTGATGTTGGATATTTAACATGTCCATCTTCCAAAAATTTGGAATTTTTCCCTATGACCAACACATGATCAGGATCCTTCCAGTGAAATTTTTGTGTGCATGCATACTGCTGAATTTGCTGAATTGCATTTCAGAAATGTTGGACTATTTATTCTCCCATTGTGATATATGAGTATCTTCCCTACCCCCAACCCCATAAGAATGCATTTATTTAGGGAATTCCCTGGAGGTCCAGTTGTTAGGGCTCTGTGCTTCCACTGCAGGGGGCATGGGTTCAATCCCTTGTCAGGGAACTAGGATCTCATGTGGCATGGCCAATATATATATATTTATTTATTTAAGTCTGAATTGGTAACCCCTTATTCCTTTCAACAGTCAACACAGAAAGGGGAACATGGAAAGTGTGTCTCCAAGCCTTACCCTGTCCATCCAGGTGCCCCACCTGGCAACTAACCTCTTTAGGTAGTTTTTTCCTGTATCCATTCGGATTTGTCTTGCAAAACCAAGAAAATACAAATATAAATTCTTATCTTCTGCCCCTTTTGATACAAAAGGTAGCAAATTATATGCACTGTTCTGACCCTTGCTTATTTTTCTCAAGAGATATAGTAGAGCACTTTCCACACCTGTACTGAGAGCACAGCCTCCTCTCTGTTTCAGCAGTGAAGTGGTCCATCCCAGGGAAGCATCAGATCTGGAAAGAGCCACCTGCTGTTTCCACTGTTTTTTATCACAAACATGGTTGCAGTGAACAATCTCCTGCATATGTCCTCTTCTGTGCATGCCCGATGCCACAGAATACATTCTCGGAGTGCTTTCTGTCAATGCTGCCCACCTTTTCTATTGGGTTCTCTCTCTCTTTTTGGTACTATTTCTAGGAGCTCTTTTTGTATTAGGAACTTTTAGCCCTGTTTTGTCATGTGAATTGCAAGAATTTTTTTCTTTTTAACATTTGTCATTTTAAAAAATTTAGCCTACAGTGGTGGTTTTTTCCTTTCCACGCAAAAGGTTTAAACAGTGTAGTAGAACATGTTAGTCTCATCCTCCGTGCCTCTGGATTTTGAGTCACATGTTGGAAGAGGGTGGGTGAGAGCACATCTTAGGCCTCCAGGAGCCCACAGCCAGCGCCCAAGTCTCAGATGGTGCTGCAGCTCCTTGGGTTCTCAGAAGCAAGCTGCCTTTTTCTTTTCTTTTTGTTAAACCTCGTTTCATGGGAACAGTATCTCACAAATCCATTTAGAGAGAACAGAGGGAACAGAATCGGGAGTGGGCTTATGTCTGGGAAACATCATACCGTCAGGCCTGTGCCTGCCCCCCTCCCCCAAGCCCTCCTGAATGGGTGACTTGGGCTGCAGTTCACAGACTGCCCAGAGGGGCAGCACTGATAATGGAAGGAGACGCACTTTATGGTGTGTGTAGACCGTTCCCGTGCACACTTCATGTGTTTTTAAACTGCACTCATCACAGCCCAACAGCCCAGTAGATTATAAACCATGTCCTATGGAAACCGGGAAATCATTGGACATCCCTGAGTAAGTAAGGGTGTGCATGGGCAACATGTTTCATGTGCATCTTTGCTGTTCCTCCTGCCTCTGATGCAACATTCTAGAAGAGTACTGGGGCTTTAAGAATCATGCAGAAGGATTGTAAGAGTCCAGCAAGCTTTAGTGCCAACCAGAGCCTCCCTCTGAGGCAGCTCTTTCAGCCCTGTAACGTTAACAGTGAAAACACCCACTTAGCACTGCGGTGCCAGGCTTGGAGACACTGCCATTAGCCTACTTCTCACAGGTGGGAACACGGAGGAACAGAGAGTTTAAGAAAGTTGCCCCAAACTACCCACCTAGTATGTGGCGGAGCTGGGCTTTGAACCCAGGCAGCCTGACCCCAGGGCACAGGCTCCTAGTGAGTACACACAGTGTCCTCAATTAATTACAACTCCAAACCTAAGAGGAGAAAATACCATTTAGAAGGAAGATGGGAGAGACAGTTAAAAGAAACAAAGGAAGAAACCTGTATGAGTGATCCCCGGTACCCCTGCTCCTGCTGTAAGTGCCCTCCACTGTTAGCAGTGTGGTTTCTATTTCTGGAGAAAGCTGGGCCCAGGAAGCGTACCTCAGGGTTCCAGGCCCAGCACCTCAACTCCTGTAGCTCTATGACCTGGGGTAAATCACTTTATTTTTATTTATTTCTCTTGTTTTTGTTATGGTAAAATATACATAATGTAAAATTTACCATTTTGTTCTATTTTCAAGTATACGGTTCAGCGGCATTCAGTGTATTCACAATATTGCCCACCCATCACCAGGATCCATTTCCAGAACATTTTCATCTTCTCAAACAGAAACTCCATTCTCATGAAACGAGAACTCTCCATTCCTCCTCCCCCCAGATCCTGGTAACCACTGTCTACTTGGTGTCCGTGAATTTGACTATTCTGCATACCTCGTGTAAGTGGAATCATACAGTAGGTGTCCTTTCATGTTTGGCGTATTTCATATAGCATAATGTGTCCAAGGTTCATCCTGTTTAACGTGTATCAGAATTTCATTCCTGGTAAAGGTTCAGTAATGTTCCATTGTATACACATTCCACCTTTTGTTTGTCCATTCACCTGTTGATGGGCAGTTGGGTTGTTTCCACCTCTGGATGTTGTGAAGAGTGCTGCTATGAACATTGGGCCTGAGACCCTGCTTTCAGTTCTTTGGGGTCTATACCTCAGAGTGGTTGCTGGATAATTGCTGGATAATATGGGAATTCTGTGTTTAACATTTTGAGGAACTGCCAAACTCATTTTATTTTCAAAGAGGACATTTTTGTCCTCACTCACGACCCTGGGCGTAAGCTTCCTAATCATTTCCCTGGGCCAATGAGCAGAATTTTTCCAGCCCCTTCTCCCTGAAGCATCAGCCCTACGATGTCTAGTGTGTGTGGAGCTCACACAGGCCTAAGGCCACAGGCCCCGTGAGTTAAATGCTCGGCACCTGCACGTGGGTCCTCCCGTCTCCTCACTTGGCGCCCTGTGGACCATCTCTTCCTTCTAGGGTCACTTTCCACATTTGTTTCCTTCATAGTTTCCCCTTCTCCATAATACAAGTTCTGTGGCGGTCAAGACTTTTTTTTCTCTTGTTTTCTATTATATCGTCAAATTATAAGATGGTAGCTGGCACATAGTAGGTACTCCAGAAGTAAGAGAAAATGCCAAGGCTTTGTATACATTGCCTCATTTAATCCTTATAACAACTTTTATCCCCTGCTTCACCCTCCAAAAACAGGACCAGATAGTTTAAGTAACTTCCCTAATGTAGCACAGCTAGTAAAATATATATTCGATGTGTGATCTACATGGGAATGCAACAGGCATGCACCAGCGTGGCTGAAGGAAACCAGTACTCCTCCAGCTACCCACGAGCTATTCTTGAGTCCCCAGGGATGCTGCCCCTGCCAGTGGGCACGCTCCTGCCCTTTCCGGGGTCTGGACTTGAAGACCCTCGTCCTGGGGCATAAGTGACCCAAGGGGCCCAAGGAGGGCGCCCTCACTCCCAATTGCTCTGTCCTCAGTGAGGACCTTGTCCTTAAGGTCCCACACAGAGCAGAGGCCAGGCAGTGACATCGACTGGAACTTTACTGACAGTGCGAGGATAATGAAGGCACGTGCGGGAAATAAATCACGAAGTCCTCAGGCTCAGACCCTCACTCAGGGCTCCTCATGGCACCACCCGGCCTCGCTACCACCCTGGCCATGAGCCAGGAAGTTCACGGCCATCAGTGCTCTCCAGGCATCCCCCCAGCCCCGCTATCATAGTTTGCTAGTGCTGCCAAAACAAAATACTGCAGACTGGGTGGCTTAAAAACCAGAAATTTATTATCTCACATTCCCGGAGGCTGGAAGGCCCAGGTCAAGGTGTGGCACCATTGGTTCCTCCTGGGGTCCCTCTCCTCGGCCTGCTGATGCTGTCTTCTCCCTGCGCTCTCACAGGTTCTTCCCTCTGTGTGTGTCTGTGTCCTCGTCTCTTCTAAGGCGGACACTAGTCAGATTGGATCAGGGCCACCCTGTCACCTCATTTTAACTTAATTACCTCTTTCCAAATACAGCCTCATTCTGAGGTGCTGGGGGTTAGGACTTCAGCATGTGGATTTGGGAGGGGACACAATTCAGCCCGTGACAGCTCAGCCAGAGAAGCACGTTTCTCCTGTTTCCTAGGAGTGTAAGATTTTGCTCCAAGTCGCAGCCATCTCCTCGGCCTCTTCCAAAGACGACTGCTAACAGCACCTATTCATTTCGGTTTTTCCTATCAAGCGGGGAGGTTCTCCAGCCACATGGTTATGTGTAGAAGAAATGTGTCTGCTGGATATGATGGGCTAAAGGGGTCTGCCACGCTATAAAGTTGTGAAATTCTGTGTTTCAAAAGTATTTCCAGAGGGCTTCCCTGGTGGCGCAGTGGTTGAGAGTCCTCCTGCCGATGCAGGGGATGCGGATTCGTGCCCCGGTCCAGGAAGATCCCACATGCTGCGGAGTGGCTGGGACCGTGAGCCATGGCCACTGAGCCTGCGCGTCCGGAGCCTGTGCTCCGCAACGGCAGAGGCCACAACAGTGAGAGGCCCGCGTACCGAAAAAAAAAAAAAAAAAAAAAGTTTTTCCAGAGAATGCGGGTTATGAGATGATCTGGAAAGGGGTGCGGGGTCGAGAGCTGGGATGCTATAATTAGAAGCCCATCCTCAGTCCAGAATTCTCCTCTTCCTGGAGTCTAAGCTCCTCATTTTAATGCTGTGAATGAAGCCATTGCCTATCCTGTAAGAGCAGATGATCTTGCTTCACATGAATCGATGTGGACCACAAAGCATGGCTTTCTTCCTCTCCTGGAACCATAAATTAAGGTCTGTTCTGCACTCATCTGCTCACCAGGTCTTGGCAGCCTTCTCTGGACCTTGGGGCTCCTTGAGTACTTACAGTCTTTGTTCAAATAAGCAGCCTCCCGATGGCTGGCCCAGATGTGAGGCTCACATCTGGAAACTATCCCTAGTCTTGGCCCAGGCCTTCAGGCTTAGGAGATGTGTATGTGTCAGGTACAACTCCGCCCTGCCTGGTGATCCACACACAAGGCCCCGTGCAGGGCAGAGGTCTTGGGGACTGGCGGCTGGGTTTGGAGACCATGTGTTGGGTTAAATCCCAATGGGCTACCTGCCAACAGCACCACATTCGTATTCCCATCCTACCATCCTTCCTTGATTCTCTGGCAGGGCCCACAGTGCCAGGCCTGCCACAGACATCCAGCAAGCAACCCACCTACCTTGAGGCATCTCACTGATGCTGCCACCATGGCTTGGCCTGGCCCGTGGATGGAAGTGGTTGTCTGAGCCTGGAACTGGGTCTCCCAGCTTGAGAATTTATACCTGAGATTTATGGTGCAGGCATGAGGGTGAATTGTCTGTATATCACAAAGTGCTTAGTTCAGAGGGGGCTCCAATGCTTAAAGAAAACCCTGTGCTCTAAAGCCAATAATACAGCATGACCCACTTTGGATCAGTGGTGCCTGTCCAGGGAAATGCCCTGCCCACCATCCTTAAGGAACAGTGAGCACCAAAGAGTGGTTTATGTGCAGGAAGGAGGTGGCATTTCTGGTAGGACGAGAGTTTGCACAAATGCTTGTATCAGGTACTCGTGTAAAGCTGCCGGCTGCTATTGACAGATTTGAGGTCTGACTGACCCTCTGGGCCAAGAAGGATCCTCACTGATGTGTCTGCCTGGCCTAACCTATTGGTTTTTGGGGTTTTTTCGTCGAATGCATTTTACAATTTCCCAACTAGAAAATTTTAAACATACAGTAAAACAAAAGAAAAAAATTATTCCTCAAATCCCAACATCAGAGATAACGGTTAACGTTTTGGTTTCTATATGCCAAATCTTTTCTCATATGTATGTATAAATAGTTTCTAAAATAATGAAAGACAATCATCCCATAATACTGTTCTAGAATCTGCTTTTCTTTCAATATCTCATAATATTTCCGTCAGAAATATACAACTATATTAGCAGTCTTAAGAAGAGTAGTACTGCCACTTAGGAGAGGACTGAAGATCTATGAAGGCATTTTCAGTTGTCACAATCATGGCAGAGTAGGAGAGGGTGGGTGGGAGATGTGCAGCTGGCACTCAGAAGGCGAGGGACCAGGAAATTAAGTGTTCTGCAAAGCTTAGTCCAGCTCAGATTTTGAATATCCTGATGGATATTTACAACAGTGGGAAAAAAATTTATAATAACTTTAGCCTAAGACCTAACTCCTTTTTACGTATAAACACAAAGCTTTTTGGCATGGTTTTAGTATACACAGAATTTTATAACAATGCAACTAATGAGTTTTGTTTTGTTTACACTTTTTACTATGAATTGTCAGCTCAACCATTTGGAAAATCTCATCAGCAATGGCAAAGCCACTCCCAGCCTCTGAGTCAAGGTTATAGCCACCTGGATCTATCTGTATTGTAGTCAGTGCATTTAGAATGAGTGTACATACATGGGAATACACTTATCCGCCTTTTGTTTCCAAATGTCAGATGCAGAAAGTATCTACAAACGTTTAGTGGTACAATTGTCTTACTTCTATTAAGTCCTAACTTTTAAAAAGCAGATTCAAACATCTGGTTTCTTCATTATATCTTCAAATGTAGTTGCGCCTAAAAATTTGCAAATTGCAACTGTTATCTGTCAGCTCTGTACCCCCTTCTAAGCCCTGCTCTCCATCTCTGAGGTTGGAAACCTCCACGTTATATCTTCCAGATTCCTTCCCATCTGGCTTCTTTGAGTGTCTGCCAATGGGAGGCACTGGGGGAGGTTGGAAGAGGAGATCAGGGAGACGGTATTTTCCCGGGGCTTCTGGGTTGTATAGTGTGCACAGTGGCAGCTGCAGCAGCCTGGCCGTCGGAGGCTCCCGGTAACTATTTTCCCTGTTGCTTCTCCAGTTCTAGGGAGTAGTGACTCCTTGTAGTTCCTAACCCTGGACAACCCTACCTTCCTCTCTGTGCTCTTCCAGCCCTTCCCAAACCTTTATAACCAGTTCCCTAGATTAATTTACTTCTGTTTGAAATACCTAGAATGGTTTGTTTTCCTGATTAGACACGAACAGACAAAAAAGGCTTAGAATTGTATCCTGTTTGACTTGTTTAATATTACAGTCAGGCCATTATATCCCTTTTTAAAAAACATTCTGCACTTGGGTAGGTATATTGCCTATGAATTCAATTTCAGGATAAAAAGGGGGGTATTACAAAATATTTATTACTGTAAAAACCTGGTTTTGAGCTTGAAAAGAGTTGAAAGCAATCCATGCCATCATTTGTAGTGACCTCTTTCATCTTTTCCACAACCCCCTATTGTTTGACATTGAGAAGTATTTCAGACTTTTCATTATGACAGTGGCGCTTCCAGGAATATCCAGGTACTTAGATTTTCCAGTGCATTTCAAAACTTCTAAGGGCAACTGTTTCTAATAGAACTCATTTCTGTTGTGGATCTCATCTCCTTCCTGGATGTGAGTTTTTGTAAAGAAAAACCAAAAAAAGTTGCACTTGCAGAATACGCTGTGACAGCCCTGATGGAGAGGGTGCAGGTGGCAGGTGGGCATAGGAGGGGTGCAGGACGGGGCACAGGATGGAAAGTGAAGATGAAAAACATCATATACTAAGAAAACACTAACCAAAAGAGAAATCAAGTAGTAATATTAACATCAGGCTAAGTAAACTTTGAGATAAAAAGTGTTACTAAACATAAAGGTCGTGACATAATAAACGATAAAAGGTCCAATTTTCCAGAAATATATAACAGTTCTAAATCCGAATATAACTAATAACAGAACCTCAGATATACGTAAAGCAAAAATTGACAGCTTTACAGGAGAAACTGCCAAATTCACCATATCTCTGGGAAGTTTTAACACACCTCTTTTGGTAGCTGTTTCAAAGGATTGATGTCATACAGGACATAATCTTTAATCACAATTCAATTAAATTAGAAATAAAAAGATAACTTTTTAATCCAAACCCCATGTCTTTGGAAACATACATAAAACACTTTAAATTTAATCGTGTATTAAAAACAAAATCACAATGGAAATGAAAATATTCAGAACTAAACAGTAACTAAAAATTATGTACCAAAATGTGCCAGATGCAGCTAAAGTGGTACTTAGAGAACAGCTCATAACTATAGATGTTTATGTTAGGAAATAAGAAAATCTAATAACTTAATAAGCCAAAGAGCCAACTTAAGAATTAGGGGAAAAATAGCAGCCTAAGCCCAAAGAAATAAGAAATATAATGAAGGTAATGCAGAAATTAATGAAATAGGACATATATATTAGAGAGGATCGACAAAGACAAAGTTGTTTTGGGGGAGGGGAAAAAATAAATATCTAGCAATATTAATCAACAAAAAAGAAAACAAACATGAATAAACATCAATAAGAATTTAAAAGGGGATTACAACTACAGGTGATGCAGACCTTAAACAGATAACTGGAGGATATTATAAGCAACAGTGAGTGGTCGTGTTACCAGTCAGTGACTTAGATAGGCCATTCCTTATTTGATAAAAGTGTTTGAATTAGCTGATCTCAAACATAAAGCATAAAGCAGCGCTGCTCATTAGTTAGTGACTATATTGTGAAAATGCAGATTCTGACTCAGTAGGTCTGGGTGGCGCCTGAAAATCTGCATTTCTTTTTTTCCTATTCCTGAGTTTTGTTTTATTTGCTTATTTATTTTTATTGAAGCGTAGTTGATTTACAATGCTGTGTTAGTTTCAGGTGTACAGCAAAGTGATTCAGTTTTTAATATATATTCTTTTCAGATTGTTTTCCATTATAGGTTATTACAAGATATTGAATATAGTTCCCTGTACTATACAGTAGTTCCTTCTGTGTTTGTTTATTTTATATATAGTAGTGTGTATCTGTTGGTCCCAAACTCCTAATTTATCCTCATCCTTTCCCCTTTGGTAACCATAAGTTTGTTTTCTATGTCTGTGAGTCTATTCTTAGGGTTTTTTTTAATAACAAAATTATATGTGAAGACATAGTCCATGGCATTTACATAAGAATTCTTTTTTAAAAAATATTTTATCATTTATTTAACTATTGCTTTGGCCTTTATGGCAGTCTTTTTTTTAACATGTTTCAATTAAACTTTATTTATGGATATTGAAAGGTGAATTTCATATAATTTTCACATGTCATAAAATAATATTCTTTTTCTGAAGAAATTTTCAACCATTTAAAAAATGTAAAAAGCATTTTAGCACATGAGCCATACAAAAATAGGGGATGGGCTGGGTTTGGCCCATGGACCATTGTTTGTTGACTTCTATCTAAACCAGTGCTTCTCAAACTTTTTTTTTGGCTGTATAGTTGATGTACAATATTATAAGTTTCAAGTGTACAACACAGTGTTTCACAATTTTTAAAGGTTATACTCCATTTATAGTCGTAAAATATTGGCGATTTTCCCTGTGCTGTACAATATATCCTTATAGCTTATTTATTTTATAAACAGTAATTTGTACCTCTTAATTCTCTACCCCTATCTTGCCCCTCCTCCTTTCCCTCTCCCCACTGGTAACCAAAGTTTGTTCTCTATATCTGTGAGTCTGTTTCTTTTTTGTTATATTCACTAGTTTACTTTTTAGATTCCACATATAAGTGATATCATACAGTATTTGTCTTTCTCCGTATGACTTATTTCACTAAGCATAATATCTTGCAAGTCCATCCATGTTGTTGTAAATGGCAAAATTTCATTCTTTTTTCTGACAGTATTTCACTATATGTATACACCACATCTTTATCCATTCATCTGTTGATGGACACTTAGGTTGCTTCCATATCTTGGCTATTGTAAATAATCCTGCTGTGAACATTGGGGTGCATGTATCTCTTTGAATTAGTGTTTTTGTTTTCTTTGGATATATACCCAGGAGTGGAATTGCTGGATCATATGGTAGTTCTACTTTTAGTTTTTTGAGGAACCTCCATACTATTTTCCACAGTGGCTGCACCAACCTACATTCCCACCAACAGAGGGTTCCCTTTTCTCTACATTCTTGCCAACATTTGTTATTTGTGGTCTTTTTGATGATGGCCATTCTGACAGGTGTGCGGTGATATCTCATTATGGTTTTGATCTGCATTTCTCTGATGATTACCAATGTTGAGCATCTTTTCACGTGCCTGTTGGCCAGAGAATCTGCATTTCTAACAAGACCCCCTGAGTGGTGTAGATGTGCTGGTCCATATTTGAGTAGCAGGGCCTTAGGCATCATTGTCTCATACACCAGCATTACTGTCTTTTTAGGCAGATTCTGTCCTGCAGTCTGTGCTGCCTTTTTTCAGTTACTCCCAAATCCTTCCCAGTCCACCCAGATATAGTAAAGCTAAGTTTCATCAGTCGAAACCTGAAATAACCTTGAAAGAAGCAGAACAAAAAACATAAAACAAGATGAGTACCCTCTAATTTTACTACAAGTTGCAACTAAAAAGACATCATTCCTAAAAGAGAACACCTACAGCCAAGCCCTTTTTTCTTTCTTTTGTTTTTTGTTTTCTGTTTAGATGAACCAGTTTTCTCTATATTATGGGAAATGGGTGAATTGAAAAGTGCTATATAGACGTAATGCCTGCCGATAATTATAATGACATACAATTATATAATCCATTCATTGACAATAAACACTATGAAAATTTCCCTTTCAATTATATAAGGGAAATTTCTGTTTGTCTTCATAAAATGTTTTAGAGGCTTATCTTAATTATCCCCATATCATTCACGGTTGAATAAAAAGTCAGTTTGATGTGCAATTAAAAAAATGTCTCCTACATAATGCCTTCTAAAGCATGAACTTTAACTTCAAATTCCCTTTGTGTAAGTCAAGGAGAAATTGATGAAGTCATTTTGCTTGAGTGCACAAAATGAGAATTTTACTTACAGTTTCTGACAATAATAAGGTTGTCATCTTTAATATTTAAGCTCAAGGCTGGAGGGGAAAAGATATTTATGCACATATATGTACAACCTAGCAAATGTTAGTCATTTGTCCCCAAATACCTGGAACCAAGCAGAAAAATAAAACAGGGTGCTCTGGCCATCCCAGAAAATGTGTAAGGTTTTAGATAAAGTATGACATAGTCTTTGGTGTGCCTGCCACCCTGGGTGTCCCTCTTCTTGTTGCTGCTGGCACTCTCCACAATGTCCTCATTTCCACCTTGGGCCAGTGCTGAATGAGCAGGAGGAAATATTTGATAGATGTCAGGCCTGTCACTGGAGCATTACAGGCAACAGGCCTGGAGGAGTGAGTGTCCAGTTATTCATGCCATCTTCAGCTCAGTTCTAATTAGCTGCACCTCAACACAAAACTTGACCTAGAACCAAGTAGGCCATTTACAAATTACAAAACACAAGCATCCAGGGTAATCAGTTTACTCTGTATTTTGAGTATGATTCTAAAACACCAAGCACTAGATAATATGAGCGAAAGACCCAGGGCCTAGACCACAAAGCCCACAGCACTGAGAGCGCAATTCTGTGGCAGCCTCCTTCTTGGTCCTGGAATTCCAACAGAGACATTTGTGATGAAGCCCTGGGTAGACACAGGGTAAGTGGGAAAGAAGACAAAACATTTCTCAAAACTGTGTTTCTAAAAACCTAGCACAGGTTTCAGACCTCTCAATAGGCTTTCCCAAGGAAATCTAATCTAATAGCTAATATCAGGGACTTTTTCCATATCTGGTTTAAGAATTGGGGCCCAGAAAAATGGCCATACAAAAGCGTTCCCTCATGAGACTCTCCTGACTATTCATGAGGTTGGAATGCTCCCACCTTTCTTCAGGTGAGCACCCTGAGGCCCAGACAAGTTAGGTGACAGATCAAGGCCCAGGGGTTGGGTTAGCTCCTCCATTCAAGCCCAGGGCTTTCAAACTCCAGAGTGTTTCTGCTCCACTATGCTGCCCATCTTACAATAACATAACACGCAGCTCAGAGATGGATCTGCTCCTTACAAGTGCCAGGAAGCTCTGAATAAAAATCATAGAATCATACTTTGAATAATCACATCTAGGGAATAAGTCTGTTCTCCCCCTGAAGTATCGTCCGTATGTATTAAACAATTTAGTCACTGAAGCCTTTTAGACATAATCATTTGTTTCCTTCTCCAAGGCCCATAAGAGGGGAGATTCTGTCTCTCTTATTCACAGCTAAATGCTATGGCCAGACAATTCTTAGCACATAGTTTGTGTTCAACAAATATCTGTGACTGATAGCTTAAGAACTACCTGTTGATAGAATTCATTAATGAGTTCAGGAAAGGACAGAAAGGTAATCTATGAGGTCACCCAAAGGATTTGGATTATGACATAAGCCTAGTTCTTGGGACTCCACCCTTCTGAATATTTAATATAATACAGACGTGATAAATATATATATATATAAAATTAAAATGTACAATCACTGTATTCATTTTCTAGGGATGCTGTAATAGGATACCAGATAAACTGGGTGGCTTAAACAACAGAAATTCATTGCCTCACAGTTCTTAGGGCTAGAAGTTCAAGACCAAGGTGTTGGCAGAGTTGGTTCTTTCTGAGGAACTACTGACAAATCTCACCCTTGCATACAGAGCTTCAAATCAGCCTTTTATGGGCCTTTAATCCTGGACAACCAAGGATCCTCAAACACACAAGGAGAACCACTAACACAAAGAAGCCCCAAGCAAACAACTGCAAAAAAGAATCTGGAGGAAATGGGATGAATCAGGGAAGAGAGAAAAAATGTAAATAACCCCAAATAATATCCTTAGAAACAAGAAAACACTGCAGCTTTAAAGCAAAGAGTAAAATTCTATAAAATGGTAACAATTAGAGATTAAGAATAAGCTCTTGGAAAATTACAACATATACAACAGCCAAAATAAAAATATTCAACATGAGAGTTAGTAGGTAAAGTTGAATAAATTAATACAAATGATAAAAAGATGGAAAATATGATAGAAAAGATGAGACATGGAAGGTTATTCCTGAATGTCCAACATCTGACTAATAGGAATTCCAGAATGAGAGAACAGAGAAAATGGACAGGAAAAAATTTATTGAGCATTTTCTAGAGCTGGGACTCAGGTCTCCAGATTGAATAGCTGACCATGGGGGAAATGATCCACACCCAGGGTAGCTGCTGTGGACAACAGAGATAAAGGAATGTTCCTAAAATCCTTCTAAGGAGAAAAAAAAAAAAAAAGCATCAGACCTCTCAACATTATATGCAGAAAATAGGGGAGCAATGTCTTCTAAATCCTCAGAAAAATGAACTCAATCTAGAGCTTGGCTCTCTGATAAACTCACTCGAATGTGAGGCAAAATAGATTTTCAGTCATCCTAGGACTCAGAATCTCTACCTTCCATTCATTTTGTCATAGAAAGTGGGTGATGTTTATGCTCTAGTCAGATGGAGTAAACCAAGAAAGGCAATGAACTAGGATTCCGGGAAGAGTGGATGTAACCCAGGAAAAGGGTGAAGAGAAGTTTCAGGAAGACAGAAGAGCAGCAGACTAACCTGGAGCAGGAGGACAGAGGGTTCAGGGAAAGGAGACCCTGAAAAAAACAGGGGCTCCCTAGAATATCTGAGATAATAGATCACTAGGGTAAGATAAAAGACGGACAGATGGCAGAACTGACGGAGCACTTGAAACAAAATAAGTAAATTCACATAGTCATAATAATATGATTTAATTTAAAATAGTGATCCATCATAACAGATAATAGATACCATCAAAAACGGATAAATCAAGAGCAAGCCATATAAGCATGTTATATAATAACGTGAAGGCAATTGCCAGAAGCAGTAGCTAAAAGAGTTCAAAGTGGTTCCTCCAGGTATTAGAACTAGAGTGGTGGGGGGGGAACAGCAAGGAGGGGTAAAGGGTTGCTGTGATTTATTACCAGCCTTGGGGCACTATTTGATTCTTAACTCTATGTAAACATGAGTTTGGTAAAAACTTTAAAACCAAAGGAAAACAACCAGAATGTGGTAAGTGCTACCAGAGCGGGAGTGGAGAAGAGGAAGCTTTGAGTCTGCAGTGGTGCATTGAAAGGAAACCTTCCTAGAAGAGGCTGGTCACGGTTACGTGATGCCAGAGTCGGACCTGCCAGTTTCATTCATTCATTACTCCTATACCGTGCTCTAGACACTGCTCTAAGTTCTGGGACTAGAGCAGTGAACAAAGAGACCTGGAGAGTGTATGCCATTTTCCCAGCTGCCAGTGAGCAAGTGACACTCATGCGTTCACTTCTAATCCCCACATAGCACTTTGAATAGTGCCGGAGTGACACGGCCAATGAATCCTGGTTAAATGAGTTAACGAATGAATGAATGGTGTAACCTGTAAAATCCACAGCCATGTGAATGGGCAAGTAGCCATGAGGATAAAGAGCATTTTTTGGACTTGAAGTATAAAGAAATTTCTCCTCTAATCAAATGCCAACATGTTTAGAGAAAATTTAGAAATCCAATATCCCATACAGGAAGGTCGTGGGTCCCCACTTAGCTCATTAACTGTGTAGCCTGTGTTGTCACTACATTTCTCAATATTACAAAAGTCTTATCCATAAAGTGGGAATAATGGTAATACCCCATAGCATTATTATAGGAACCAGTTGAGATAGTGCTTTGTAAACTGTAGAGCATTATAAACATTTTAATTGCTTTACCCTTGGGATTTTTAGTAGACTTTGCCTATTACTTTTAGAATAATGGGAATTTAGAACCTTGGAGTTCATGGACTCCATCCCCTCATTTTATTAGAAGAGGAAACTGAGGGCCAGAGTGGGGCAGTGGGTTTCCCAAGATCACACAGCCAGGCTGTGCAATGTTGAGACACCCATGTCTCCTGAGTTCAGTGCTCCTTCTTGTTCAACCCAGTTTGTCCCCTTTGGGTTCAGAGATTTCAATTCAGAATCATTTGGAAGTGCTGTAATTTAGAAGTAGAATTCTGTCACTTAAGAGTGAAAAAAAAAAAAGAAAAACCTAGTCAAGCATGAAAAAAATCAAGGTTTTGCATATCAGAAAGTCCTAAAGCCCAAATGAGTAAGGTTAGCTCTTGACTCCAAGAGAATCTTCTGTCTTATTTCAAATGATGCGTCCATCCCTTATTTCTTAAGAGCAGAAGTGACACCAAAAATATGACTGCTTTATGAGTTACTGTAGGATGGGAAGCCTGCTGCTCTGGTTTCAGGAGACTACGCATGGATGTGTGTATTTGATACCATGCTGCGTTCTGGAAGGATTCAGGAAGAAGTTAAGTTACAGAAAAGGGATTACATCTTATAATGGCTTTGGAATTCTCATTCAAAGGACTTTATTCCCAAAGCCATGAGTGAATTTATATTTTAGAAGGTAATGACAAAAGAACAGCCATTATTTATTGAGTGCTTCTTTTGTGCCAGATATTGTGCTAAAAACCTTATACAGAGCTTCCCTGGTGGCATAGTGGTTAAGAATCCGCCTGCCAATGCAGGGGACATGGGTTCAAGCCCTGGTCTGGGAAGATCCGACATGCCGCAGAGCAACTAAGCCCGTGTGCCACAACTACAAGCCTGTGCTCTAGAGCCCGTGAGCCACAACTGCTGAGCCTGCATGCCACAACTACTGAAGCCTGCACGCCTAGACCCCGTGCTCTGCAACAAGAGAAGCCACCACGATGAGAAGCCCGTGCACTGCAACAAAGAGTAGCTGCTCGGCTGCTCACCGCAACTAGAGAAAGCCCATGTGAAGCAACAAAGACCCAATGCAGACAAAAATAAAATAAATTTATTTTAAAAAATTATGCATGTTGGCTCACTTAATCCCCTTAACAACCATTTTGAAAATGAGAAAGCTAAGGCTCAGAAAGGTCAGGTGACTTTCTCAAGCCACAGAGCAAATAAGTTGTAAGGGTGAGGTGTAAGCCAAGCTAATGTAGTTCTGAAGCCTGTGTGTTTAGTCCTTAGGCCATGTGGCATAGAAGAAAGCTTGCTGCTGATGCACTTGAGTTGGACCTTGATAATGTAGCTGGAAGAAAACTAAAGTTGTCAGGATATTGAAAGCTCAAAATATACTAACTGGGTTGAACAGGAAGGAGCACTGAACTCAGGAGACACGGGTGCCTCAACATTGCACAACCTGGCTGTGTGATCTTGGGTAATCCACTGCCCCACTCTGGCCCTCAGTTTCCTCTTCTATCAAATGTGAGCATGGATTCCATGAACTCCAAGGTTCTAACTCCCCATTATTCTAAAAGTGATAGGCGACCAGACCTTCAAGATGGCAGAGGAGTAAGACGTGGAGATCACCTTCCTCACGACAAATACATCAGAAATCCACCAGACCAAACAAATGAAGAGGAAATAGGCAGTCAACCTGAAAAAGAATTCAGAGTAATGATAGTAAAGGTGATCCAAAATCTTGTGAAGAGAATGGAGAAAATACAAGAAACGTTTAACAAGAACCTAGAAGAACTAAAGAGCAAACAAACAATGATGAACAACACAATCAATGAAATTAAAAATTCTCTAGAAGGAATCAATAGCAGAATAACTGAGGAGTCAATCAAGTCCAGGAAGCGCACAGAGTCCCATACAGCATAATACCAAGGAGAAACATGCCAAGACACATTAATCAAACTATCAAAATTTAAATACAAAGAAAAAATATTAAAAGCAGCAAGAGAAAAACAACAAATAACATACAAGTGAGTCCCCATAAGGTTAACAGCTGATCTTTCAGCAGAAACTCTGCAAGCTAGAAGGGAGTGGCAAGACATATTTCAAGTGATGAAAGGGAAAAACCTACAACCAAGATTACTCTACCCAGCAAGGATCTCATTCAGATTCAACAGAGAAATTAAAAGCTAAGAGAATTCAGCACCACCAAACCAGCTTTACAACAAATGCTAAAGCAACTTCTCTAGGCAGGAAACACAAGAGAAGAAAAGACCTACAATAACAAACCCAAAACAATTAAGAAAATGGTAATAGGAACATACATATCGATAATTACCTTAAATGTAAATGGATTAAATGCCCCAACCAAAAGACATAGCCTGGCTGAATGGATACAAAAACAAGACCCATATATGTGCTGTCTACAAGAGACCCACTTCAGACCTAGGGACACATACAGACTGAAAGTGCGGGGTTGGAAAAAGATATTCCATACAAATGGAAATCAAAAGAACCTGGAGTAGCAATCCTCATATCAGACAAAATAGACTTTAAAATAAAGACTATTATAAGAGACAAAGAAGGACACTACATAATGATCAAGGGATCAACCCAAGAAAAGATATAACAATTGTAAATATTTATGCACCCAACATAGGAGTACCTCAATACATAAAGCAAATGCTAACAGCCATAAAAGGGGAAAGTGACAGTAACACAATAATAGGAGGGGACTTTAACACCCCACTTTCACCAATGGACAGATCATCCAAAATGAAAATAAATAAGGAAACACAAGCTTTAAATGATACATTAAACAAGATGGACTTAATTGATATTTATAGGACATTCCATCCATAAACAGAGTACACTTCCTTCTCAAGTGCTCATGGAACTTTCTCCAGGACAGATCATATCTCGGGTCACAAATCAAGCCTTGGTAAATTTAAGAAAATTGAAATCGTATCAAGCATCTTTTGCGACCACAATGCTATGAGACTGGATATCAATTACAGGAAAAAATCCTAAAAAATACAAACACATGGAGGCTAAGCAATACACTACTTAATAACCAAGAGATCACTGAAGAAATCAAAGAGGAAATCAAAAAATACGTAGAAACAAAGGACAATGAAAACACGATGACCCCAAACCTATGGGATGCAGCAAAAGCAGTTCTCAGAGGGAAGTTTATAGCAATACAATTCTACCTCAAGAAACAAGAAACATCTCAAATACCAATCTAACCTTACACCAAAAGCAATTAGAAAAAGAAGAACAAAAAACCCCCAAAGTTGGCAGGAGGAAAGAAATCATAAAGACCAGAACAGAAATAAATGAAAAAGAAATGAAGGAAACGATAGCAAAGATCAGTAAAACTAAAAGCTGGTTTTTTGAGAAGATAAACAAAATTGATAAACCATTAGCCAGACTCATCAAGAAAAAAAGGGAGAAGACTCAAATCCATAGAATTAGAAACGAAAAAGGAGAAGAAACAACTGACACTGCAGAAATACAAAGGATCATGAGAGATTACTACAAGCAGCTATATGGCAATATAATGGACAACCTGGAAGAAATGGACAAATTCTTAGGAAAGCACAACCTTCTGAGACTGAACCAGGAAGAAACAGAAAATATAAACAGACCAATCACAAGCACTGAAATTGTGACTGTGATTAAAGGTCTTGCAACAAACAAAAGCCCAGAACCAGATGGCTTCACAGGCGAATTCTATCAAACATTTAGAGAAGAGCTAACACCCATCCTTCTCAAACTCTTCCAGAATATAGCAGAGGGAGGAACACTCCCAAACTCATTCTACGAGGCCACCATCACCCTGATACCAAAACCAGACAAAGATGTCACAAAGAAAGAAAACTACAGGCCAATATCACTGATGAACATAGATGCAGAAATCCTCAACAAAATACTAGCAAACAGAATGCAACAGCACATTAAAAGGATCATACACCATGATCAAGTGGGGTTTATCCCAGGAATGCTGGGATTCTTCAATATATGCCAATCAATCAATGTGATACACCATATTAACAAATTGAAGTATAAAAACCATGTGATAATCTCAATTGATGCAGAAAAAGCTTTTGAAAAAATTCTACACCCATTTAGGATAAAAACACTCCAGAAAGTAGGCATAGAGGGAACTTAGCTCAACATTATAAAGGCCATATATAACAAACCCACAGCCAACATCATTCTCAATGGTGAAAAACTGAAACCATTCCCTCTAAGATCAGGAACAAGACAAGGTTGCCCACTCTCACCATTATTATTCAACATAGTTTTGGAAGTTTTAGCCACAGCAGTCAGAGAAGAAAACGAAATAAAAGGAGTCCAAATCGGAAAAGAAGAAGTAAAGCTGTCACTGTTTGCTTTGACCTGATACTATACAGAGAGAATCCTAAAGACGCTACCAGAAAACTACTAGAGCTAATCAGTGAATTTGGTAAAGAAGCAGGATACAAAATTAATGCACAGAAATCTCTTGCATTCCTATACACTAATGATGAAAAATCTGAAAAAGAAATTGAGGAAACACTCCCATTTACCATTGCAACAAAAAGAATAAAATACGTAGGAATAAACTGACCTAAGGAGACAAAGGACCTGTATGCAGAAAACTATAAGACACTGATGAAAGGAATTAAAGGTGATACAAACAGATGGAGAGATATACCATGTTCTTAGATTGGAAGAATCAACATTGTGAAAATGACTATACTACCCAAAGCAATCTACAGGTTTAATGCAATCCCTATCAAACTACCAATGGCATTTTTCACAGAACTAGAACAGAAAATTTCACAATTTGTGTGGAAACCCAAAAGACCCCGATTAGCCAAAACAATCTTGAGAAGGAAAAACGGAGCTGGAGGAATCAGGCTCCCTGCTTCAGACTATACTACAAAGCTACAGTAATCAAGATAGTATGGTACTGGCACAAAAACAGAAATATAGATCAATGAACAGAATAGAAAGCCCAGAGATAAAGCCACACACATATGGTCACTTTATTTTTGATAAATGAGGCAAGAATATACAATGGAGAAAAGGCAGCCTCTTCAATAAGTGGTGCTGGGAAAACTGGACAGCTACATGTAAAAGAATAAAATTAGAACACTCCCTAATACCATACACGAAAAGAAACTCAAAATGGATTAAAGACCTAAATGTAAGGCCAGACACTATAAAACTCTTAGAGGAAAACATAGGCAGAACACTCTATGACATAAATCATAGCAAGATTCTTTCTGACCCACCTCCTAGAGAAATGGAAATAAAAACTAAAATAAACAAATGAGACCTAATGAAACGTAAAAGCTTTTGCACAGCAAAGGAAACCATAAACAAGACGAAAGATAACCCTCAGGATGGGAGAAAATATTTGCAAACAAAGCAACTGACAAAGGATCAATCTCCAGAATTTACAAGCAGCTCATGCAGCTCAATATCAAAAAAATGGGCAGAAGACCTAAATAGATATTTCCCCAAAGAAGACATACAGATTGCCAACAAACACATGAAAGAATGCTCAGCACCACTAATCATTAGAGAAATGCAAATGAAAACTACAGTGAGGTATCATCTTAACACTGGTCGGAATGACCATCATCAAAAAATCTACAAACAATAAATGCTGAGGAGGGTGTGGATAAAAGGGAACCCTCTTGCACTGTTGGTGGGAATGTAAATTGATACAGCCCCTATGGAGAATAGTATGGAGGTTCCTTAAAAATCTAAAAATAGAACTACCATTTGAAACAGCAATCCCACTACTGGGCATATACCCTGAGTAAACCATAATTCAAAGAGAGTCATGTATCACAATGTTCATTGCAGCTCTATTTACAATAGCCAGGACGTGGAAGCAAATTACGTGTCCATCAACAGATGAATGGATAAAGAAGATGTGGCACATATATACAATGGAATATTACTCAGCCATAAATAGAAATGAAATTGAGTTATTTGTAGTGAGGTGGATGGACCTAGAGTCTGTGATACAGAGTGAAGTAAGTCAGAAAGAGAAGAACAAATACCATGTGCTAACACATATATTTGGAATCTTAAAAAAAAAAAAGTTATGAGAGACCTAAGGGCAGGACAGGAATAAAGATGCAGACATAGAGAATGGACTTGAGGACATGGGGGTGGGGGGAAGAGTAAGCCGGGACGAAGTGAGAGAGTGGCATGGACACATATACAGTACCAAATATAAAATAGCTAGCTAGTGGGAAGCAGCTGCATAGCACAGGGAGATCAGCTCAGTGCTTTGTGACCACCTAGAGGGGTGGGATATGGAAGGTGTGACGGAGATTCAAGAGGGAGGAGATATGGGCATGTATGTATATGTATAGCTGACTCAACTTTGTTATAAAGCAGAAACTAACACACCATTGTAAAGCAATTATACTCCAATAAAGATGTTTTAAAAATAAATAAAAGGAATAGGCAAATTCCACTTATAATCCCAACGATAAAGTAATTAAAATTTTTATAGGGATGAAAAATTATAGGGCAGATGTGAGTTTACTTTAAAAAAAAATACCGCAAAACCTCTCACTCAGTTGGAATTAGATGGCATCATGCATCTTGAAGTAAAAACCCTCTATTAACAAGGAAAATATGTACTAATCAAAAACTTGGAGAATAGACTGAGAAAACTCCTTTCTCCAAGGAAAACCTGGTCCTGGAAGCTGCTGTTTTAAGAACAAGGTAGAGAATAACATGCAAAACATCTAAAGATTTAGGATCCCATCAGGGTTAGTAATGGTGACTCCAGGCTCCATAGGCTCCCTCCAAAACCACTCAACAGAAGCACACAACCTAACTGTTCCTGATGGGTTTCCAAGTCTTCAAGATGAGTTTACCAGAGCTCCACCCCTCCCCAGTGTCTCTTTATATTTTTATTTTACATTTATTATATATTATAGTATAATTTTATGTATTACATAACATGTAACATATACTGTATATAACTCATAGACTATTTCTATTATTTTATATTTATAGGAACCACAGCAATCTAGTTGTAGTGGGTCCAGTTGGGATTGATAGAGACCATAAGCCCAGGTAACCTACGCTTGAGATATTTAGAAACAAAGCCAATCATCAGAGGTCCATCCTGGATGACTTAATAACTTTGATCTTCTATTCAACTCACTTTAACAAATGATCGAGTCTTACCACAAGGGCCGGGCACTTTTCCAGGCACGTGAGCAATTGGGAGATGTTTTTGCTCTGGGTTGCTTATAGTGGATTAGATGGAAAGAACTTTCCATGACCTCTCTTTCCTACATGTCTTGTTGGACCTGCCTAAATTAGTAAGAGTTGTACCCATTCAGGTTCTAGGTAATAGCGGAGATTGCGGTGTTCGTGTCTCAAACTGAGATTTAGGGAACTCTGAGGGTCGGAGGATACGATGGGGGCCCATAAGTTCTCTGCCACAGGTATTTTATTAATTTCACATTTTCATTTTGTTGCTAACTTTAAAAAAAAATCTTAATGGAAGTAAACCCAGGGTCATTTGGTGACCACTTTAGAAAATAAATCCTGCTCTAGTACTACGGTGCCTCCATTCGTGTTTAAAATCTTTTTGTCACCCAGGAGCATATAATTGTCCTGGGCTATTGGATCACGACAGTGGGATCTGGTAGAGGAGGGATCTTACTGGGTGAGGCCCAGGGACACCACCTACTGACATCACCTGTGTTGACTGTCCACAAGGGTTTCACAGTAGTTGAACAGAGAAAAGGGGAGACAGCCAATGAGTCATTTTACAGACCCCAGGAATAAGGGAACGTCAGAACGAAAACCACAACAACAAAACTGGTGGCCCCAGCAATCAGTGCTGCATGCACGGAGAGCAGCAGTTTAGCTTCAGTTGTGTTAACTAAAGTTTTAATTTTGTTGGTTTTGACGTTTGTTTTTGATTGTAAATTTGTCATTATAAATCAGTGTATAAGGGCTATGAGTATAAAAGATCAAATATGGAGTAAGTAACATTACTGTGGAAATAATTTAAGCCAACACAGAGATCCACACAATATTTTCCCTTTAAAAGGGTCTAAGTGTTGCTCAAGCTTAAGCAGGAAGCAGGAAAGGGGACATTTAGTCCCACGTGGCCCCTGGGAGGCAGGTCGTTTGTTAACAGAAGCTAAGGGGAGGAGAGAGAAAAACTGTCCTGTCTTATATCAAGACTCCCTGAGTCTCTGTGAGCAGTGGATTTCAAAGTGTTCTCTTGGAGCTTATATAATAATTAAAACAAAACTAGATACTCCTGACACATTTTTTGGTTAACATTTAAATTTTTCATCATAAGCCACCATAGTCACAAAAGGTGTACTTTCCAGCATGCTGTAAACACTGGCATTTGAAAAACAAACTGGCTCAGAACGCTTAAACATGTATAATGGAGTCTAAATACAACAAGAGATGAAAACCTCCATCATTCATTTAAAAAAGGATGTGAACCCCACTCTTGTTTAACCCTTGGGACGTCTGTGTCCTCCCTTTTTCTTCTCAAACCCACATTTCCATTCTATTTCTCCCACAGAATTTTATCCCAATGTAAAATCTGTGCTTCAAAGTAGTAATTGATTAACCAATTATGCTTCTGTGCCACAGATGCATGTGTATAAATTGAAATTTTTAACTGTTTAAATTTTCCAGTGACCATAAGGCACTTAGCATTCACTTTTATCTGGATAAAATTGAGTTATTGTTATAATTATTATTAGTTCACAATTGATCAAAACGATATAAATATTATTGCAAATGTTGATTTGATATATAATTGTTACATATAACAGTAAAATATTATTGGAGACACCTCTCTTAAAGAGATCAATTCATCCATAGGTGAATATTACTGATTGCTAGAATAAGACAGAAGTTCAGCTTCAATTCTCTTCCTAGTTTTCATTCTTAAACATGTAAGTTCTACAACTCTCTGTTCCCATAAATAAATAGCAGGCATTTTGTTACAGCAGTGGCACTCAGTTCTTTGAACTTCTTCCAAGAGATATTTCAAAAATCACATACTAATCCATCTTCAAAAATTATTAATCTATCAGCTGACAATTCAGGTCCTCCTTCAATTTTATTAAAAGCCAAAAAAAAAAAAAAACCCACAAGGAAACCATTTGATTTACAAAGAGATTTGTTATCCAGTCATTGGAGTTACTTAGTTTCTCAATTTTGGGAAAATATAACCAAAAAGGAAGGCTATATTGAGACTTAGTAAATGACAGTTAATTATACCTATTATCTATCCCTTAGGCATTTTATTCCACCCAATATTAACAAAAAGATTTATGAAAATCTAAATACTGTTAATTTCAGTTTGCCTTTACTAATAGGATATTTTTGATAAAATGCTATTACCTTATCAAGGACTTTATTTATTTTTCCCCAGAAAAGTATGCTTTTATTTTTTGACCTAAAGATTGGTGTTTGATGAAGTTATTGTAATCTTTAGAGCAACATCGTGTTGTCTTTCTTTCCCATCTAGCCTCCAACTTCTGTGATTGCAGGGACCATAACTGGTGCATCTATGCTAGTACCTAGCACAGTCTCAGGAACATGGTAGTTATCCAGGACTTTAAAATCTATTTTGTTCAAGACACTGGAGCAATCATTTAGTTCATTTAATTTATGGAAATCAGCTGCCATATAAACAAATTAACAAAGTCAGTCTTCTATTGTCCAATCAGTCAACCAAATTAACTTTGGCTTCCTGTTAGAAGAAAGAGTCTGACTTCCTTTCTCAATTCAGGTGAATGTGATAAGCTGTGTCTCCAGCATAACTTCTCACTTCACAGAGAGCAGAGGAAAGAAAGCATAGAGCCTGACCCCACTGCCTATGTTCCTGCTTTGCTTTCCCTCCAGGGGCAAGTGCTCTGTCAGTAGTCAGAGGATATGAGAGGAGAGATCTTTAAAGTAGTCCGAACATCTGACTTGGACTAAAAACCTCAACTCTGAAGCTGTGCTTCTCCTGAACAGAAATATGTGTAGATGGCAAGTTTATGATGCCCGATTAAGCACCAATATGTCAGATTGCCCTTGGTTTGGAACTCTAATTCTTATTCTGGGGCATCTATGAAAAGCACGCTTTTCTTCTGTAAGGAAGAAGAAAAACAGTTGGAAAAGGAGGTTGTCAAAGGAGACCAGGTCCTTTCTCAGAGAAGATTAGCACCAGGCAGATTGCCCAGAAGTTGGGAATCTGGAAATCTATTTGCATTAACCCAACTCTGGAGTGTCTACTGCTGCAGGGACCCAAAGACTTTCAGGAGAGATACAAAGAGTTGGGTTAGTAAAATACACCCCCCGGATCCCCAGCTTCCTTGGGAGTCCTCCTGATACTGATCCTCCTGACAGAGTCCCTAACACCCAGAAGGCTAGAAGACAGCCCTTCTGTCGTCCTGCGGAGTTCATGGATGAGCCCAGGGGCTGCGGATCCTCCCCCAGGCCCACTCAGCCTGCACCCTCTCCAACCATGTGCCCAAGGTCGGCAACAGTCAGATCTATAGTGCCTTTAAAGATTCACTTAGAATGCACTGAGGGGTGCAAGTTAGGACCAAAATGATTTAAAATATATTTTTCATTCTAGTAGAAAATGAGTCTACTGAAATAATACAGGCGAACCTCGGAGATATTGCGGGTTCAGTTCCAGGCTACTGCAAAAAAAAGCAAATATCAAAATAAAGCAAGTCACACAGATATTTTGGTTTCCCAGTGCATATGAAAGTTATGTTTACACTATACTGTCTATTAAGTGTGCGATGGCATTATGGCTAGAAAAAAGTACATACCTTAATTAAAAAATGCTTCATTGCTAAAAAATAAACCATCACCCGAGCCTTCGTGAGTCATAGAAATAACACCAAAGCTCATTAATCTCAGATCACTAGGACAAATACAATGATAATGAAAAAAGTTTGAAATATTGCAAGAATTACCAAAACATGACACAGAGACACAAAGTGAGCAAATGCTGTCGGGAAAATGGTGCTGAGACACTTGCTCGATTCAGGGCTGCCGCAAACCTTCAATTGGTAGAAAATGGAGTATCTGCAAAGTACAATAAAACAAGGTATGTCTGTACTGCAGATTTTAGTTCAGCCTAATAAAAGCTCCAAGTAATTATTGGTCAAGGTTCTAATCCAAATTGTGGAGAAAGATTCTTTGCTGGGTTCACACATCAGTGGTTTTGTAAGTAGGTATGAAAACCCAGCAGTAAAGAAAAGTAACCAATAAAGTAACACTGGGAAGACAGCTTCACTGGCCTCCAGCAGTCTTTTAAACAGAACAAGGATGCAAAGGGCCCACGAAACACATCCTTCCTGGAGCAGAGGTTAGAGCACTTCTCCCAGAAGGACTTTGCTTGAGGTGTATTTCAGAGGGAGTAAAAACACCCCAAGAATCGCTCCAGGCGCCCTTGAGCACCACAGTGAAGGGAGATTAGGTTGTCTTGAACTCACTTGGTGGAAGGGGGTGTGGAAATCTGTAGGAGGTCAAAGCAAAGAATGTGCTTGTAAAGTTTCCATGTCTCAATGCTTCTGAAATAGGTGGAAATTACAGTTCCAGTCCCTTCACCATGGGAACATCTGGGATAAAAGTACTTCTGTGCATATTAAGAGGACTATTTATAGTTTTCTACGAATGTTAGGGAAGGCAATTATGTAAAGCACTACTGTATTATTAGGTATTTGAAAAATACCAGGCTTGCAGTAACTATTTGCAAAGATCTAGAAGCAATTTAGACATCCACAGATCTGCCTACTCTGAGTGGGAAAGCACTGGTTTATTTTCCTGATGCAGCAACACCACCAAACTCGAGCTAAAGTCTCTGCTGACAGCAACAAACAGAGCGGTGTCACCAGGCATGTCCGTCCTACTGAAGTCATGTTTGTGCTGGTTCTACACGCACAGGGAGCCAAAGGGAAATAAGAGCTTGAGTCACTTATGGGACGATTTGGACAATCCCCCTGCATAGTAAGGTGGGTGCTCAGACCTACAGGACAGGCTTCTTACCTCCTCTGCAGGATGCTGAATAGAAGCAGACAACTGCCAGGGGGGCAGGGCGTGGGACAAGAGCCCATCCAGGTGTTCTGTCCACAGCCAGTCCCAGGTTTGCACAGGTCCTGAAAGAGGGTAGGATGGAGCAGGGTTTCCCGGGTCCAACTGGGCAGAGGGGTGATTTTTGACAACTTCGCAAATCAGAGCTTGATTTACACATGGTTGTGTCACGATTTTCTGGACCTTTTGCTACTTCTTAAACATCTCCATTGTAATCAAGCCCCATTTTCTAAAACAACTCAGGACAATTTACAACTCTAACCAAGTTTCCCCTCTATCGCGGCTTAACGAAGTGTTCCCCAGCCCTTTGAAATAAGGATGTGAACGTTGATCTCATGGGGAATATGACTGTGCAATCCTGAGTAGTCTTTTCTGGCCCCTTTGTCTTTGAATTACATAATGAGAAATGGCTAGAGAGAAGAAATTAAATTCAAAAGTAAAACAGTAGAGCTGTGAGAAGAGACCCTTATAGAGGAGAAGGGTGGTCTAAATCCTGTTGACTTAATAATGAAATAGAAAAATGTAGATGTGAGAGGAGGATTACAGAGCTATTAGGAGACTGGTCACCAGAGGGGCAATTAAACCAGTGGCTAGAGATGGGGAGGGGGAGTACCCCTGCTGCTGCTGCTGCTGCAGGAGATGAGGAACTAGAAAACTGAGAATGAAGCTTGGAGGTTGCTTATAATGCAGCCTCCCCAAACATGTGATTTAATTTCGTCTTGAACCACCCAAATCCTCTCTTGAATATTAGGTTCCACTGACTGGCATTGTTTGTGGAATTCTTGTCTTCATCCATGAAAGAGGAGCAAAATTACAAAGGCCAACAGTAATTACATTTTAAATAAACTTAAGCCACCAATTCTTAAATGGGTCTTTTTAATTTCGGTGCACAATTTTATACTGAACTATCATCCCTCCAGATTCTACTTCTTCATTTTAGCCATCGAGGATTAAGCGACCAATCGGTTGTTAGTATTTTTGCAAATCGGAAATATGATTTTAAACATTTAAAAGACGGCCATGTCCTAAGTTAAACAAAAATGGAAGTAAAATGTCTTAGAGAAAATAGTGTTTGATATTCACGATGTTATAATGAACCTGAGTGCCAGGGTCTGAGGCTGGCCTTTCCTCAAACTGACAAATAAAGCCCGGATGATTGAAGGCAGCAAATCCTGCGGGATCCAAGGCCAAGACTGATGGCGTTGTCCTGACTATGGTGCCTCCTTGTGTTTCCTGAGAATAGATAACCCCTTCTCATGCCAGAAACACAAAACCTGACTATCTACCTTCCAAATCTGGAGCCTGAACTTTCCCCTTTTGGACACATAAACAAAGAATGACAAGGGCAGAGAGAAAATAGGGATGCTTCTTCATTGTAGCCTAATGAACGAGTCTCCCAATGAGAAGATGATTCCCCAGGAAAAAGTCGCCCCAAGGGTCCCACTTAATAGCAAATTGCTGCCTTGGTGTATTAAATTGTACCCTAGAGGCCAAAAGGAATTATGGAAAACTGCCTGATTTACTTTTACAAAGTGATTTACACATGGAGGTGTAATCTGTCTCCATAAATCTGAAGCGTCTACAAAACAAGCCACTCCTAAGGTAATACAAAGTAAGGCGATTTCAGTTATGTAGTTATTTACCACCACTCCGTTCAGCCTCCCTCAGAGTCAACACTGGAGACAATGAACATGGGCCTCTTTAATTCATTCTGTCACATGAATACCATTTTTCTCGTGTGGAGAGAAAACAAGGGGAAATGCAGTAAAAAGAATCTCCCTCCCTTCCTCTCCTCTTTCTCTCTGAAGCATAGTCCTGAGATGTTCTGAGGCCTGTATGTTCTCAGACACTGCCAGGGGGCTTTTTACAAAGGACATGAAGCTCTTGGGCCCACAAATGACAGAACAAAGGATATCTCACTTTCACCAGGACTGCTCTTCATTTCACATTTACCCGCCTATCCTTTGGTTCTGCAATTGGATTCATAACTGAAGGGTGAATCTCAAGTCCAATGAGTCGACAGTTCACTACCTTGAAAACAGAAATGGCATATGCAAATAGATTTTAAAGAAGGTCTGTCTTCTGTTACTTCATGTATGAGTCCAAGTTAACAAAACTCTTCAAATTTAATATTTATTGAGGGCATTTCCCCAAAGAGCATTTGCTAAGGTTGCTGCTGCCAGAAGCTGAAAATATAGTACACTTAAAAGAAATATTATTTATACAACTTGAGGATATTTATGACATGATCATTGATTGAATGTTCAGCCCATTTTCTTATCAGCAGTGCATCTCCCCCAAATGAGAAGAGGTGAGAAGGAGCTGTGTGGACTGAAATATCCATCAAGCGTGACAGAACTCGGTCTGTATCTAGGGAAAGATGCTATAAGTCTGGAAAAGGCCGCCCAAACAGAAACCATCTCCTCTATGTAGTTGATCATAATAAAGCTCTGATCAAATTCAAAATCCTAAGACACACACTCAAACTTATTCAGACAAATTACTTCTCTTCTGAAAACCATTTTGTAAGCGTGAAACTTCAGGAAAAGGATTCTAACCATTTCAAAGTACGTTAAAAAAATCTCCTTTCCCTTCCTTACCTCACAATTCTTCCTAACACAAAGATGAAAACCCCAGCAAGACCAAGATGACAAAGGAGGAGACCCCAGCCTGGGTCCCCTCACAGAGATCAATAATTAGACAGCTATCCATGGACAGAAACAGCTCTGGGAGAGCTCAGGAGTCCACTTAAGAAACTTCAGCAACATAGTAGGAAAAACACCTGAGGATAACCGTGCAAAATGGGAAGAAAAACAGCTTCATTTTGCTTGCATCATCCATCTTCTAGGCCAGTCCTGCTCAGTGCCCAGAGGGAACTCCCCACTAGAAAGAGTTCCCCTCGACAGGAAAGGAGAGTGGGTGAGTGGGCAGCCTTCCCAGCTTTTCAGGGCACAGCACCAATGATCTGCTTTGGTTTCACCCCACCCAGAAACCTGCATAGCTGAGACTTACAGAGATGGTTAGGATCGGGGAGAAGAGCAGGGGCTACAGGGAGTGTCTGCAGTTCCCAGTGACCGGCTCTACAGAGGACCCAGCAACTTGCCACTGAAGAAACCAGTGCCCAGCACAGCTGTCAAGAACCCTTTGCAGATTTCACAGGTTTTTCCACCCCACAGGTGTTTGCATTTGCAGATGCCAGAAGACTGAATCCCTCCCTGCCCTGCCCTGCCCTGTCCGAGCCCTGGATCTGCACCAGCAGCCAGCCCAGGTCTCTGTGGCTGCATGAGTGCAAGACACCAGCTTAGACCCCTATGTCCCACTATTGTGTACATACTTGGGGCTAGCCCCTCCAGCTGTGTACCTGCATCCCACTGGCCTGATCCCTGTCACTGGCCTCCACTGCCCTGTGCACACCTGTTGGGAGACCCTGTAGCCACAGGAGTGCATGCTGACAGCCAGGGCCCTCAAGCTGCCAGTGTGCCTGCAGTTGGCCCTGGCCTTTGCTGCTGAACCTGACCCCTAGCACTGTGTGTGTGTCTGCAACCAGCCCCTGCCACTACACAGGCCCCTGCAGCTGAGTGGGTGCACACCACTGACTCTGGCCACCATAGTTACCTGCCCTGGTCCTTACCTGCTGGACCTGGAGGTGCCACGGAGGACCCTAACAGGCCTTGTAGCCACTGTGGACCTGCTGCAGTACTCACAAAGGACCACACATTTTTTGATGCTGTGGACTCCGTTGGCCTGAGCCAACAAAACATCATGCTCCCTGGACCCCAAGCCACCACATAGGCTTGCAGTTGGTGCCCTTTACCACTAGACCCAGGGGCACACCATATTCTAGTATGCCTTCACTTGCAGCAGGTGAAAGTCTTTGCTTACCAAAGTTAGTCCATAAAGGCTGGAGGAGGTGTCTGATTCTTCAAGTGAGCAGATACCTGCACAAGGCTACAGGCATCACAAAAAATCAGGGAAACATGACATCACCAAAGGAACACAGTAAACTTCTGGTAACTGACCCCCAAGAAATGGAGATTCAGGAATTACCCAACAAAGAATTCAAAATAATGGTTCTAAGGATGCTCAGAGTGCTACAAAAGAAACAACTCAATGAACAATTTAATGAAATCAAGGAAACAATACAAGAGCCATGTGAGGAGTTGAACTAAGAGATAGAAAACACAAAAAAGAACCAAACAGAAATTTTGGAACTGAAGAATACAATAACCAAATTGAAGAATTCAATGGAGAGCTTCAACAGTAGATTGAACCAAACAGAAGAAAGAATCACTGAACTTAAAGACAAATCATTTGAAATTATCCTGTCAGAGGAGCAAACAGAAAAGAATGAAAAGGAATGAGAAAGTCTACGGGACTAATGGGGCAACATTGAAAGAAACAATGCACACATCACTGGAGTCCCAGAATGAGAAGGGAGGGAGAAATAGGCAGAAAACTTATTTAAAGAAATAATGGCCAAGAAGTTCCCAAACCTGGGGAGAGAGTTGGACATTCAAGTTCATGAAACTAGGAGATCACCCCATAATTTCAATCCAAAATGATCTTCTCAAGACACATTGTAATAAAACTGTTTAAAATCAAAGATGAGGGGGATTTTTAAAGCATCAAGAAAAAAAAAATTCTCTTATACAAAGAAACTCCATAAGGCTATCGGTGGATTTCTCAGTGGAAACCTTCAGGCCAGGAGAGAGGAAGATGATCTATTTAAAGTGCTGAAAGAAGAAAACTGCCAACCAAGAATACTTTACGCAACCAAGTTGTCCTTCAGAAATGAAGGTGAGATAAAGACTTTCCTGAACAAACAAAAGCTGAGGTAGTTCATCACCACTAGACCTGCCTTACAAGAAAGGCTGAAAGGAGCTCTTCAAGCTAAAATGAAAGAACACTAATTAGTAATATGAAAACATCTGAAAGTATACAACACACTGGTAAAAGTAAGTAGATAGATTCAGAATACTCTAATACTGTAATATAGTAGTGTGTTAACCACTTAACTCTAGCATAAAGATTAAAAGAAAAGACTAAAATAGCTACAGTTATAATAATTTGCTAATGCATATACGAAAGGATGAAATCGTGACATCAAACACATAAAATGTTTGTGGGGTCAGTGAATGGGTAGAGTTTTTGTGTGCAGTGGAAGTTCAGTTATTAACAGCTTAACATAGACTGTTATATTTTATATATATCAAGGAAGCCTCAGGGTAACCACAGAACAACACCCTTTCCCTTAGGTAGGTACACCCAAGATAAAGAGAAGGGAATCAAGTACACCACTGTGGAAAATCATCAGTTTACAAAGGAAGATAGCAAGAAAGGAAAGAAGGGAACAAAGGAGGTACAAAACAGCCAGAAAACAATTAACAAGATGGCAATAGTCAGGGAGATGGCTCAAGCAGCCATAAACCAGCCCCAATGCCGCTCTCAGGAAGGGCACCCAACATGGAATTTATTGTCCCCAAGGTTCCCTCAAGGCCCTTACACACTTTGCTATGACCTAGCTCATCAAGTAAATGGCTTCTCAGGAGCAGAAGTATTGTATCACTGTTCTCAAAAGAATGGGTGAAGCACAAAATCAGGGTTTTCTGTAGTTCTAGCAGACAGGAAAGATCTGGGGAACACAGAAAAGCCATTTCCAACCCCAGAAATCACACCTCATACAAGGGTCATGTCGGGGTGATGGAGGGGTCACAACAAATCTATCTCAAGCTGCTGTGTAGAGCCATGTGATTAGCCATGGGCTAGGAACCCCAGGATAAAGAATACTCAACCCAAGCCCCCAGCCTGTTTTCGGGCTGGAGGTTACCTTGTTTCCCAGTTGGCAGCAATGATGTTTGTCGATGTGGTTTCCAAAATGTAAGCAGCAGCTCAGCCTGGGATCTCCTGGTTGGGCTTGACGGGCAGAGGGTGCAGGACTCCCATTATGCGAGTGAGGTGGGCCTGGGCAAGGTGACCAACCACCATCCCCCAATAAGGGCAGAGGCAGCATTACAACCCTCCAGCCTCCTGTCCTTAGCGATCTGGCACAGTTTGGAATTTGGCTTGAAAACTCACAGCTTGTAAAGATTGGATTTTTCTGTTTTTGCAAGGTGTTGTTTCGTTTGGTTTGATTTTGGTCTTGATAGAAGAAATGCCAGATTCTGCAAAAGGTACATAGCATTAGTTCACAGGCTTTTTAAACATCCCCTTTACAGTAATGGAGAAGTCTTGTTACTTATGGTGGAATTAAAAAAAATCTCAAAAGCTGATGCTCCTGAAGATTGTTTTGAAAAACACACTGGGCTTTCATTGCACATAGAGGCAATTCGAAAATATAGATTTGTTCACTGTGTGGTGTTTTCATTTTATTTTAAAAAAATAAGTTGGCTACAGAGTAATCAAACAGCACTGGTACAATGTACACGAGGTTACCTGCTTTCTGATGAAATATAGTAAGTGCACCCATCAATTGTATAACATTCTGACCCCAAATGTTTAACCTGAATCTAATCATCAAGGAAAAATTAGACAACCCAAGAGGTAGAAGATTCTACAAGACAGTTTGTGTGAACTTAAAAAAATCCAAGTAATATAAAACAGATAAGACAAAACAAAAAGGTGGGGGGACTCTTCTAAGTTAAAAGTTCTTGAGACTAAAAGAGACAAGAAAACCAGAAACAAGTTACGAACCCAGGGGTATGATAAAACGTTTTAAGGCATAAAAGACATTTTAAAGACGCTTGTGGAATTTGTATATGGACCGTACATTAGATCTTATTAAATTAAAGTTAGTTTTCTTCAGTGTGATAATAGGGTTGTGGTTGAGTCGCAGGATGTTTGCTGAAGTATTTAGGGGTAAATGTCACGATGTCTGAAGCTTACTATCAGATGGTTCAGCTAAAGCACACATATATAAAAGAAAAATAATATGTTGCCCAGAGAAGAGATACAGTAGGCTGCAGTTTTCTTGTGGGATAGAGTGTATCCTAAGGAATTTACTTGGGCTGGTTTCTCGCCTCGGTTCCTGGCAGTAGATTGAGATAAAAAATGCTTGATGGTTTGGGCTTGATTCATACCAGGGAATGAATTTAATTCTGTAACTCTAAAGAACCAGATAAGCAACTTTAGGTGCCAGAAGTGAATGCACCTTCCTTAGAAATGAGAATTCGTTTTGTGGCTTTATGGGCAAATATGCCGCTGAGTCTTGTTTTTATCTCTCAGTCTGAACTGAGAATCGGCCTTGTTTCAGAGGGCAGGTTAAGGCTGGTCAAAGTTAAGACCAACGTCGTGAATGCTTTGACAGTGGCCCCTGACTGCTTCGAGACACTTCCATTTGAAAAATATGAAGCATCCTCTTACTATTTTGAGGATAGATTTGGAGCAGGAGGAAACAATTTATTTTGAGAGTGGCTCTCCATTTCTCTTATGTACCAGCCAAGCTTTAGATGCTGGAACCCAGACAACTCTCCCTCCTTCCCTTTCTGCACAGGCCACCGTGGGCCCTGTGATCAATGTGGAGGAGAAAGGATTGAATTCAATCCCTCGGGACTGGGAATGAGACCAAGTCAGATATTGGATTTGAGCACTAAGTGTGAGGTAATGCCCTCTGTTTGCTTTGCCAGTCGACTATGTTAGGACTATATCAGGGCCACTACCAGATTTGAGATTTGAAAGAATGGCACTGTGGACTTCCCTGGTGGCGCAGTGGTTAAGAATCCGCCTGCCAATGCAGGGGACACGGGTTCCAGCCCTGGTCCGGGAAGATCCTACATGCCACAGAGCAACTAAGCCCGTGCACCACAACGACTGAGCCTGTGCTCTAGAGCCTGCGAGCCACAACTACTGAAGCCCGCGTGCCTAGAGCCCGTGCTCCGCAACAAGAGAAGCCATAACAATGAGACGCCCGCGCACCGGAACAAAAGAGTAGCCCCCGCTCGACGCAAACGGAGAAAACCCGCATGCAGCAATGATGATCCAACGCAGCCAAAAATAAATAAATAAATAAATAGATTTATTAAAGAAAGAAAGACACTGGATTTTAGAAGGCAATCCTGCAAATATTAAGATAACAAGCACTCTTTCAGTTTACACCATGGATGCTCATCAGCTCTTCAAGTGGCTACATAAGCATTGACCCGAAGGAGACATGCACACGATTTTGTTGAAAACAGCTTAGTTGAGTCAATAATTTCTAAAAGTATTAATTATAATTTGGTTGAAAATGAATAATTTCTAATCACTGTTGGTTGTTTTCTTCCTTCCTTCTTCTCTTCCTCCCTTCCTCCTTTCCTCTTTCTTTTCCTTTTTCTTTCTTTCTTTTTTGTCTCTCTCTTTTTCTTTCTTTCTTTCAACAAATATTGGCAAACTGTGTGCACCAAGGGGCATTTTTAAAACACTTTATTTCTTTAAGCAATTTGGTCTGTCTTTCCAGAATTTCTCCAGTTGTTTTCCTCCTTTACCCCCTCCTCTATTTGCGATTTATTTTCATCCAGTTTTTCTGACTTTCTGTTGGTTTGTTAGGGCCAAGTTGGAAGCAACCAAAATGTCCAACAATAGGAGTTTAGTTGGAAACAACTCAAGAGGCTAACAATAGTGGACTGCTTAAATAAATTATAAAAGGTGTTTTACAGTATGCCAAAACACTTTAAAAATGGTAATATTCAATTTTGCCCAATTCTAAAATTTCATGAACACATTGGCAGATGAGCAAAGCAGGTTAAAAGTAAATCAGGTATCTGTATATGTATGGCTGATTCACTTTGTTATAAAGCAGAAACTAACACACCATTGTAGAGCAATTATACTCCAATAAAGATGTTAAAAAAAAAAGAAAAGAAAAGAAAAAGAAATAATAACAGTAAGCAAGGCTATAAAGTAAATTTAAAATGTTTCCATTGGAACTTAAATTAAAGTACTTTGATTAGATACCCAAGATATGAACTAACTAAATATAGGATGTACTTGTATGCTTAGGAAGAAAAAAAAGTAAATCAGAAAATATTTAAACCTTAAACAATTCCAGATAATTTTTTTCTATTTTATCATCTATGATTTTTTTTTTGCGGTACGCAGGCCTCTCACTGTTGTGGCCTCTCCCGTTGCGGAGCACAGGCTCCGGATGCGCAGGCTCAGCGGCCATGGCTCACAGGCCCAGCCGCTCTGCAGCATGTGGGATCTTCCCGGACCGGGGCACAAACCCGTGTCCCCTGCATCGGCAGGCAGACTCTCAACCACTGTGCCACCAGGGAAGCCCTCATCTATGATTTAAGATTATTTTATTTTTCTAAAATCAGCTGACATTTACTAGATTAAGAGGTATAGTCAAGCAAAAAGAAGATAATAATGGCAGCAGTAGTTTTAGCCTTCAGGTGACAACCACGATTATCTTGGTATAATTCCAACCAGATGATTTTCTATGCATTGATCCATCTTTCTCCTCCACCGCTCCACCAAAATGGCTTTTGTCAAGGTCAACAATGACTTACGTGTGGCTGAATTCTCAATCCTCATTCCCCTTGACAGATCCATCAGACACGGATGATGCTCTCTCCTCCTTGAAGCACTTTCCTCACCTGGTTATCAGAACAGCACAGTGTCCTGGTTCTCCTCTTCCTCCCCAGGTGGCCTCTCCCCATCTCCCTCAATTCTCCACAGCCGAGCTCTCTAGAGCTTGGTCCTGGAATTCTTAGTCTTGATGCCCTTATGCCATGCTTTGTCTTAAAATACCATTTTCTATGATGCATTCATTTATTGATTCAGTACATATTTATTAGGTATCTATTAAATGCCAGGCATTTTTCTGGTCACTGATGATTTTTTTTTAAAGAAAAGGAAAAAAATCCCCAGTCTTCATGGTGCTTAAACAGTTGCATGGGAAGAGGGCTTAGAAAATAAGCAAGATAAATTTAAAATATCCTGTGTTAAAGGGTGATGTACTGGATTAACTAGGGTCCCCCCACAATTCATGCTCACCCAGAACTTCAGAATGTGAGGTTATTTGGAAATAGTGTATTTGCCGTTAACTGAAGAAGAAAGAGATCATACTGGATTAGGTGCTATATTCAGTGATTGGTGTCCTTATAAGAAGGCCATGTGAAGACAGACACAGAGGGAAGAAGGCCATGTGAACCAGGAAGTGGAGGTTGAAATGATGCAGCTACAAGCCAAGGAACACCAAGGACTGCCAGCAACCACCAGAAGCTGGGAGAGAGAATGGGAGGGTTCTCCCTGAGAATTTCCATAAGGAATCCACCATGCCAGCACTTGATTTTGGATTTCTGACCCCCAGAACTGCGGGAGAATAAATGTGTTGTTCTGAGCCACCCAGTTTGTGGGAATTTATCACAGCAGCCTTAGGGAACTCATCCAGATGAGAAGGGCTGTGGGGAAAGTAGGGATGGAGGAGAGAGAATGTCCAGTAGAGGAGGAGGTTTGAAACTGTACTTGGGAAGGTCTCGTTGCAAAGGAAATATTTGAATAAAAACCTAACGGAAGTGAGAGAGATTTATGGGCCTCCTGGGAGAAGAGAGTTAAGGCAGAACTCTTAAGGTTTTTCCCAGGCAGAAGGAAAAACCAGTACAAAGGTCATGCTACCCTCGTCTGCAGCAGTGGGTCTCGAAGTGGGATGCCTGGACCAACAGTAGCCGCATCACCAGGAATTCACTAGAAATGCAGATTCTTGGCTGCACCCCAGACCTCCTGAATCAGAAGTTCTGGAGGCAAAACCTAGGACAAGTTCTGGAGGCAAAACCTAGGACTCTGTTTTAGCAAACCCTCCAGGGTACTGTGATGCAGCTCCAGTTTTGAGGCCCACCATAAAGTATTGTCCTTGCACGCGAATCATGTTGTGATTGTTTCCACTTTCTACCGAGTCTTGGGAAGCAGAGGCGGATGTCCATCTTCACTCAGCGCACAGCTGTGAGCCTGATGGCTGCAGCTTCTGAGCAGGTGTGGAGTGCTGTCTAGCTGCGGCTCAGTCATTTAATGCATCTGTTGAAGTGGCCCTCACTCCGTCATGCAGGGGATCGGGGAACGTGGAAAACATAAATCAGATAAGCCAAGAGCCTCGTCATAGCCACTAGCACCACAGCACTGCCACTTAGTGGAGTAATTTGAATTTCTTCTCTTCTCCTTCTGGTGGGGGATCTGTGAGCAGAGCACCCAGGTGCAGTGTCCTGGCAGCGAGAGACTCTGGACGTAAGCGCAGAATACAGGTCCAGCTGAACTGACAGACCTGGATGCTTTTTGCCCAGAAATGTGAGTTGATGTCCTAAAGGCAGCAAAGGAGACCATAGGATAAAAGGCAGAAATCTGGGGAAGCAGATCAGGCTCAAAAGAAGGAAGAAATTATGCTAGCACTGCAAGGGAAATGAATTTAATTCTTAGGTTTTCAAATGTATTTAGAGGTTGTTTTATAAGATCACATGAGCAATCAAACTAATAAAGCAGGTAAGAGCTGAGTTCCTCTGTCTGGTAGACCCTGTAGACATGGCGGGGGTGGCACCCTGACTCTAGCACATGGTGGGAACTTTTGGCTTTGTTATCGCATTGATTACACTGTGAAATTGAGTCTTAGGTTGGATTTAATTTTACTTAAAAGAAATAAAAGGAGCTGTGTCAGATTAGATAATCTCTCAGGTATTGTTTGACAGAAATGTTGTCTAATATAATGGACTCTCAAATCTCCTTCAGAGTACCATGCTTTTCAGTCTCCTCCTCTGATTGTCCCACCATCGGCTAAGCCCCACCTCACGTGTCTGCCAGCCCCTCCTCTTCCGGGAATGAGTCTCTCAATGGTGTCATCAGTTTCTTCAAATTCAAAATGGATTCACTCACTCTCTCCTAGCTCCCAATTCTCCTCCATTACAGCTGAGCTTTCCAAGGGGGCGAGACCATGTTTTATGATTCCAAACAGTATTGGGCCCAAAGTAAGTGATTCATGCATTTATCAGCTTAAAAGCAAGAGTACTGGGGAGGAGGATTACATGGATGGGGAAGGAAGGAGAGAAAATTTGTCAGTGATAAGAAAGCAGGAGACAGGAAGGTCTAGAAAGAGGCTTGAAACATTAAGTTGTGTTTATCCTCACTATGACTTTTCCTTACCCTTATTCCCAGTAGGTAGGAAGCATGCCAGGTAAGAAAGTGGGAGCTCCTTCAAGACAGCCTTCTTCCTGACTTCTGTTCTTCTTGAGGGACTTGTTCTGGAAGTGAGGAGTAGATGTAGAAGCTGTGAGGAAAAGAAGAGACGTATCCCTAGATTGGGAAGGGCAGAGGTTGTTGGGTTGCCCAAGTTATGGACAATTAGGACTCCTTTCATTGCAGTTGCAGAGTCCAACTTAGGCTGACTGTTAAAGAGAATTTAATGGCTCACGTAATTGTGGATCTAGCTTCAGGCATGGCTGAATTCTGTGGCTTAGGAGGAGTGGTCTCTTCTGATCTCTCTCATGGCTTGGCTGCCCTCTGGGCTGGCTTCATTCTTAGTCAGATTCTCTCCATGTAGGATAATCCCACTAAGCAGGGAGTCCTCAGCGCACCCGCACGCACCCGAGCTGAAGCCCAGCAGGCAGAGCTTCCCAGAGAGCAATCCCAGGGGCTGACCTTCCTTGCTTTGGATTGGCTTAGAATTTGGGTCAGGAGCTCAGTCAGTCACTTATGGGGAGGATGGTTTCCCAAAGAGAAATTGAAGCGCTGTTGCTGGAAGAAGGGGAAATGTATTGGGTAGACAAAAATATCAAATATCCACTGCCATATTCCATAGAAGCTGGTGACACTCAAGGAGTTGAAAACGCATCCGAGGGGAGTGGCTACAGGGGCAGCCTGGGGAAGGTCAGAGACCCCCTGCCTGTGCAGGTATCCCTGTATTCCACCTGGCATGGCCCCTGGGTACCGCATGGAAATTGGATACCCATATTGGAAAAAAATGAACCTCAACCTCTTGTTTCACTCCAGCTTGCCTTCAAGGAAATGGTCAGGCTTGATCCTTAAGGATATCAGTTGTTCCCTTTAAGGACCAGAGAGTAGAGTCCCCACCTCCCACCTAGCTCTTCCCTCCCCCCACAATTTTTCAGCCTGCTGAAAGAAAGATTCTCTTGTAACCACAGGGAGGGAGACATCTTAAGACAGACTTGGATTGATTTTCCTACCAGCACGGAGGTATAATGGCTTAAAGGCAGATTGAATTTTTTTTAACAAATGTATTTATTTTATTTTATTTATTTTGGCTGCGTTGGGTTTTCATTGCTGTGTGCAGGCTTTCTCTAGTTGCGGCGAGCGGGGACTACTCTTCGTTGCGGTGCGTGGGTTTCTCACTGCGGTGGCTTCTCTTGTTGCGGAGCACGGGCTCTACTCGCGTGGGCTTCAATAGTTGTGGCTCACAGACTGTAGAGTGCAGGCTCAGTAGTTGTGGCACACAGGCTTAGTTGCTTCATGGGCATGTGGGGTCTTCCCGGACCAGGGATCAAACCCGTGTCCCCTGCACTGGCAGGCGGATTCTTAATCACTGCACCACCAGGAAAGCCCCAGATTGAATTTTAATTCAAGAAAAATAAAACTAATATGTCCTTTTTTTTTTGTGGAGGAAGGTTTATACCTGACATGTTGCTTCCTTTTGGTGTCTGAAAATATTGTCCCCCAAAGTACTGTAATTTAACAAGCATGTGCTTTTATTTTCTCAAAACCAAGGATTCTCTATCACTCCCTTTAAAGGAAAGACTGAAATTTAGGAAGTCTTGAAAGGCCTACTCTCCAGGTGACTGTGTTGCTTAAAAAATTATTTCTAGTGACTCCAGATATAGACCCACCCATAAATAGTCGATTGATTTTTGACCAAAGTAACAAGTCAGTCCAATAGGGAAAGTCTTTTAAACAAATGTTGCTGAACAAATGTATACTCATATGGAAAAAAAGTGAACCTCCATCTCTACCTCACTCCATGAATAAAAATTAATTTGTGCTGAATTACAAACCTAAATATAAAATCCAGAACCATACAATTCTAGAAGAAAGTATAGGACTCTGTCTTCATAATCTTGTGGTAGGCAAAGATTTCTTGGACAGAACCCCCAAACGATTAACCACCAAAGAAAAATTTGATAACTTAGTCTTTATCAAAATTAAAAATTACTATGCATCAAAAGACACTGCTAAGAAAATGAACAGATAATCCTGGACAGACTGGGAAAGAATATTTGCAGCACAAATATCTGACAAAGGACTTGAATCCAGGTTATAGAGAAAAACTTCCAAATCAACAGTAAAAAGGTGAACAACCCAGTTTTAAAATGAGCAGTCACTTCACAAAAGAGGATGCACTCACGGCTATAAGACGTGAAAAGGGGCTCAGCATCCCCTATCATCAGTCACCATGCAAGTCAAAACCACAATGAGGTAGTGTCTTGTATCTGCTAGACTGGCTGAAAACAAAACAAAACCAAAAAATGGACAATACCAAACTTGGGAAAGAAGGTAAAGCAACTGGAACACTCATCTATTGCTGGTGGGAACGTAACATGATATCATAGTTTGGGGGAACTTAATTGACAGTTTCTTATAAAGTTAGACATATACGTATAACCCAATGATACAGATGTTCCATTCCTATGTCTTTCCCCAGGAGAAATGGAAACGTGGGTACGTAAAGATTTGTGCATGACTCTTCACAACAGCTTTTTTAAAAAAAGACAACAACTGGAAACAACTCAAATGTTTATCAACAGGAGGTTGGATAAACAAATTCTGGTACCTCATACAATGGAACTCTACTCAGTAATAAAGAAGAACAAACTACTGATTCATGCAACAACATATTAATAGGCAAACATTATGTTTGAGCTAAAAAACCCAAAGAATGCAAATTTTTTGACTCCTTTTATATGAAATGTAAAAAATAGAAAGTGATAAAAATCAGAAAGTGATTGCCTCTGGGGGGTGAGGGTGGGAATTGCCTGGAAAGGAGCACAAGGAAACTTTCCTGCGTGATGGAAATGTTCTATATTTCGATCGAAGTGGTGGTTACAGGGTATATACAATTGTCAAAACTTAATAGACCACTTAAGATCTGTGCTTTTTTCTGTGTTTATTATACCTGAATTTTTAAAAACGTTGGTAAATGAGGTTATTCAGACGTGTGAGTGATTAACACAGGTTTGACTTCTCCCAGTGGTGCTCTGGAAGACAGAGAGGAAGGCATATGAGAGATGGCAGAATCTTTTCTGTAGAGTGTTTTCCTTCTGTGGAGTGTTCCCTGGGGACTTCCCTGGCGGTCCAGTGGTTAGGACTCCGCGCTTCTACTGCAGGGGCCCTGGGTTCCGTCCCTGGTTGGGAACCAAGATCCTGCAAGCTGTGCGGTGCGGCCAAAAAAAGTGTTTCCTGGAGCCTTACAACAGCTCTCCCTTGAAGCGGGCAGTCTGCGGTTCCCAGGGGCGAGCTGAGCCTCCCACAAGCCGCATGATCAGGAAGGGCGGACATTAGGACCTAGGTCTTCTCTAAACTGAGATTAGGGTCTGCTCGGAGCTTGGACCTTGACCGTGGTCTTCTCTTTTCCTTTGATTCGAACTTGCCCGTCATTTCTCCACACTGAATTGTGTTTGGCAGCCAACATCGAGGGCGCTAATGCCCGGTTGTAAAACGATAGCAGCTCTATTTGATTAGACCAGCCATAATTTATTGCTGCTTTAACCTCTCTGTGCTCAGGCAAGCAATATCCTGAATTCAGACTCAGGGTATTTTAGTTAAGTTTAAAAATTTATTACCTTACAACCAGTCAGCCCATCACGGTGCTCATGTCCCACTCCTGTGAGTCACTCTGACCCTTAAGAGTCACCCCTGACTCTGCATTAACTGAGACCTGTGGCTCGGGTGCCTGTGAAGGGCTGGGACAAATGCACTGTGGTTCATGTGTGCAGAGCGCGCAGCTCTCCCCTGGCTGAGCACACTGACCAGGACCCACCCAGGGGACCTCCATGTTGACCTTTCAAGGAGCCTTGCCTTTATTGCAGGATGACAGTTTACTGCCGAAGAGGCAAGCTTATGCACAAAAACTAGGTGGGTACATGGTTAATTCTGTAACTTAAAAGGTTTGCCAGTGCCAAGGGTTAGTGAAGAAAACAAGCACACAAACAAACCCGCTTGGGAAAGCCAGCCTTCCAATGGATGTTGGCTTTGCCCTCTCCCTACTGCTTGTGGGGAACACGTCCCTTTGCTCTTTCATCTTCTTCTTTAACTGTCCCTTCTCTCCCGTCACCACCGCATCCTTCTAATCCCAGCTCCCAGCACCCCTTGGCTGGACAACTGTGCTAAATTCTATCTTCCTACCTCCACTCCATCCTGGCACGTCATTCATTAAGCCAACATTTATTCACAATCTGCTCTGTCCTCCATGCTGGGAGCACTGCACAGCTCTTAGTCCCATGAAAGACAGAGATGAGTGAGCAAATTGCAATGCATGGATTAGACCCTAAGCTTCAGGGCCAGGGACCATACCATGTTGGTTGTAGGCTTTGTGCCTAGTATTTTAAATAAATGAACAATTTTTGAAAGTTATAACTTAACACATGTTCAAAGAGCTATGGAAAACTTCAGAAGACAGGGACTGACTGAGTCAGCAGAGGAAAGGGACTGGCTTGGCTGGGCCAAGTGCAGGATGGTGAAACTCTGCAAGGAGGTGACACTGACCCTGCAGTCTCGCCACAGGTGCTGTCCCCTCCAAAGCTCTTCCTGGACACTGCAGTCCTCGGGGAGTCTCCTCTTCTGAACTGGGCCCTTTAAAATATCCTGGCATGTCATCTTCCTAACGACAGTGTTTTCATATGGATGTGTCATGTGTCCCTCATTAGGCTACAGTCTCTTTTAGTGATTACAGTTTATTTCCCACATGCATAGACCAGATATTCATAAATCTAGTCACTTTTTAATAGGATGTATTCTACTTTGGGAATGCCTTATTGTATATTTTATTTACTCATAAGACAAAAGGAATGCTTCCCTTTAAATATCAGTTTCTCTGGGACCTGTAATTGTTAATTTATAAACCTTTAATTACTTGCTAGAGTCTGGAACAGGGTCAGAAAGAAACATTAAAGTGCCAGGTGTAACTATAAGTCGTGGTTCTATTCAGAAATACGAATAAAGTATCTTCGGGTAAGTCAGAGGAAAACTGCAATTTGATTTACCCAACACTTTGATTTTTTTTTTTTTTTTTTTTTTTTTTTGGGGTATGCGGGCCTCTCACTGCTGTGGCCTCTCCCGTTGCAGAGCACAGGCTCCGGACGCGCAGGCTCAGCGGCCATGGCTCATGGGCCCAGCTGCTCCGCGGCATGTGGGATCTTCCCGGACGGGGCACGAACCCGTGTCCCCTGCATCGGCAGGTGGACTCTCAACCACTGCGCCACCAGGGAAGCCCAACAACACTTTGATTTTTAACATACATCGGCCCCATTAAAAAACAAACAGTTTTAGATAGGTTTAAATACTAGTGAATATATTGTTAGTTTTAGCAAGTGATATATCACAGAGATAGAACTTCTGAGTCTATAAAAGGAGCAATCGACTTCACATAGCTGGCATAGAAATGGATTTTGAGAATATAACTCAGAGAGCTTTGTTCTAAACATGAGTGGGTGCTCCATTTTTAAACTGTTCCAAAATAATTTGTTTTGATTTGATTCTGGAATGCAATTAATAAAAGACATATAAGTTCAATATGTGATGTTCAAAATCCAACTTAAAGGGATTTTTAAAATTAGAACTCGGGCTTCCCTGGTGGCGCAGTGGGCTTCCCTGGTGGCGCAGTGGTTGAGAGTCCGCCTGCCGATGCGGGGGACGCGGGTTCGTGCCCCGTTCCGGGAGGATCCCACATGCCGCGGAGCGGCTGCGCCCGTGCGCCATGGCCGCTGAGCCTGCGCGTCCGGAGCCTGTGCTCCGCAACGGCAGAGGCCACGGCAGTGAGAGGCCCGCGTACGCAAAAAAAAAAAAAAAAAAAAAAAAAATTAGAACTCATAAGATTTGAATCTTAAATCTTAAATGGTTGTCATGTGTCTGTTTATGAAAAAGAGATTTTTTTTTTTCTTCGTTCAGCTCAGCTTAAGTAAAAGTCCATTGTAGCACAAATCCAACAGTGGCATCCTGTGGCTTGGCCTGTGAATGACAAGTGTGTGTCACAGTTGTGGTCTTGGGAGGCTTAGATTCATGGCTACACAAAGGTATAGAATCATTGCAAAGAACATGGCGATGCCAGGAGAAAAAAACAACCGTTAGTTATTTTTTAAGACCTAAAGTCATTATAAGTGAATCTTCATGGTCTTTTCTCTTTATTTCATGAGAGGGAAGTGCAATTTAAAATTGAATTGAAAATAAAACTACAGGAATTTACTTATTTTTTTAAAAAGCTTATTTTGGAAGGAATCCAGCATGGGGATTCCCCTCTGTGATTTTTGTACAGAGAAAATTCCATTATTTTTCTCATGTTGTTATTGCAACATCTTATAACGTATAGATTAGATGGTGAGTTTGTCTTTCTCACATTTTATAAAAGAGAAAGAAAAGAGGAACATTAAAAAAATTGTAATTCCTATGTAAGTGTGGGAAATGGAGTAGAAGAATCCATACCAAACCATTAACAACTGCCAACACTTGATCTCTTTTTTCCCAGGAATAAAATACAACTAAATCTTTGGTGCTCTTTGACACCCTCAGCCTTGTCTTGAAGGACATCACTGTCGTAGCTTTCCTGTGCAAGCTTCGTAGCTTTCCTGTGCAAGCTTCAATCTTCTCACTTTTTTTTCACATTTTTAATATTTTCATAAGTGATATAGTGTTGCTTTATCCTATTTAAAAACTTTTATAAATAGAATTATGGTGTTCATATTCTGTAAACTTTCACTCAAAATGTAGTGGAATTCTCATAAATGCCTACCTTGAGTGAAAAAATTTATAAAATATGAATGCCATAAATTTATTTAAGTAATCTTTTAAATAAGAAATATATATACACACACACATACATATAAATATAATAAAGGTATTTGGATTTCCACTTTTGAAAATTACCTGTTCTCATTTTTTCCCCACTTTCCTATTGGAGTGCTTTCATTTTCCTATTTGTTTATTTAGTTAGGTTCTTTCTCCATTAAATATAAATTCTCATAAAATAAAATATGTATTTATCAGGTCCGTTGTTGTAGATCGTGCAACTATCTTTCAAAGCCTGTTTCTTCTTCTTTTTCTAATCTCAAACTTTACGATATATTTTGTTATAAATGTGTTTCCGTTTTGAGGGAATTGTATGTTAATTATTTAGGACTTCTAATCTACATTTATAAGAGAGATTACCCTATAGTTGTTGGTTTTTTCCTCTTGTACTGCCCTTGTTTCATTTTGGTGTCAAGTCTATACTAGCTTTACAAATCAAGTGACCTGCTATTCTTTCCTATTGTCCGTAAGAGCTTATAATGATGATCTTTTCCTAGAAGATTTGGTAAAATTCACTATTAAAATCATCTAAGACTAGTGTTGTAGGGGGAAGGTGGTCAGGAGGTGGGAACGTTTGTCAAATCAACTTTTTTAATGCTAAAATTGCCTTCTTCAGTTTTCTGTTTCTTTTTCAGTGTCACAAAGTTATATAGTTTTCTAGAAGTTTAGCAGTTTTATCTATATTTCCAAATGTATTGACATAAAATTGTGCAGCAGATTCCCTTATGAGTTTTTTCATTTCTGTTGCATCTGGGATATATATTTTTCCATTCCTAGTGTACTTCATTTATTTCAGTGGCTGAATCATATTCTGTTGTATGGAGAGCCACAATCTATTCAATTATCAGTTGATGGCTATTTGGGTTGTTTCCATTTTTGCCTATTACGAATAATGCTGCTATCAACATAAGTGTACCAGTTTTTGTAGACATAGGTTTTCATTTTGGAGGGCATATACTGAGGGGTATAACTTCTATCTAAACACAAAAAGGGAGGAAATTATTAAAGATGTCAGTCTGCTTTTCTGCAGCTAGTCATAAGAATAAGTTGGTCGAATAACTACCCATTCTACCCCCATATTTCCCTTGCCTTTTACCAGCACCTCAGTTGGTTGATTCTTTGCTTGATAACATGATCCAAACTTTCCGTTTTGAGGAGTGTGACTCCTTGGTGATTCTGCCCCTATGGAGTTGATGTAGTCCTTTGTTAACCTTGAGCATGGGGCAGGAAGTACAAATAGACACCCTAGGGGTAAGCCCCTAGCTTCTTTGAACACTGTTCCTTCTTAGTGTAGTAGCTCTCTTAGCTCCCCTGTATAGTCAGCACCAGCCCTCCAACACTCACTCTGACCTCCCCTCTTTCTTATTCTCTTTCTGGCCTCGGACATTGAAATGCCAGGGAGCAGTTTAGTTCCAATTCAGGGGAATGGGCGGTGGGTCCACTGGTGATGGTGGAAGATGAAAGGAGAGGTGGGGATTGTTACCTGTGTGTGTTACAGTGTTGAAAAAAAATAGACATGCAGAGTATAGCTGCAGTGCTTTCTAGCATCAGTGATCTTCTAGCAATTCCGCTCCTAGTATATACACAAGAGAATTGAAAACAGGTGCTCAAATAAATACATGTGCACACGTGTACATATGCTCATAGCCGCACCATTCACAATAGCCAAAAGGTGGAAAGAGCCCAAATGTCCATCAATGGGTGAATGAGTAAACAAATGTGGTACATATAATGCAATATTATTCAGCTATTAAAAGGAATGAAGTATCTATACATGTTACAAGGCAGGTGGACCTCAAAAATATTATTGGGTTGGCCAAAAAGTTCGTTCAGATTTTTCATACGTGGTTATGGGAAAACCCAAACGAACTTTTTGGCCAACCCAATATGTTAAGTGAAAGAAAGCCAGACACAAAAGGTCACTTACTGTGTGAGTCCATTGATATGAAATGTCCAGAATAAGTAAATCCACAGAAATAGAAAGCAGATTGGTGGTTGCCAGGGGCTGGGAAGAAGAAGGATTGGAGAGCAACTGCTTAATGGGACGGGGTTTCCTTCTAAGGGAGTGAAAATGTTTTGCAAGTAGACGGAGGTGGTGGTTATACAACATTGTGATTGTACTAATGCTACTGAGTTGTTCACTTTAAAATGGTTACTTTTATGTTACGTGAATTTCACCTCAATAAAAATGAACAAATAAAACCCTCTGTGGTTTTACATTCATTGCACATTTAAGCAAGGCATTATTCCCAACCTTTATTTCCTCTCACAGATGCTCTTTTCTCTACCATCCTCTTTTTCTTATCTTTTAAGGGTATTCTTCAGATTAAATGTAGGCTAGGAGTTGTTAATAATTTCAGGATAAATGTTTAGATTAGATAAAAAGATATTTGAAAACAAAACAAAGCAAGAGATCGAATTAGCATTCCTCTTTGGTTATATGTTATAGAAATCCCTTTGAAAGAGCTGTGTTTTTAGTGAGAAATTAACACATAAAATCATTTTTCCTTATAAGCTTGGAGCCCTACCAGACATCTTTAACTGGTGGAATTGCTTCATGTAATGAGTGATTTAAAGCAAAAGTAACAACCTAAATGTTAGATGGTTACAATTAGTCCATTTGAAGAGAACAAGCCTTGTAGGTGGGAGCAGCGCCCCCAGGAGAGCACAGATGCCCTTTCCATGATGAGACCCTTAAGGATCCCCCTTAAGGATCCTTAAGGATCATAATACAGACCAATTAGGTAGAGACAAGCCCAGACGTGTCTCAATTTGTCAGAAGCCTTGCTCTGTTTCCCCCACATGGTTGGGGTCTGATAAAATCCCATACATGGTTTGGTCCAGCACATTCTTCTCAGTATTTACATCCCAAGAGGAGTTTTAAGGGACATTTAATCCTCATGTTTCTGGTTCATTTTCCCTGAACTCATCAAAATGAGGTTATGAAAGATTGCTTTGATCTCTACCAGGACGTGTTCACGAGAGACATGAGGCCATTACTTTCAAAACAGAAACCTCTTCTCTGCCAAGAGCCTGGGGGTTAACAGCATGACGTCAGAGCTTCATTCGAAGCCCCCAACCTTTGAGACCCAACTGGATCCTAAACTTGGCTTGGGGAAGCCTGCTGCCCTCCAGCCTAATAAAGCCCGTTGATTAACTGTCAGACCAGCTGTGTAATGAGTGAACTTTTAGTGGCTGTGCCATTTTCTTGGTTCCAGGCCAGAAATGATTGGTATAAAACTTACACCATTAGGAAGACATTTCAGAGAGAAATTGGTATTTGCATAATGAAGGGCTGCCTTCCAAATAAAAATGTGCCTTGCAGGACAAGTATTTTTTAATAATGAAAATGTAAATAAATCAGTTCACGGCAGCCTTCTTTGGGTTCTTCCAGAGACCATACACACTTGAGGGTGAATTACTACAAGGCTAATCACAGATTCCCTGTCCCGTTGCTTTAATATTTGTGGAGTTCAGTGCCCAAGGTGTAAGGATGGGAAATAAGTATATTATAAAACTATGACCAAAATTCCTGCTTCAATAAACTTGAACGATCCTCTGGTGAGATAAGATTGTAAAAGGTACTAGACTTTAGGGGTCATAGTTAAAGTTCTTTAATTTGTCAGGAATAGAAACCAAGTCATGCCAGATTGGGCAAGAGGAATTTGTTGGAGAGATATGGAGATGTCTTGCGGCATTAAAGAATGATCTGGACACAGTGTTTAAGAAGGGCAGGGGCTGCACCGGGGCTGCTGGGGGTCTCAGTTGCTAGTGTTTCTTTTTCAGATTGAACTGAGAACTAAAAGCAGAAACATCATAGAGGATTTGGCATGGGGATACAATTTTATGAACTGTGTCGGGGACAGGCTAGGTAATCCCAACTCTCATTCCCCCAAAATGAGGTAGGTAAACATTTAAATGACCAGAAAAAAATCTTAGAACCTGAGCTGAAAGCATCCTTTAATGTCACCCCTTCTTCTTTAGCCCTGACACCTGGGCATTTGGCATCTGTTTAAACACTTCCCACGAAGGGACACTACTTATGAGGACAGCCTGTTCCATTATTGGACCATATGAAATATAAAAATGTTTTATATTGAGTGAAATTTGACTTCTACCCTTTGGTTCACTATCTAGACTTTGAACATGCAGATCAAGTCTTACACAACGTACACAAGATAATTGTTTATATGTTGAAGACAAATCAATACCTGGCCTCTTGGTTTTTCTCTTATTCTAGCTAAGCATATTTAATGGCTTCAAATAGTTATCATATAATCACATTTTTCCCCCTGTCCAACCTCTTCTACACATAATTTAGTCTCAAGTGGCCCTCTTAGAATGTAGTATCTAGGATGGAATGTACACGCCAGACATGGTGCAGACAACAAACTTCTATTCATGTGGCTTTGGGTTGTATTACCATTATGGTGTTGACTCAGGTTGTGCTTGCGGTCCAAGCATGAACTGTTGCTAAATCAGCTCTCCCCTCTTACTCTCTTGTGCAATTAATTCTTTAAACATAAATGCTGCCAGAAAGGAACAATGAGTAGTCATTGCTCAGATTATTTTGACTTTTGTCCTTGCCTCTGTTCTATTAACTGTCTTTCCACCAACAATTGATAAGCGTGGATTTTATCCCTTACTCCAAGTTGTTGCTTGAAAAAAAAAACAGTTGAACTGACCAGGGCCAAGTACAGAGCCTGTCGATCTGGATTGGAAATGTCTCCACAAGTCGACCTGAGCAGTGGTCTCTGAGTACAGTTATTCAACCAACTGTGTATCGGCTCGAATGCAGGGTTTTGCAGAGTGTGTCTGATGGAAGAACTGTTTCTTTAAATATTGATAAGGTTTACTTTTTTTTTTTGATAAGGTTTACTTTAAAAGAAAATGTTCTGAGTTTTTATTATTGTGCCCAGTGAATCATTAAGAATGTGGAATACCCTTTTACGTGTGTCTGTGTGGGGAGTACTGTCTGGTGGAGTCTCATAACACACTCTTGGGAAACACTAACTGAATCCTGTTAGCGTGGGAAACACTAACTGAATCCTGTTAGCGTGAGCACGCGCGTTTCCGATTGGTTCCACTGGGATTAGACGAGAGTCTTGATCAAGTGCTTTGCTATAATCAAGATAAAGTCTACAGCATGCCTCTGTGCTGCCAGTCTGTCAGCTCTGTCCAAGGAGGAGAGAGTTAAGAACTGAGCCCAAGAGTGCAAGAGTAATCAAGGTGCATGTTGGCCGGGAGACTTCAGAGACATGGGATCTCAGGTCTTAAAATGGCCAAAATATTCAGCTGAAGAATGAGAGACAAAGGTTGAATCAAAGGCTGAGCCCATTCCCAGCTAAGATCCAGAAGGAGAGCCCAAGCATGGTGGCCAGGACAGTCAGTGGTGCTCATGAGCGGTGGCAGCTGGGTTTTGTCAAAGTCCTGTGGCATCTGGGTCTACCCTTTAGGGCCAAGATCCTGCCTGAGCGGACATTGGACTTGACAGCCTGAGGGTTAAGAAGCTTCTTTCTGTCTACCTGCTAACACTGCTGCCTGCCCCGTCAGGTCTGGTCTTTCTTTGTTCTTCTAAGCTAGGCATGAAAACATAAACTCCCTCTGTTGTCCTTAGGATACCTTACACCCCCCCCCGCCCCCGCCCCGTCACACACAGGCCTTGATTCCATTTGGCTGTTAGCCTTCCTGACGTTCTTCCTCTTCCTATGTTTCCTTCCTGGTCATCTTTGGTTCTTCTTCCCATCTTTCATCTTTAATACATTTCTACATTTTATTCTTTTACAAGTTCTATATACTCATTAGCAGCTACATTTGCTCTTGGGCCATTTCTACTAAGTTCAGCAGCAATATCCTATAGCTGGATTTATTCGTAAAGTGGATACATTCTGGAAAAAAAGTGAATTTCAGTAAATCGAATTCTATTTTGACCACTCACAGAGAGTTGAAATTTATAGATTCTTCCAATGGGTTGTTGTTTTTTTGTAAAGTTGAAGAATGGCTTTGTAACTCAAATAACCTCTAATTTGCCAATTGTGTAAGTCTGTAAGTTTAGTTTTCGTAAGTCATGGTTAACTACATCAGTAAACACTACATTTTAAGTTTATCAAGTGGCAGAGTATCTGTTCAGTTGACCAGAATTAACTGATGTGATTTCATGACTGTGTTCAGCTTTACAGTATGATTTAAGGTTTACACTTAGTAAATTAAATGAGATCACTTTATAACTACTCACAGTAGGGGCTGACTCAGTGTGTGACGTACGCAATGGAATAATGAATCTGCACTAGCCCAGATGGTACCTTCTCTTGTTGCCCTTCATGTCACTTATTCATTCACCAAACATTATGGAGTGCCTAGAATATTCTGGAAACTTGGAATACAAATGCCACGGGTTTAATTCATATCAGACAGGTACTTAGAGTAATTCACTGCCAGGCACCCAATCCTAAATCCCTGCAAATATCTTAATTACTAATTAGATGGGGATTGACACAATCCAAGGAGACAAGCAGGCGATCTGGAATCAAGCTGGAACAAAGCACCAGTGGGAACTTCATAGACGCTGGACCATAACCAGTGGCTCTTTGCTTGGACGTGGACGGGCCGTGAATCCATATTGAGTCTATGGGAAAGTAACAAACATAGGTCCAATTCTGGTCGTGTCTCCATGGCCGGGGGGGATGATAATAATAATAATATTATATTCTTATAATAAGAATAATCTAATATTCTATTAGAATCTGCTCCCTTTGTGCCAGATACTACTCTAAACACTTCGCGTGTATTGACTCATTAAGTCCTTACAATGCCCCCCCATGGGGTAGATTCTGCTACAATTTCTATTTTACAAAGGAGATGACTGAGGACACAGAGTATGGATAGAGTATTTTGCCCAAGGTTGCACAGCATGTAAATGGTAGGGCTGGGGTCCATCCATGCAGGCTGACCTTGGAGCTCATGCCTTGGTGGTCACAAGGCTCAAGTGAGGTAGCAGTCGGTGGGAGCCTCTTGGTTCTGTGATGCCGCACAGGTGAAGATACTATTAATAGTGCTGCAAATCACCAACACTGGACCTCAGACTCTCTACCCATACAGATGCTCTTGATTTACCCAGTAATAATCAAATGATTTATACACATCCTCTCCTGGAACAAGTATATAGCAACCTAGTTCCGGTGGGTTATGAAATAGATTTTAAAAATCCAAATGGCTTATGGAGAAAGCAGATTTTACCCTGGGACAGGGGTGATAGAACACCTCAGGTCAGGGGGACCTCAAAGGCTCCCTGTTCAGAATTCTCCCCCAATTCCCATTGTACACTTGACTCTATCCCACATCCCCATAAATCTGAGTGCCCTGGGTGTCTGGATATTGGATTAGAGATGGGTATTGATGGATGAGGACAGACAGAACAAGGCCTGTAAAAAGTGATTCATTAACCTAGGCAACCCTTTATAGCTAAAAAATTTCAAAGCTGGGGCTATCTTTCCAAAACACAGATCTAACCATGTGTCTCCTCTGCTGAAAACTTATTAATGGCTCTCCTTTACCACAGGGTAAATTCTCAAGGTCATGCTCAAGGTCCTCCGAGAGCTGACTCTTTCCCCCGGCTCCCCCAGCTCCCCCAGCAGGCCCGGCAGGCTGCGCGGTCCAGGCGAATCCTGCCACTCTCCCCCCACCCCCCAATCCCGCCACCCACCTTCCTCCGCTGCCCCAGGCTCCCACTTGGTAAGCCCAGTGCAGATCTGCCTGCGGGGGGAGCTCCTCTCCAGAGCCCAGCCTGCGGCAGAGTCAGGTCCCTGTAGGTCAGAGCCTAGAAATTCCTGCGACCCAGAAGGTGAGAACCAGAGTCCGAAGAGCCCAGAGGAGAAGGGGAGGTTGGCCGAGGGCTTGGCCTTGCGGGGGGACCACAGGAGGAGGGGCCAGCCCCCTGCTGCTACCCTTCAGGCTCTGTGGTCACATCACAGGATTGTCACCAAACCCTGCCATGTCCTGCTGGGTCGAGAGCTCACTGGGTCTGGAGCAAAATCTGCAGGGACAAGTGGGATGGGGCCTGACAAATGTGATAAAGGCAGGGAACCCCACTGCACCGCAGAAGAAATGTCACCCCAGCTGACATTTCTCTGACTCCCTGGGGTCCTGGTCACAGCACCAAGAGCCCGCTGACCCGAATACGAGGCGACACGTGGGCAGATGTCCCACCAGGAGCCCACTCTGTCCATGCTGTCCTCCTTTACTCAGCTCCTTGACCTTGTGTCCCAGGCACTTTGTTAGGGGGAAGGACAGCCCCTGCCCCCAGGATCTCCGGGACACCGGGCCCGTCACAGGGAGGCACAGAGGGAGTTGTGGCCCACCCACCTGGGAAGTGTTTGGACTGAGGCCTGAGGGATGGGTGATGTTCATACGTCTGCAGGTCTGGGGTCCTGGGGAAGCGTGGAGGGCAGAGCGCTGCTCCAGGATGGAAGCAGTTTGCAGATGGAGAGCGAAATCAGGCCGCGGGCTTTTGGAGGAGGCAAAATTATAATTTGCATTTCTCTGCGGAGTGAGAACTCTGCAATTTAGGATTTTGCCTAATTGCTCTTCAGCGTTTCCCAGGCACTGCTTCTCCTGGGCGGCCCTGTGATTGTTGGAGAGCTGTGCCGTTAACGGCTCTGAAGCTCCATCCAACAATGACTCAGAGATGACTCAGGTAGAGAGCAGGTCAGTCCTGAGTTCGGCCTTTTTTTCCCCGGAGTTCTGATTTGCTCAGCATCTGGAGAAAAGGGCGGGGCGCTGGCACTGTCGAGAGGTTCCGCGCGCATATTTTCAGCAGCACCTCTGGCCTGTGGCTGCTCCGCTTTCCACTCTGAGCAGCTGGTGGCCAGAACCGAGAGGACGCTGAGGTGGGCACATAACGTTCTCTCGGCAGCTGGGCTCTCCTCGCCCATGTGTGTGAGGTTGAAACCCCTGTTACTCATTCACACTATGGACATTTGGGAAAGTTACCTACTTCCTTTAAAAACTTTTTTATGGGCTTCCCTGGTGGCGCAGTGGTTGAGAGTCCGCCTGACGATGCAGGGGACACGGGTTCGTGCCCCGGTCCGGGAAGATCCCACATGCCGCGGAGCGGCTGGGCCCGTGAGCCACGGCCGCTGAGCCTGCGTGTCCAGAGCTTGTGCTCCGCAGCGGGAGAGGCCACAACAGTGAGAGGCCCGCATACCACAAAAAAAAAAATTAAAAAATAACATGTTTTAGTGTCCCTAAGTGGCAGTAAGACTGGCAAGCGGCATCCTGGAGTACTGTGTGGGGAATCGGGTGCCGCAGGCTCCTCTTCTCCCGCGTGATCCCCATGCAGGTTCAGACCCAACCCAAGCTGTGCTGTCTCCCTCCGTCTGAGTTCGAGGTATTGCCAGCAATCTTTTTCTTTTTTAAATGAAAGGCACCAAAAGAACGGAAATTACGGCCATTTTTATCAATCACGGGCAAACGCCTTGGCAAGCAAGGACACTTTCCATTCAACCTCAGCTCTTTGTGGTTGTAAGTTAAACGTGGCGAGCCATGTTTCCAGGTGGGGCAGGGGCCAAGCTAAGAATATGATGTCCTCCGACAGTCCTACCTCTATCCAGGGCCATCGTCCAATTCAGATCCTTTCACCCGTGGCCAGACCTTTTATACAGGTCAAGCTTGGCTAAAAGGAACATCCTAGAGGTTTTGAAGTGGACAAAAGCACATCAGACTTTGCTACAACATAGCACAGGGCTATGCACAGAACAGTGTGTGTGTGTGTGTGTGTAGGAAGCAGGCACTGCTTACAGGAAAGGGGTTCTGAACTAGCTCATTCCATGTTGCAAAATAATGATAAAAGGTACTATGTCTTGTTTGCCTTCTACCATCCAGATGCTTTGCATACATTATCTTACTTTAATCTTCAAAACAACTTATAAAAGTGTTACTATGCCACTGTTATAGATGAGGAAACTTAGACTCAGATAATATATTCATTTGCTAGGGCTGCTATAACAAGGTACTACAAACTGGGTGTCTTAACCCAACAGAAATTTATTCTCTCACAGTTCTGGAGGCTGGAAGTCTGAAATCAAGGTGACAGCAGGGCTGTGCTCCCTCGGAGATTCTGGATAGAACCCTTCCTTGCCTCCTTCTAGCTCCTCCCAGTGGCTGTCCATCCTTGGGTTCTTTGTTTTTTAGCTGCATCACTTTGATCTCTGCCTCTGTCATCCCATGCATTCCCCCTATATGTATCTTGGTGTCTGTGTCATCTCCTCTTTCATAAAAGTCATATCGGATTAAGGACCCACCCTACTCCAGTAAGACCTTATCTCAACTAATTACATCTCAGTGACCCTATTTCCAAATAAGGTAACATTCTGAGGTTCTGGGGGTTTTGGAGGACATAGTTCAGCGTAGAACACAATGGCGAAGTATATTGCCTAAGGTATCACTGCAAGTGCAGAGAAAATTTGAACCTCATACTGACTCCCAAGCTCCTTTTCTTTCCCGTACACTAATTTATGCAATTGATGTGTGTAAGTTACTCGGGCTTATTTCAGCTTTGTATTTTCTTATCCACAGCCTGCTTTGCAGCTCCAGTTACTGGTCCCTGAAATGGGGAGATGAGAAGGAAGGTGGAGGTCAGGGCCGAGGAGCTGAGTCAGGCTCAGGAATTGCATCTGTATGTATCAGAGGTGCAGTCAGGAAAACAGAAATTATAGTAAGTATGTCAAACAGAGAGGATTTAATACAGAAATTTGGTTATAGACGTTCCGGAAGGACTGAGAGAACAAAAACAAAACAAAAAAAGGGTGGGGAGAGACTATAGTAGGAACAAAAAAGAGAGTCTATGGTAAGAAATCATGTGGGTAATATGGCGGCTGAGGTTCTGGAGAAACCTCCCTTTTATAACTTCACAAATGTATGGCTGAGGTAAAGGGAAAGGATTAAAGCCCTGAAAGGATATAAGAGAAAATCAAAGCTGCCATTCACCCCAAGGCATTCACCATCCATGGTGTTCTAGATCTTGGACTTTAAGAGGCTACGGCCCTGGTGGCAGTGGATAGAGCCTAGGACCACTGCAAGCTGGAATGTCAGACCAGAGATACCTATACAAGCTAGGTCCTCTGATGAGTACCACTCTTGAACTAGAGAAAACCACCAGACAGAACAAAAAGAAGACTTACTTGTCTAAAGCTTGGCTCTGAGTGAAGCAAAAAACAAGACTGAGACAGGGAAGGAGACATATTGTGTCATATGGGGGCATTATGGTGGTCTCCCTCAAGGGGGAGAAGCAGAACCCAATTCTGTCTCCCTGGCAGTGCCTGGTGACAGCACAGAACTTCTGGGGAGACAGCTTGTGGGACACCAAATGAGGCTCGGTCTTGGGCCCTGGGGCTCCCAGTCTTGGCAGAGATCCCTGCCCAAGCCTGACCCAGAAGCAGTAGGGTAACTTGCCTTCAAGAGATCACCTTGGCTCTGAGAAATGACTGACATCAGTGTCAGCCACAACGAGCTGGAGATCTTGGCTCATCCTCCATTTTTAGGCAAGAACCTTCTGGCTTCTTCTAGGGAAAGGGAGAACTCCTCTTACCAATTAAGAATGAGATGAAGTTTTCTGCCAGCCTGGTGTAAGGGTGTTTTAGAGTCTTGTTTAATTTCATTTTAATAACGTAAAGATATGTGTTATTTCTTGCATATCTGAGTTTGTGGAATGAGACTCGTCCACACTACACAAGCAATATCTATACCTGAGGGGAATTTAAAGAAGGATTTCCTCCATTTATGCCAGGGAAGATCACCTGAGAGATGATCGGTGTGCGTGTTCTTTGCAGAAATAGGGTGTGCTTGCCCCACAGAAGTGAAATTCTAGATCTTCTACGAGTTGGCTGCAAGAGGGGCCAGGCTTTCCTTTGTCTATGGGATTGAGGGGATTGTAAAGCTGATGGGAGGGCAAGGAATAGGAAGGACATTCATAATATGATAAGAAGATCAAAGTACCAACTTGTTTGCAAATTGTAGGCTACCAGAGAACAATACTTCCAAGCACTAGCCCACCCGGGGAGTAACTTTGTTTCACAAGAAGATCTAAGAGAGAGTCTAAATATACCATTTCATGTTTAGAAACAAAAGTAGAAGTCAAGTAGCTGGGTCTTATTTCTTTCATGTTCAATTAACTTAAGACACTCGTAATATTTGATCCAGTGTCAATGGTTTTGAAGTAATTTTTTTTTTTTTTCTTTTTTGCGGTACGCGGGCCTCTCACTGTTGTGGCTTCCCCCGTTGCGGAGCACAGGCTCTGGATGCGCAGGCTCAACGGCCATGGCTCACGGGCCCAGCCGCTCCGTGGCATGTGGGATCTTCCCGGACTGGGTTACGAACCCGTGTCCCCTGCATCGGCAGGCAGACTCAACCACTGCGCCACTGGGGAAGCCCCCTGCAGAAGTAATTTTATCCCCAAACAATTCTGTTTTGGCAGGATCCATGGTTATATCTGTTTATTTTTGTCCTGACTCTTCCTGGGTGAGAGAGCTTTTAGTTATACTTGGTAGGGGAAATTAACTACCCAGAAGAAAATAGGTTATTTTCTTGAGAAAAGAAAGTTCTAGAAAACCAAAAAATTTTGAGGTCTTTTTGTTTGCTTTTTTAAAAAAGCATTTCTAAGCGGGGTTTTCACATTTCTACTATTGGCTTGTTTTTCTTGATGGAAAGAATATTAAGGGTTAAAAAGAAAAAAATGAAAGGGGAACATAGCAATTCAAAAGTGACTGTGTTGTCCATGTATCTCTATTTCCAACAGCTGAAGAGTGGAAAAGTTGGTAAATAAGCCCCAAATTCCACACATCTTCTTAACCAGTTGTCTGGCTTTGAACAGACAACTGAGATACAGTGAGAAGTTCTTGTATTATCTTCAGGGCCAGTGATTAATACTAATTTACTTTGGGCATTTCAGTGGTGTCTTGTGGAGCCTGAATTGGACCATCAAAAATAAATGTTGAACAGTATTTTCCCACAAGGGGCACTGATGGACTTGAGACAAGTCGTCCTTGGCAGGCAGTATGAAGTCAGAAGGAGCTTCTGCCTCTGGCCCACAGTTCCCATTAATAAGCCTCCAAGAGCATCATGGCTCCAACCTTCGTGATTTCCACCTCCCACCTAGACTAATAAATGGATCTCTTGGAAATGAGCTATGAGCATAATTTTAAATTTAAATATTGTGTCACCCAGATCGAACATGCTTTCAGCCACAGTATTAACTCAAGTGAAGGACGTACTGAATTGAAGATCTGGCTATGTTGGCAGAGGCCTTTAGCCTAATCAAGAAATTTATGGGCAGACAAATTAGTTAGGGAGCCAGACATCTTCTTTAAATCGAAACATCTCGAGTCATTTAGCAGCTGATCTATGGTGTCCCTGAGCTTCCTTGTGGTCAGTTAGAGGACCTTATCCATTTAGTGCAGCGTTATGACTTTAACAAATGACTGGTTTTTTTTCTTTCTTTCTTTCTTGGTTACCAGAACTAATAAAAACTTCATGGAGATTTAGAGACACCTAATGAAACCAGGAGTGTTGAATTCCATGCCTACCTGTTCTAGTTCCTGGGAAATTCCACATGCCCAGCTTTGAAAAATAATGGAAACCAGTCAAGGAATTGGGTATATTGCTATCTAGCCTACCCAGATGGGGGAGACCTTATACGTTCAGTGTCTGCCACTCAACACGGAGCCTGTCACATATTATCACTCACAGATGCGACAACTTTTCTGGCTTCTGCCTCTGAAGACATTCAGTGAGAGTTGGCAACTTGGTTGGTATTTCAGACAGAAAAATGAGGGCATGGATTGAAAACAGACAGGGCTTGAAGGCTCTAAGAATGGCAGCTTCATGTCAAAATTCCAACAAAAATATTTATCAGCTGCCCCCCTCCCTCTTTTTTAAGGCAGCAGGAGACTCTAGATCCAAAATTCTGTATAATCCCTCTCTACTAACAATAACAAACAGCTCTTTGGCACTATTTATACTATTCTTGGCAAGGCACAGAGCTCAGGTGACATCAAGTGTGACTATATAGATATATATATACAGTGAAGTCAGCTTATAATTAATTTCTGCAGATTTACAAATTTAACTGCATAGGAGTTAACATTTCTGAGAGACAGGAAATACCACAAACAAATGGATAATGGCATATGACACACAGGAGACAGAGTGCTTATTTCCTTAATATACAAAGAGCTCTTAAAAGTGAATAAAACAATAAGTAACCCAATGGAATAATGGGCTTTCACATACGTTATAAATATTCTAATCTGGTGTGACATTTACTCTTTAACCTTATTTCTGTGACTTTCCCAGGCTTGTATTTTATGTGGTCAAATCTGTATGTCTTTCTCTTTTATGCTTAGAAAGGCATTCCTCATTCTGATATACATCTGTTTGATTTTGGATTTGGGAGGGCATAAATTTCTGATCTGTCCATTTTCCTAAATAATTAGCTGGTTGTTCCAGCTTCATTTATGGTGTGGTCCTTTCTTTCCCCACCAATGCATGGTGTCACCTTCGTCATATATTAAATGCTTACGTGTGCTAAAAATAACAAGTCCTTTGGGTGGAGTGCAGTGGATGAATTGGAGGCGTTTGCAGAGGTGGTGTTTGCAAGATGTGGACATCCTTCCTTTTCCCTCTGCCCACCCCCCCTTCCTCCCCAGAGACTGCAAACAGAGGGAAGGAAGCCAGGAAAACATTAAACAAGGTCTGTTGCTCTGGATAATGTCTTGGAAGAAAAAAAGCAGGCGGGGTTTTTATGGTTTAAAAACGCTTACCTGCTTCAAGAACCCTGTGAGAGGGACCGTAGCTGCCCCATACTGGGCGCTCACTTGACACCAGGGCGCTCACTCTGAGCACCTACAGGACGACCTTGCTCATCCTCAGGACCACCCACGACATGGGTGCTGTCATCCACCCCAATGTTAGAGATGAGGAATCAGACCCAGAGGCCTCAGGTCACTTCCCACCAAATCATTTGGAAGGACAACAGTCTAAAATGTGGCTAAACCAGACAATCAACAAAGGTGCTGGGATTGTCACGTTCTTCAAAACGGTTCCTCTCAACAAAGATGTCAAGTGTCACAAACACTTGACCAGGAAGGTTCCTGCAGCTGGGATGCAGTGCTATCTGGTGGAAATGGTCCTGGGTTAGAAAGTGATCTAGCCAGGTGACTTGTACGGTTCTGGGAACTGTGGACCGCCATCGATTTCTGGGTACTCACTGAACTCCTGTTCCTTTCGCATGAACGCTTCTCCTTTCCGGGAAAGCGAAGAAAAAGGCTTTTCATCTCTCTAACTGGCTCAGGGGAGCACAGCAGAGACCTTTTTTACCACAAGATCCTGTGGTAGCTCAGAAAATTCTGTATCTAAGTCTTTGGAGATTAGTGACCATTGAGAGTGTGTTTTCATAATTTATAATCAATTGTTGAGTTGCAGACTTTCACTGAGTGACTCAGTGGGCTGGTAAGGTGACAGGTGTCATGAGCACATGGTAAAGTGGGGATGAGGCCCCCCGGTCAGGGCAGTGCGATATGGTATAAGGCACAGGTCCCCAACGCCTGGGTGGCGGGCCGCTGCTGGTCTGCAGTCTGCTAGGAACCGGGCTGCACAGCAGGAGGTGAGAGGCAGGCAAACAAGCAAGGCTGCATCTGCTGCCCCCATCGCTCTCCATCACTCGCATTACCGCCTGAACCCCCCCACCCCCGCCTCCGTCCGTGAAAAATTGTCTTCCACAAAACCAGTCCCTGGTGCCAAAAAGGCTGGGGACTGCTGGTATAAGCTGTGGTGGCACATGCCTTGGGAACTGCTTTTCTCTCTGAAACGGGGCTCTGTTTATGTAAATTCAGAAGCACCAGACACTAGGTTTGGATCAGGTGTCAGGAGTCCTGGATTCCTGAGCCGGCTTTGTAACTGGTCTTCATAACCAGACCCTACTTCGGTGTTCTTATCTGGAAAATAGGAGTATCGACATAGCTGTGCGTTTCTCTGTTAAGTGACTGCAAGCATCACATGTATGTGAACGTGTCTTGAAGTGTGTACGTTGCTCTAAAGATGCAAAGTTTTACTACCAAAAACAAGAAGTATTATTAGTTGATTGTTTTTTGTGGTGGTGTGTGTGTATGTGTTTTGTTGCTGTCTGACCATCTTGGCTCTAAGCAGCTGGTCTGGCTGATCCAGCTTGACTGTTGGCTCCAAGTCAGAAAGACACAATCTCTTGTTCTCGCCTCCCCACCGTCGCTTCAAGCTCCCCAATGAGGAATGGGCTGCCTCATTTTTTTGTCAGTTCAAACCACATCCTGCCCATTTCCACTTTCCATAAGACAGCTCATGACACTGGCGGTTTTAAGATGCGGCAGGCTTCTCCGTGAAGCAATAGCAGAAGACTTTTTAACAGAAGTGAAAATAATTCATCCAGTGGTTAACGTGTCAGGTCTAGGCATTGAGTTTACCCTCCACCCTTCAACTTGATCCAAACCCCTGATTCGGGGAATGAATGGCTACTCAGCCTTCTCTCACGGTCTCGACTCTTACAGCTTTCTAGACTAAGTGCAAGGCAGGAAAGACAGAGGTGTCCCCGAGAGAGGGCTGTGTACTGTCCAGGCTTGGGCCCGAATCCAGTTGATGGCACAGTCTTCAGTAGGTGGAAGGGACCTGGGCAATCTTCTAGTCACTGTACAGATGAAGAAACGTCTTCATTTTACCACTCAGGAAACTGAGTCCAGGGACAGACAGTGCTTTGACCAAAGAGACAGAGCCCTTTAGAGGCAGAGCCTGGACTGGTCCCTGGGTCTCAGGGCTCCGGGCTCAAGTTCATTCTAAGTAGACCAGTTGTACCCATATCTTTAATTTAAGGACTGTTGGCATCACTAGAATAGGTGAATTCGTCCTGGTGACTGGTTTGGGTCCTGGTGACCAAGGTGCGCTTCTCACAGCTGGAAGCTGTTTGCTGAAATCCAGGATAGGACCAGCACCAAATAGCAGATGAAGCCCACGCTCAACTTAGCCGTGTCCCAAGCAGGGACACCAAGTGTTACAAATGTTTTGAAAGAATTTGACACTTGAAGAAGGAGAGAAAAAGAAGAGGAAGAAGCAACGGCATTATTATTTAAGTAATCATTAGAGAAAATCAGAGCCCTGGGGTTCTTAAACTGATGGTGTGGAATCATTTTTATTTTTAAGCGCACAAATGCAGATACCACGATCTTTCCAGTTTTCATGGGAAACTGGGCCAAGAGAGGGGAGAGCCGTGGCCTGGAGCAGGGCTGCAGAAGAAAGCCAGCCAGGAGACAGATTCAGGACCAGCCTGAGTGGCGAGCATCCCCACAGCAGGCACCCCGCGGCCCCATGCTGACCAGCGGGTGCCCAGGGCCAGTCTTTATGCTTCTGTCCAGGAAGCCTGGAAGGTCCAGGCAGCGCTGACCGTAGGAAACAGCATTTTCCAAAGACACCTGCCTCACTGACTTCTGACCTTGGACAATGTTTATCCCCAGGCTGAGGGCTCCCTTATCTTTCAAGGGTACGCGGTGGCCTGTAAACGGTTAACTTATTAACTCGACTTTTGATTCTCTCTGGGGAGCCGAGGACTCCACGGCGCTCTAGCAGGCGCGCGGGGCAGGGACAGGGGCAGGGTGGTGGGCGTGAGTACCAGGAGGCCTCCCGGGCCTCTGGGAGTGGCGGGAGCCCTGAGCCTGGACTGGAGGAGCACCAGGGCAGCGGGCACTGCTGCCAACAGCCGGCACCCGGAAGGGCCCGTCCCAGGCTGCCCAGTTCAGAGCGGCTCCGCTATGAGCAGAGCTCCTCCGCCAGTTTAACTGGTGGCCCAGATAAGAGTGCAGGCTTCTCACACGTTGCACAATCAACCGCTCTGCCAACGGAGGGAAGAGACGAGGCTTTTCCAACCCCTCTGGTCAAAACCAAACTTCCTCGAGGGCTGTCTTCTCCACCATCTCCTCTCCATCACCTATTTTTAGTTTCCAAGTTGGTCTGAATTAGGTGTGGCTGTATTTTTGTGTGGGGGGAGGACGGTGGCTGATTTCCCTTTTACTCATTCAGCATCAGCCTGGGGTCTGGCCTGGGCCTCTGGCTTCCTTTCCTGGTTCAAGATGTGTCCGGGGCTGTCGTTGAAGGGCTCAGGCCGCAGGTCCCACTTGGGATGAGTGGATGAGCTCGGCCGTGTGGCTGACAGTGAGTTCAGCGCGGCCATGTGTTTGGTAGATTCACAAAGGCTTTTGCTCCATCAGGAAGGAATAGTCTTTCTGACAGCTGTGTCCCCAAACTGCCACCCAACAACTTGCCAGTCAGGTCCTCACCCTGCCCTGAAGCTCTCGCCTTGGAAGAGTGATTGGCCTTCCCTTCAGGTGAACTCCACAAGCGCCCCTCGCTCCTGAGCAATTGCTGTTCAGTTATTTCCTCTCTGTCACAGCCCTCTGACTGGGCGGCCAGTATAAGATGTCATGAAAGCAGCGAAGACATCAAACATGTGTTTTGACCTGATTATAAGCCAATTCAGCCATGCGATCCTGGGCTTCTGTCTTACCTGTGGAGGGACTGTACATCCCAAGGACCATCCACGGCAGGTTCTTTTTCTTTTCTTCAGCCACGCCATGCGGCTCGTGAGGATCTTAGTTCCCCAATCAGGGATGGAACCCTGGCCCAGGGCAGTGAAAACACCAAGTCCTAACCCCTGGATCGCCAGGGAATTCCCACGGCAGTTTCTTTCTAAATTCCAGGGTAGGATAAGCCAAAGCGGTGATCACACAAGTTCTAGGGCTCAAGAAAAAAGAAAAAGAATAGAGTCAAGAAAAACCCTCAAGGGACTGAGAACAGGAGAGGGAAAAGGAGAGGGAAACCGGAGTGGGGGGGCATGCGGAGGTGCCACCGAGGTTTGCACAGGGGCAGGGTGGTGAAGCCCTGAGCCCTGGGTTTGCAGCCCAGGGTTTGCTCAGTCTGACGCTGCAGCTCCTGGTGCAGAGCAGCCCGGGGACGCTGAGACCGAGGAGAGCCGGCCGGCCAGGGCGTGGACCCCCGGGGCCCTCTTCTCCACTAGGTCTGCTGAGGGCACTGCCGGCGTTGCCTCAGCACTGGGTGGAGAGGAATGACCGGCTCGGAGGACCCGAAGTCCCCTGCTCTTTGCTCCTCTGTGCTCAGCTATGAGGGACTGACAGCCGGCCTCCGTGCCATAGGGCAGGGGGACCGCTGCAGCCTGAGCCCGTGGTCCCCTCACCTCTGCTCCCTGACATCAGGGGGAGGCTCACTGAAGCTCCAAATCCCTAACTAAACTGGGTCCGACAGTTAACATGGCACATTCAAGGACGTTGAAGCCCCAACTGGAATAAAGGCCCTGAGGAACGGAGGATGCTTTAAAACAAACCTCCACGGGGTGCGTGCACGTGTGAACTAAACATTGCACTCACGCTGTCCCTGCATCTCACCCGGGGCCACAGGTAAGCCAACTAGTGTCCCTGACTGCCTGCTGCAGCCTCTCTGCACGGGTCACCTGATTCTCGTTCGTTCCTGGGCCTGGAGCCCTGGGGAGCAGAGGGACCCGCCCTCTTCCCACACTGTACGGAGAGCCTTCTGTGTTTTGCCACTGCCGAATTTACACAGATGTGGTCCAGCAAGGCACGTCCCCAGTGTGACCCCCTGGGCTCTGCTGCGCACATCCAATCCCTAGCACCACCCCGCAATCCACCTTCCTCGTCTCACCGCCTCTCCCCCTCCACCAGTTGCTCACCAATCATTTGAAACTGTCTTTGGTGGCGGAGACTCTGAGTGCCAGCGGTTTATCTGCTGTGCATGATTCCAAGAATTCAAGTGGGAAAGAAAGGTCGAGGGAGAGAGGCTGGTCATGAAAGTTCACGGATAACTTGTCCAAGGTCCCCTGGAAGCCCTGGGACTGGAAGCGAAGCACAAGCACCTCTTCATCGTTCTGGGGTCCCTCTATCATCATGACATCTTTTTCTGTCCAGCGTTCGTAGCTCCTCTGGGGGTGTTTTGCCTGCCCTGCGTCTCCACTCCTCACCATGGCTCCTGACACCCCCAGAGCTTGCTCGCCTGTGCCCACCTGGGAAGCCACAGCTTCTTGTCACTGCACGGTGGGCGAGTGGATGGACATCTGCTGTGTAAACAGATCCTCCTAGGGTGTGGAGGTGGGAGGCAAAGAATCTCCTCATTTCAGATCAGCTCAGCTGTAATGAAGAGGCGCTGACAGATAAGAAAACCCCAGCCTTTTCTGTTGGGCGTTGCAGTTTATGCTGCGCAAAGTGGTCTACGCCCACGATGAAAGCTGGAAGGAGGACTGTCACAGATTGGAATGCGGACGTGGCGGGAGACTGCGTGTGCCTGTGTGCATGTGTGTGCATGTAGGTGTGCGCGTGCATGCATGTGAATACTCCAGGAAGAAGGAGAAGGGAGCAGCCCCACGTGGCTGGAGAGGGCCGGAGCCAATTATTTCGAAAGACCCTGGGTGGTGATCTGGAGGGGACAGGAGACAAAGTTCTTCTGAGCAGGACCCCAAGGCTAAGAATAAAAAAGGAGAAACCCTATCGGCTTGGACTAGAGCCTGGTTCAGGAAGGCTCCTTTGGATTCCTTGGGACCCCAATGGGGTTAGAAAAGACCTTGTTTTTTAAAATAGAATTTGGAGAAAATCCCCTATTGCATGAAAAGGGTCAGAAGAATCAGGTAGTCCTCTGAGTGGGGCAAATCCAGGCCCGCTTCAGCAGAGACACGGCGGCGGCTTTGAGGGCCTCCTGACGAGGGAAGAACGGAGTCTCTCCACCTCCTGAGGGGCAGGGCTGGTGGTTGAGAGGTCCCGGGGGACCCCTGAAATGAAGAGAATCTTCCAGTGGGTTACTTCCCTTTGATATCAGCTGGGAAGCATTTTCTAAGTGGATCAACACAGTAAAAAGACAGAGGATGCCTGAGGTCAAGACCAGTGAAGGAAGCCTTTAGATGGGGAGAAGTGAGCGGGCTAGGGGGTCACACCCTGCTTTCCAGCACCTCCAGTGTGCCCTAAGGTGGAATTACTGGACCATGTTCCCTCTGCTTGTTTCCCCATGTGTGGCAGGAGAGGGTGGGGATGCTGGGAGCACGGTGGGGTGGGAACAGGCTAGTTGAACAAGTCTGGGTGCTTATTTCAGGTCCCCTAACCTGGATCCTTGTGGTTAAGGCTCCTTCTAGCACAGGTTTGACCAGAGCCCCAGAGAGCGCTCTGCACAGAGATGGTGCTCACCAAGTGTGTGTGGGTGATGGTCCCCCAGATCAACTCGCTGCTTTTCCTTCTGGTATTTGGGATATAAAAAAAGAGGTTTTTGAGGTTTTTTTCTTTTTGCCTGGAATATGCCACCAAGGTCAGGTTTCAAAAGTTACAGGAAATTGAGAACTAACAGGGCTTTCAAAGGGCCTGGAGGAAAAGATAATAGATTCATCCTGGTGTGACTGTTTGACCCGGTCAGCTCCCCCATCTCTGTAGAGCAGGGGTCTATGGGACCACATAGATGGCAGGATGAGGCCCCGGCATTCAAGAATTTGCAGTCCTGCTGGGGAACCAGGTGAGCGTGTTTGGAAACATTAGAGGACAACTGAGGCCACGAGCACAGGAGAAATCCAGGAGGAGGGACTGCTGCATAGGTGTCTTCAGGGAAGGATTCACAAGGCGGGGGGTGTGTGTGATTCGGCCCCAGAAGGATGAGGATGGTCTAGGTAATGGACAGGAGGGGGAAGGAATTCTAGAAGGTGTATGTATATATCAGTGTGTGTGAGAGTGTGTGTGTACGTGTGTCAGAACAAATACAAGTTTGGAAGCAGGGTGAACTGGGGACATTGGCTAAGAAGAGTGGTTAACATTGTTTGAGCTTCCCACCTGTCAGGTGACACGTTTACCCATGTTATCCCACCCCATTGTTACAACAGCCCTGAGAGTTGATTATCGTGTTCGTTTTGCAGATGAGAAAACCAAAGTTCAAAGAGGCTTGGGCCACGGGGTTCCTAAGGGAAAGAAATAGAATGCAAGCTCACATCTATCTCCAAACCTTTGTTCTTAATCACACCGCTCTTGAGACCTGCCTGTTGGAAATGGAGGGTGTAGAGTTGAGTGGGAAGACGTGGGGGAAGGAGGGGTCCATGTGGACACTGGTGACAGGAGAAGAAACAGAAGAGCCCAGTCTTACTTCAGGAGGCCACAGGAAGTTGTGGCCAGTCTTTGAGCACCAGAGGGATGTGGATAATGGTGTGTTTAGAACACGTGAACGGCGGGGTGGGGAGGGGATTTGCTGGAAGATGCCAGAGGGCAGAGAGAACACTTAGAAGGCACTGTGGCCCCAAACCGAGGTGGAGAGGGTAGCAAAAGAGAGGCAAGGGCTGAGCAGAAAGGCATCTCAGGGCTTTCCTGGTGGCGTAGTGGTTGAGAGTCCGCCTGCCTATGCAGGGGACACAAGTTCGTGACCCAGTCCGGGAAGATCCCGCATGCCGCAGAGTGGCTGGGCCCGTGAGCCATGGCCGTCCATGAGCCTGCGCGTCCGGAGCCTGTGCTCTGCAATGGGAGAGGCCACAACAGTGAGAGGCCCACATACCGCAAAAAAAAAAAAAAAAAAAAAAAGGCATCTCAGAAGGAAACAGAACTCGGCCATAGAAGAGGCCTTGGGCGGAGAAAAGTGCCTGGAGAGGTGACACCACGGGCAGAAAGGAAGCTTTCTGGAAGGGAGGCCCCCAGGAGGTGAGAAATGACTTCAGGCTGGGACACCATGGCCGCATCTCCCAAAGTGTGTTCTGTGTCCCTTGCAAGGAAGGACCTACCCCTGGTTGAACTTCAGGAGCCCTGGGTGGAACAAAGTAAAGGATCTTCATCATGGAACTTCTCATAGCCTTTGATAAACCAATGTGACTGGACAAGAGGGGAATGTAAAATGTGGTATTTCTCAAACTTATTTGACTTATTTCTCAAAGTGAGGAGCTGGTGTTCCACAGAACGCTCTTTGGGAAACGTGGGTAACATACCAACCTGGAAATTCGGGTGCAGAGCCAAGGCTCTTGTTACGCTGACCTATTAAGTTTTCTTGTTCTGTTTTCTTAATCGCGCTTTGTCCCCTTCTAGAAGCTGTGATTCTCTTCCCCGGAGTCTGCAGCTCAGGGAGCCTTGGGGTCGTGGGGTTGCTTGCCGTGTGACTGGAGAGCAGGCAGGAGTGGTCCCACCTGGGCAGTGGCCCTTCTCTAGGCTTCCTGAGGACGGGGGTGACCTTACCCTGCGTGGCAAGCCCGTGCCAACCTTGGGAAGGGCTCTCCCCAGCTCCCCACCACATCTGTATGCTGGTAGATGTGGGAGAGCCCTGCTCTGTCCAAATATCATTCTGCCTCAGGGGAGATAACCAACAGGGACTTTAGAACAGCCTGGGGGCTATGGCCAGATCGCAGTAAAAATAATCATCTGAATTCTTTGCTATAGAAGAGAGTTCAGAATAAGAAGGATCTTGGATTCCATCCAGGTGGTGTTAGTTACAAAGGAGCCAGAAGAACCGCAAGAGAAGATCTCACTGGTGCGGCAGTTCTGAGCCCTCGGGGACTGGACGATGGTGAAACCGGGGAGTATTTAGGGAGAAGGACGTGTCTGTCGGCATCCTTACTGGTTGCACAGTGCCCCATGGTGAGTCCCCACTGGGGACAGAAGGATTGGCTCCAGGGACGATTCAGCAGGTCGGGAATCTGGAGACCAGATCTCCTAACCCCAGTCCAGCCACCGATGGGCTGGCTGACCCCAGGGCAAATCACTTTGTGTGGTTTCCTCATTTGGAAAGAAAAAAAAAGAGATAAAATCTGATCTACCTCCCAGAGATTCGGGGTGGTTTCTGTTTTGCTTTTTTGCGAAGAGCAACTAATAAAAATGATACCAAACTCCTCTGAAAATAAATACAGGCTCTATGCGTTTCTAGCAATAATAGCACGTATTCTCCTTGGGATCGTGGCTCAACTTACCACGATAAAATCACTGGTAAATTTCTAAAAAGTTACCCCTTTGTGCACATACCTTCTCCATAGAAAATGGTTTTCTGTTAGAAAAAGTTAAAGGACACTCCAGGCCTTTCATTTGGGGTTTATGTATTTCTTTTCCCTCGTTGAATAGCACTCTCTTTCTCCAGGTTTCGTTTTGGTCATATTTCAGAAATGGCTGAATTTCAGATTCTGAACACCCGCGCTTGGGAGGGCGAATTGAGAAAAAATAATGCGATTAGCAGATAAGTAAACAAACATTTTAATTGAGACTCAAACTGTAGAAGTACTTTGGGCAGTATGGAATTACATGTTTCCATATTCTTTGTTGATTTGCATGAAGCCAAAACCCAGAAGGTTATATTAAACTTAATCACCTAACTCCGTGGGGCCTGGAGAGTGTTTTTCATGTGGCAATTTAAAGGCCAGTGATTGTGCAAAACACAATGGCACAAAGGAGTGTTTCTGCTGCTTTTGTTTCTTTCAGAAAGGAAATTAGCGCTGGGGGAGGGCAGAAAAGTACCATATTTCAGACCCCTACCCTGTAAAAGGGAAATACCTTGAGGGACCTCACTGATCCCTTAGGAAAGGTGGATTCGAGTCTAACACGGAATGAGGTCTTAATGCAGGTTTTATGTTTTGAGAACCAGGTCTCTGGCTCTTAGGAGTGGTTCTAAGTTGAAAACTTTACTGTATTTGATTTTTTTTTTCTTTTTGCATTTAATACATATTTCATAGACTTCTGTCTTAAAAGATTTCTGATTGATTGGCCGCAGGGAGCCAGCTCTCTTATCTAACTGGACTAAGTTCCCACCTTCTCTCCAAAAACCAGAACATCCAGGAAGGCCAAACAGATCGTGGAAGAAGTTGCTCGGTTCTTTCTCATCTGATGTCATGAGTTACTGAGTGGTAACTGGAAAGTGCTCACCCAGTTCCTTTCTCCTTTCTCCACTGGATGCTAAGTGGACTCGCCGTCATAAAGCAAGCGTGTGGTTTACTGGGCCTCGCAGCCTTCCCTTCCTCGCTCAGCTGGAAGTGTCTGAGAGCAGAGGCATAGCGCCCTGTAGTCGTAATAGCTGATCGTAGGCCCAAGGCCACTCAGTCCCAGAACGTCAGCCTTCACCTCACTTGTAATTTTCCTTACGTCAGTTTGGACCCCTTAGAGATGCCCTGTCCAACGCATAGCTACTAGCCACATGTGGCTATTTAAATTTAAATGAAATAAAATTAAATGAAATTTAAAATTTAGTTCCTTGGTCACACTAGATGCATTTCAGGTGCTCAAGGTGGCTGCTGTATCGGACGGTTCAGATATAGGACATTTCTGTCATCACAGAAAGTTCTATTGAATGGCGCTGCCTCAGACATTAGCCAGAGAGGGACTTCATCTTTGCTGAATTTTAAGAAACTGAGACCCAAAGAGGTTAAATGACTTTTCCAAGGATTCCCAGGAATTTACAAAAAATATATTTCTTGGCTGTTTTGGAATCCTGAGGATATCCTATATTTCGATCTTGAATTTTAAAATTTCTACATCAAATGCATATTTGATTTTTGCAAGCAAAGGAATCTAATATAACGATGATCTTGCGGTATAAAAACACTGATTCTTTTTGGAGATGCTCAATCAATCTGTTATAGTTAATTATGTCTAAATTATTTTTCCTGCTTTTAGTGACCTGTGAATTTCACAAGAAAAAGGAAGTCTCGATTAATTTTTGGAGAAACATTGCTTTATTTATTCCCTATCCTGGATTGTGTTAGTAATATTGTTATGCTACTAAAGACACTCGGAAAACTGGAATCAATTACATGAGAAGGCCGGGGAGTCACAGGACCCATCACTGTAACATCCACGGTCAGTTAGCATCATTGGTCAGACTCAGGGTGGGAAGACAGTGCTAGAGACTTACAACACATGTGTGTCCCAAATGTTCTTCGTAGACTCTTAGCTTCACTTAGAGCCAAAACAGACAATAAATGTCTCTCTCACTCAACTGTGTCCAGGATTTATGCAGTGCCTGGTGTGAGATCTCACTGCGGACAAGAATTCACCTTGGGTGGCAGGGCTGAAGCCTTGCTCAGGTGCAGAAACCAAATGCAAAGAGCCACAGAGCACTAGAAGTGGGGAATTCAGGACTTGGGGACTCTTGAAGAAGGTCCGTCCAGAGGAGGGGCCCAGAAACTCCTCTGAGAGCCACCTTTCCTGCTAGGCTCCCTTGGATACAAGGAATTTATCCCAATGGAGATCAAAGGGGATTCTGGACCACTGTTTTAAGTTATTAATTAAGTGAAATTGATCTGCAATTATTTCAAAAGCTAACCAAACCATGGTATAGAGAGAAGATAAAAGAAAGAATCTGGGCTCACCGTAGCTCTTATTAACTTCCTCTTTGTAATGAATACCGCTCCTTGTGTTCCAGCGAGCCCTTGCCTACCCACGTGCAAAAAGGAGACACCAAAGAAAGCAGCAAGGCATCTTCTCTTGTCACAGTGAGTTGTGTTTCTCTAACTCTGGGGCTTAGACTTGTTGACGAAGATGCCATAAAAGGCTGATGTGCCCCTTGGGTGTGATTTTTATCGAACAGACACTGAGTATTGGGACAGTGGAAGAACGTCTGGCCAGTGTATTGGGTGAATTACATGATAAGAAGGTGCATCCCAGAATAGCAAACCAACTGGGGAGGACTCAGAAAACAGGAGACCAAGTCCAAGAAGAACAGATGAGGCACAGAGCACCCATCAAATACCACAGGGCGGGGCAGATAAGGGTCGGAGCCCAGAGGTTGGAGGATTAGCAGACCCAACAGTAGTATTCTGGTCGCTTGTAATTCTGCCCGGCATGGCTGAGCAAGGGCTCCCTGAGTTCTCTCATAGTCAAGAAGGAGGGTTAAAGCAGCACAGAAGGCAAGGCCTTGGTGGCAATGTCAAGAGCATCTTCCTCCTCTCAAGGTGAGCCCTTCTCCTGCCCACACTCAGCCTGGACACGTGCTCTGCGGTTTTTGGAATGGGTCTTCTAGTCCGCAGCACCCTGACCAGCCAGGATCTAGTGCATCCATGCTCCTTGGAAATGATTATCAGTTAAACCAGATATTCTTCCTAACTCCTGATGTATTTTAATGAGGAGATGGAGAGAGAACCATCTGCAGAAAAGGCATTATCCCTGTGTGCTCTGAGGACAGAGCATGGGAAGAATCTTAAAGGCTCTGGAGTGGGAGTGAGGCGTGCACGGAAGATGCACAGGAAGCAAGATGAAATGAAACCAGAGGAAACGGCTGCGCTGCGGCTGGGAAGTAAAGGCTGAGCTTTGAAGAGGGGCAGCTCTGGCACCAGACCTTGACCCTGCAGATGATGGTCTCCCTGAACGCCGGGGCTTCTGGATCGAGGCGCGTGGATGGCTGGGAGCTGACCGTGCGGGCTGGCGGTCCTGGGGACCAACATGACTGGGGAAGTGCAGGGTTAGGATTATACTTTACACATGTGACACTGTGCTGAGTTTGGCCTCGAAGGCATTACTGGTGAACTCAGAAAGGGAAGTCTGATGTAGTTGGAAAACTCAAACCTCAGCGCCACTACTATGAGCTGTGATGCTTTGTGAAAATAAATTAACCTCTCTGAACCCTGGTTTCTACTGTGGTAGGCTGAATGATGACACCCCCCACACCCTCCCGAGACGTCCACGTGCTAATCTCTGGAATGTATGAATATGTCACCTTATATGGTAAAACGGACTTTGCACGTGTGATTAAGGCTCTTGAGATGGGGAGAATCCTGGGTTGTCCGGGTGGGTCCAGTGTCATCATAGGGTGCTTATGAGAGGAATGCAAGAAAGTGAGAGTGAGAGAGGGGTGTGATGAGGTTGGAATGATGCAAAGAAGGGGCCATGAGCCAAGGATGTGGGAGGCTTCTAGAAGCTGGAGAAGGCAAGGAAGTGGAGTCCCCCTAGAGCTGCCAGAAGGAACATGGCTCTGACGACACCTTGATTTTAACACAGCGGGACCTATAAAGTGCAATGATAATGGTACCCACCTCATAGGTCTGCTGCGACAGTTTAAATAAGACAGTGTATCTAAGGCACTTAACAAAGTGGATGTCAAGTAAATCGTAGATGGTTTTATCATGTGTTTTATAAAGTCATATTATGAGAGCCAGGGCTGGATCCCACATCTGACTTAAAGCACACCCACTACACTGCACTAAGCCAACTTGGCGTGGTTGGAAGTGGCTGCATCTCTTCTTAGAAATTATGGTACAGCATTTTAGGATTGCTGGAACCCAAGGAGATGCTTCTGAGTCCTTTATCCCAGAAGGCTTTGGGGACCCACAGACGTGTGACTGAAGTCCTGCGTTCCAGCTCCGCACAGCCACGATCTTGGTGGCATTTGAAGGGCTGCAGGTGCACCTAAGGCACTCAGGTAATGTGACAGTGGCGAATGAAAAATGTCACCAAGCCGTGTGGCTGTGAAGTAGGCAACTGGCGGGTGTGGATTCCAGAGTAAGAACATGCTCTGTGCTCGTGGACATGGGCATGGATGAATTTGGTCACATGTGAACAGATCAGAGTGACAACAACTGTGGCTGAGGGAAGCCCAAGACCCTTCTTGGTTTCTGTCTTTGTGGAATGTATGTACACGGCCTCCCCACGAGTAGGGGATGAGTGTGATGACATAATGACTAAATTCTGTTCGAACTTGAATTAGTTGTGGTACCACTGGGTGGAACATAGGGGAAGTAATTAGTGAAGGCAAATGGGAAAAGTCCAAAACTGGAATTTTGTTTTTAAGTAACACTGGGCAGAGAACCATTTAGGAATGAAGACAGCATATTTCCCTAGTCCCCTGCATGCAGATCTCATTTTAAGGAAAACAATGAGAAGGTAAATTTTAAGTGGTGTCATAGGAAATGTTAGAAGCTAATGTTACTAATCTGAAAGCTATCGGGGCAAGGAACTATCCAGGTGGTTATGGGGTAGAGATATTGCAGGAACTCTCCACAAACGTCTCAAATTGTTGGTCTTTGAAAATAAGGTCCACGTGCAATGTTCTCTGCAGTGTCATTGTCAAGATAGTTACTAAGTCTATAGCTAGGCATTATCAAGATGGATTCTCATGATGAGTACCTGTCTCCAAGGACCACAGTTGATTATTATTCTGGGGGTCATTTATCATTCTCTCCCTTTCTGTGTCTCTCTCAGTAAATAAAAATGAAAAGTCAAGGTTTGGAAATAATTAAGAAAATGGTTGACCTTGTAGGTAATTATAGGAATTTGCTACTTTGATTCAGCTTCCTAATATAAATCCTTACTCTGTCTTTGTAAATATTGCGGGCTATTATTTTCTGTGGCTGCACAGCTTTTAATAGTTTGGAATAATAAGTAATGTGATTTTCTATTTTGGGTGGCACCTCAGCCCCTTCACATTCACCATTTTGATCTCCATGCCGCTGCCTCAGCAGGTTGGTAGGACAGGACAGGACAAACAGTGCAGTTCTGCTGAATTGAGGAGAAACCTAAGGTTCAAAGAGGTGGAATGCTTTACCCAAGCTCATACTTCTAGCCAGCCACAATTTGAATCCAGATCTTCTGATAGCAAGTGTTCGAAGCCCACCATTAGGGCTTGAAATACTTTCATTGAACATACTGCAATCTGGTTTCCCTTCTACCTAACAGCAAATGTTTCAAAAGTAAGAATTCTTTTGGGAAAGTCTGGAAAAGAGGGTTTGAGGTGTTGCAGGAAGGGGGACCCCTTCCAGGGCCTGCCTGAGAGTGGGCCCCTGCCTAACACTCAGAAATGAACTGTCCGAGGAGACACACATGCTGACAAAGCAAGAGACTTTATTTGGAAGGGGCGCCTGGGCGGAGAGCAGCAGGGTGAGTGAACCCAGGAGGACTGCTCTGCCACGTGGCTCGTGGTCTCAGGTTTTATGGTAATGGGGTTCGTTTCCGGGTTGTCTCTGGCCAGTCATCTTGCTTGGCCCGTAGTTTGACTCAGGGTCCTTCCTGGTGGCGTGCACATCGCTCAGCCAAGATGGATTCCAGAGAGGAAGATTCTGGGAGTTGGTAGGACATATGGACTGGCGTGTCCTCTCTCCTTTTGACTTTTCTGAAATTCTTCTGTTGGTGGTAGCTTGTTAGTTCCGCGTTCCTTACCAGGAGCTCCTGGTGTAAGATAACTCATGCAAGTGGTTACTATGGTGCCTGGCCAGGGGGGACTGTTTCCGTCAGTGGTTCCCCTAACAGAGGCAGTCGGAGAGAAAGATGCTTTTCAGCCTTCCCAACTTAATTAGCATGGGGGTAGGGGAAATGGGGGCAGACAGAAGAAGGCATTTTACAGGCATGTTGTTCGTGTGTGGGCGCTAAAACATCCGTACACGGAGTCTAGAGTGGAGCCATTCAACGTGGTAGCCACCAGCCCCATGCAGAGATGGAGCCCTTGAAAGCTGGCTCATTTGAATTGAGATGTGCTCCAACTGTCAATTCCACACCAATTTCAAGGGCTTCATATAAAAAAGGATGGAAATGACCTCAGTCATTTTCATATTGATTATATGTTGATATATTGGGTTAAATAAAATGTTATTAAAATTAATTCCATGTACTATTTTTAATTTTTAATGCGATTACTGGAAGATGAAAAATCACAAATGTGGCTCACATTTTATTTCTGTTGGATGGCACTGGTCCAGAGGTTTCCTGTTTGGATAAGACTTGGTAGGTGAGGGTAAGTGAGGCCAGGAGTCCAGCTGGGTCTCAAAGAGGACAGAGAGTCCTACAGCAGAGGGCCAGGGGAGAGCTGGTCCACCCTGCCCTAGGGAATGGGGCCTTATTATGCAAGAACATTAAAGAAGCAGCAAGAGTTCTATGTGGCAATTTCAATGGAAACATTTTCACTCCTGAGACCTAGTTTCTTCCTAAACTCCACCCAAGGCAACATGGATTATTGCTTCCTGGAAACTCAACTAGGGGACTTGAAAGTGTCTCATATTAAAAACAGAAAAACCCAAGAAGGAGACAAATAATTATATTTCTAAAAACTTTTAGAACAAATGCTTGCTTGTGAGAAATAATTTTCCTATAAATATTTTATTCCTCCTTTTCTTTCTTTTGTACCCTGGCTGAGGAGTTCCACATGGACACAGGAGATGATGTTCCCCTTGGGAGAGAAGATCAAAGCCTCCCTGGGTCTACTTGCTGTTGAATTCTCCTCACAGTCTTTGCAGCTTCTACCCCCTCCTGCTTGCTGGGCTCTGAGATGAAGTGGGCTCAAACGTTTGGAAAAACAGAGAGAATGCAGGAAAAAAATCCACAGCTACGTAGCATCTAAGCCAGTTGTTTCAGACAGAAAGTTCCAAATCTTGGCTAGAAAGAGAGAAATGTTTACTTTTTTTTGTCTGTGGGAACCTGCCCCTGAACAACCCACTTTGAAAGAGAATGTGTAGTGATATAAATAGCAAGTTAGCCTGATTGATGTAAGATGACCCCAGAAAACAAGGAGCTTATTCAATTGGGCTTGATAAATATTTTATCAAGAAAAAAAGGAAAAAAAAAAAAAAAAGCCAAACAGACAAGACACTAGATAGAGACTTCCTGAGGCTAAGGACTGGGTCTTAATAATTCCTAAATCCTAGAGCTCTGTCCCACACCTGTCCTAGGAGTAGAGCTCAACAGACATTTGTTGGACCACTGGATCCACTCATCAGCTTGTAGGAGACCAGTCAGAGTTCTCCAAGGGGTGAGAAAAGAAAGAAGGAAAGAACAGGCCCTGATTGCTTTGGGATTTGCCTTTCCTTATAGATGTGGGCTCAGATATTTCAGCAGCATAGATTAAGAATGATATAGGAGCATACAACCAAGGACACACAGACAGACAAATGACAAGTGGGGTAAGATGGGCAATGAGCTGCAGTTCTGTGGTTTTTCAATGGGAAAGAAAAAAAAAGGAATTTTAAAACACAGATTTGCAACAAAAATAATACATTTCAAATTGACTAGCCTCTCACGCTTTTCTATGACAGAAGTGAGCCTGTGCATTTAATTGAATTTTTGTGACTCTAAGGCTTTGTTTTTATTTATTTTGTTGCTGGAATGAATATTTATTACAATTATCATTACCCAATTACCTGCTGGGTCCTGGGGGGAGGGAATGTATCCTCTGCCCCTCCCCCATCCATCTTGGAGCTTCCAGTAAAGTCCAGGGGGAGTGCCTAGAGGGGCAGACAGGGCAGGAGTCTTCCAGCAGTTGCTGATGTTCCATTAAAAGGAGTTTGAAAAGGCATTTACCACCCTTCCACATGTTCAAGTTGACATTTAACTTTTAAAATTTAAATATAAATAGTTGCAAAGGATTTTCTTTCCAATGCATTGTGAATAGTATGGGAAAGAAAATTGTCCCGAAACTATCTGTGGCAGAACTTTCTTTGTATGATGTAATTTATAACCCCTTCCGTGAAGTAATTATGATTCTTGATAAAATGCTTGAGTAACTTCCAGATAGACTTTAATGGGATTAAGAAATCCTGAGAAGTTAGGCTTCCCCGTTCACTATCTTAAGACACATCAGTCAGGCTCTGGGCATTCTTTGGTGGTGGGACCACTTTTTTTTCCCTCTGGATTGTCTCTGACAATCCCTGAATTGAGGCCAGTTTGAAATAGAATTTTGACACATACTAATAACACGTTTGTCTGAGAAGTTATTTTAGCAAATGACATTGTACAGATAACTTTGTTGCATCACTTTTTCATTATAGACAGTGGAATCTAAATACCATGACAATAATCACGCATAATACTCAGCATCAATTACATGAAAAAAACAGGAACAAGTTATTTTTTGACCCCAGGAAGTTTTACATTTTCCCTTTTCTTCCCTAAAATTCATATTTCTACCCTCCATTTTATCCTAATACGATATGTCTTACAACTGAAAGTTTAAAATTGGTTAGCCTGTCATAACTTTCTACAACGAAAGTAAACTATGAATTTTTGTGACCATAAGGCTTTACTTTTTTGTTCCTAGGTTGAATAATTACAATTATTACCCAACTAATAAAAATGTACAAATATATTACACATTTTGATAAACCATTATTAAATCTAAATTTTAAATTTTATTGGAAATACAAGTGTTAATGAGATAAATGGGGCTAGTTTATCATCCTCCCCCTCCCCATCAAGAAGGACAAGTATCTATAAATAGAAATGACCTGTTACTAGAAAGAGCTAAGGTTCACCATCAGACCCATTCTTTGTTTTTTTTTTCCGGTACGCGGGCCTCTCACCGCTGTGGCCTCTCCCGTTGCAGAGCGCAGGCTCCGGACGCATAGGCTCAGTGGCCATGGCTCACGGGCCCAGCCGCACCGCGGCATGTGGGATCTTCCCGGACTGGGGCACGAACCCACGTCTCCTGCATCGGCAGGTGGACTCTCAACCACTGTGCCACCAGGGAAGCCCTCGTTCTTTGTTTTTATGGATGTAAGCTTCGAGGAGAGCTGTTCACATACCAAGTACGAGGGAGTGGAAGGAGTTTTGTACAGTAATGTTACACAACTCTGGATTTCTGAGTTATATTCTGAAATCATATTAAAATAAAAAAAACCCATATCCTGCCAGCTTGACAGGTGGCTGTCTTGACTAGGTGTTCTTCCACCTTTGTTGAAAGCAACCAATTGGAAAAGTGATTTGCAAAAGGATTCGTTTCCCAGGCATTAGTGTCTGATACAGCCCAAGGATTTCACATCATACTTTTTGGTAACTGAAGGATTTTAAATCCCCAGGACAGTGCCCAGAGGTGTGCAGGTAAATTGGCTCTCTGGAAAAAAAAAAGAAAAAGAAACAAGAGGGGGGAAAAAAGCTCTATTTTGTATCTTGTGCTCATTTCCATAGTGTAAATACTTCCACCAGGGCTGATTTCAAGCTACCAAACTTGACTTCACTGGAGTTGGGAAGAGATGGGCGTGATTGGCCCCCGTGGCCAGGGCAAGGGAGCCCAGCACAGGGTACAGTGCCTCACAGCCAGATTCCGGGAGGGACAGCTATGTGCACCTCTGTTTTGTGAGCTGTGACAGATGATTGTGAAAGGGAAGGTGGGAGATGAGAACTGGCCTGACCTCAGGAGTGTTTCACGGAGGACAGTTTAGGACAGAGCATCCCTGGGATGCCAAGAACATTGATTCCTTTAAACACCCCAAGCTTGCTTACCCCTTGCAAATGTGGTGCCCCAAGGCTCCATGTGCAGCCGTTTGAAGACCACTGATTGAGAAGAGAAGCAAGGGCCTGGGAGGCAGCCGGACCACAAGCTCAAATCCTGCCTCTGCAATTCACGAGGTTTGAGGACTTGGGCATATTAACTTTTATGAGTCTCAGATTTCGCCTATAAAATAGGAGAAGCCAATACCCACCTTCCAAGGTAATAACTGGTGGTGTTACGTGTACAGGGCTGGCAGCCAGCTGCTATCGGAGTCCTTTTAATTGAGTTGAAGGGAAGACCCTTGGAGGGTTGATGCCTTCCTAGGGTAGCAGTATAAGAGGGAAACATAGGTGCCCGGCTATTTAGGATTTCTATGCTCCAAAACAAGTGACTGCTTTGGTTATCTTCTTTTTTAATTAATTTATTTATTTTTGGCTGTGTTGGGTCTTCGTTTCTGTGCGAGGGCTTTCTCTAGTTGCGTTGAGCGGGGGCCACTCTTCATCGCAGTGCGCGGGCCTCTCACTATCGCGGGCTCTCTTGTTGCGGAGCACAGGCTCCAGACGCGCAGGCTCAGTAGTTGTGGCTCACAGGCCTAGTTGCTCTGCGGCATGTGGGATCCTCCCAGACCAGGGCTCGAACCCGTGTCCCCTGCACTGGCAGGCAGATTCTCAACCACTGCGCCACCAGGGAAGCCCCTGCTTTGGTTATCTTAAAACGCGCACTTCAAACCAGAATTTTTAGCTTCTGTCTCTCCTTTTTATACCATCTTTCATCTTATGGAACAGAGGTTGGGATCTTCACTTGGTCTGAGGGAGTACACCCGGCAGCAACAATGGAAGTAGAACTCAAGGCTGGTCCACCTTGAACCAAACCAGAAGGGTTAGTAACGAAGAAACAAAACCTTCTTCTAAGGTGGCTTCACCCATTGAGCAATCCCATAGCCTGGCCCCCCCAGGGCTTCATAACCAGTCAGGCTCCCGGTGGCTCTACTGGCTTGTTAAGAAGGTCTTTGAATGACAGGGCAAAATCACATCACCGCATCACAAACAATTCCAGGGCACAACCGATATCTCACACTGTACTTTATTTTTCTTCACAATATTAACTGGACAAAGAAAGTTGAATGGCAGTGTGGCTTTCCCCAACAATACAAAGAAAATGCCATTATATTTAATGCTGGCCAAGCAGAGACTTACTTTATCTTAACAATCTACACTTATCGTATAGCTTTCTGTGTGTGTGCAGTGTTGCAGGATATCAGCCACCCCTAAGAAGTGTCCATCTTAAAAACAGCCCGTGGAAGGGAGAAGTGTGAACATCTTGATAACAAAAGCTTTCAATACAAAACCACTTTTTATACACTTATTTTTATTGAAAACAAAAATAATCCCAGTAACTCAAAACAAAAGTAAAACTTGGTTGAAAACTTAAGAAGATAGTATAATAAACACAAGCTTCCTCCAAAGAAATGTGATCGGCTATCACTCCTTTAAATGCTACCCCAGAGGCAAAAACTTAATGAAATGAGCTGGCTGGAAGGCTCACTGCAGATTCCCTAAAAGGTTTAGGGACACGGAGTTACTAATATACTATAGTCATATTTAGTAACAATCCCGGGATTTTTTGATTAAGCCTTTCCATCTTCCACAAGTGTTTCTGTCTGCTGAGCTTACCTTGGGACCCAAAACAACCTTGTCATCGATAGGATATATATGGCCTTTCAGTTATTTTTCTGGGGTAGTCATGATGAATTGGGGCAATACCATTCATACTCCATCTGGTTTTCTTTGTGCCCCGTGGGATGCATATTTCATGTTGTCTAAGGCCACTACGATGAGCACAGACATGGAACAGGATGAATCTTTGGGTAAGGATAAGGAACTTGTATTATTACTTACCCAGTTCAGTCTCACTTTTCTTCTCCCCGTATTGTGCATAATAAGTATTTAGAAATAGATGTCCCTACCAACCGGAAGGTTTTCATTAAATATCCTGTTAGTTAAAATTACAAATTTATTGTTTAAATAGCCATTAGACATGTCCAGGCTTGAAATTAAAATCCTTACCATTGATGGCAGATGTTTAAAAGAGTTTTGGTTCATCTGCATTGCCATACAGAGCTGGACTTTGAGTTGTTCTGTTGTCTCTAGAAGCTAAATATACCACAGAACTTGAAAATGTTTCTTGTTTGTTGCATAACGTCCTTCACGGAGGCATCACATTGATCCTAGTGAAGTTTTCACTTGTTTGCATCTCACATCCTACAGTCCTGGCTATTCTGAAAGCCTCCGCACCCTGATCCAATCTTGGGAATGTTTTGCTCATTTGAAAATTCTTCCTCCCAACCCTGCAACAAATGTCCTTTGTCCCATAATAATTAAAAAAAAAAAAATCCCTGGGAAGATTCAAATTGAATAACAATAAAGATCTGATTGGAACCTTCATAAGCTTAACAATGTAGAATTGTATTTCTTAAAAGTGTGTAACCACATTTGTCTGGGCTGCAAAAGACACCACAGAATAAGATCAGAATAGAATTTCAACTGCCTCCCTAATTTCCTTAGAATGGCTTATATTTCAAGCCCTTCCTGTTTTTTTCTGATAGAGGAGGTGTCCATTACTAACTATAAGTGATAAGGAAGTATAAAAACAGCCGCTGCCTTAGAAGTACAGTCGAAATTAGAATTTAAGTTCACATGTATAAGTTCATCATTTTAGCATAAGTTTAATTACAATATAGACAATTTGCAATTCTGTTTATCCCATAGATCCTCGATGCAAAAAACCCAGACATGTGTTGGGACTGTCCTACATATTTATGTCTAATCCTGATTATTACAACTCCTCTTGATTTATGATCACTTCCTAATTTCCCACATTGGGCCAGGACTAGGTCTTTAAATGATAAGCATAAACATTTTCTAATGAAATAAAGTCAAATCTTAATGGAAGGTCATATCTGAATAGACAGAGATAAGTGAGCTGGGGCAGAGGCTGTTGGTTTTTGGCTTGAACTATAGCAAAGTGCTTCTTTCATTCGAAATGTGACTTTAAGCCACATCTTAAGCCTGCAAAATCTGAGATGAGCTGTTTGCTGCAGAAGATACGAGCTGTCATTTTGATCTCTCTTTCGGGCTGTCTGTGCGGCGAGGGCCTGGGAGGACCCAGGAGGTTCTTGGGTGCTTTTCTCCTTGTGGCTTTTTTTAGAGCCCTCGACCTCCATTTGGAAAGTGCACGTGCTCTATTGAACCCTGACCTGGGCCAACATGTGCACCACGCTGATGGTAATTCAGGTGTGAATCCCTCCTCCACACCTGTTAGGTAGGACTGGGTCTCTGCTGTCCAACTGCAAAGTAATTGAGACAATGCAAAAAAGGAGGAGAAAAAAATGACTAGTTGAGGCTTTTATATACATTCATTGCTTCTAACATGTTTTTAACAACAAGAAAAATGCAACTTCAGCTACTCTTAGAGAGAGTGTAGCCACAATACTGTACAGTTCTGGGGTCAGGTGGCCGGGAACATTTATCATTAAAACCAGATAATGTAACCCCACAGCAAAAGGAAACCAGTCAGAAATTAGCCCCTGTGACCTTTTTTATATATACATTTTTAGAACACTCTGCAAATCCCAGCTTGAACAGTAACAACAACAACTACAAAAGACAAACAGGCTTTATGTTAAAAATGTCCGTGTTCTTCATGGTTACTTCTAAAGCAGCTTGGAGGATCTCGCCACTTGGAGTGTACTGCAAACCGACTCCATTAGAATGATCTTGGCAGGATAGCAGCACAGAATTTGATATTCCATATTCCTCACTTTTGACAATGTAAACCTTTCATAAGATAATATTTTGCTTAAAAATTAGAATCATTCAAAGGTCTGATCGTCCTGTTCCCTGAGGCCCGCCAGGGAGGTCTGGCTTCATACCACGGGTTTCTTGCTTTCTCCGTCTGGGGCGTAAGTGCCACTGCATTTCAGGAAGGACCTGAGGACGGCCACGGAGAAAGGCCCTATGGAAGGAGGGTGGGAGGGCTCCAGACAGGTCTCCGTGGAAACGGGCACGGAAACCATCTCTAAAGGGCAAACCATCGGAGCCAGAATTTAATCCCCTGGTCATCTTCCATCTGGCTTTCCAGCCGAATGAACCTCATGGGTTTAACCAAACATGTATGCAATCCTAAATGATGTGAGTTAAATTCTGATTTGGCCAAGGACAAGTAAACCTAAGCAACTAGGTCAAAGGGACAACAGATACGTCCCTCACAATAAATAATTCTGTTGACATGGAAGTGGACGTAACTCAGTTCAAGCAAAGTGGCTGGGTGGCCAGCATGCTCCAGGTTTTCTCACGTAGCTGAGACCCAGGGCTTATCTCACCTCCTCAGAAATGCTTTTAAAGAATTAAGAGCCAAAAATCTCAAATGGAAAAAATGATCATTTTTGCTAACAAATAGTGTAGAGGCCATAACTAAATACAGTTTTTTAAAAAGATGCTGAGATGCATGTAATCTTTTTTTTTAAAGCAGCTTTCGAAATATCAACCACAGCATTAAACATTGAACATAAGTACATTCCAAAGTTAATACAGATAAATGGTATATAATGCAATAATGCCACAGTTATTCCACGTATGTCTCAAGGCTGATTCTAAACATGAAAAAATATTTCTAGTTTATGAGCTGGAGATTTCACTTCTTTTGCTACTTCTCTAGCGTTTTCCAGCACTGATTATTATTTTTTTTTTTCTTTTTTAACGCCCCAGGATGTACAGATAATCCTCACATTCCACACCTGGAACTTTCCCCCCCTCCGTCAGGTTTTTCAAATAAAACCAAACTACAATGACAAGATAATGTTTTACATCGTAATTCCACAGACATAGGTCAGTTAATCCATTTTAACGCTTCCTTTAGGATTTATGACCCTCCCCAAAGTCTTTAAAATCTTGCTTTAAGCTGCACAGGCAGGCTGGCAGCCGCGCAGCCAAGGCGCACGCAAGCGTTTCCCTTGGGGGGCGGGCTCCTCAGCCATCGCCACCTCCCTCCGCGAGCAAAGGCGCAGTGCCTGTTTCCTTCCCTCCACAGTGATCAACGCCCGAAGAGCCTTGGCTCCCGGGTTCCACGCTCCGCGTGGAGAGGCGTCTAACCAGGGGGCCCCAGGGTAGCAGGACCAGGCCTCCTGCCGTCTTTCCTTGCCCGCGCGATTCTGAGCTCCGTCAGCTTCCAGACATTCGCAGACCACACTGCTCTGTTTAAAAGCCCTCGAGCAGGCCAGCGAGTGGCCAGGCTGGGTTCCAGGACGAGGTCTCTGAGCTGGGGCAAGGCAGAGCAGACCGCGGCCTCTTGGGAAAAGCAGGCACTTGTGGCGGCCTGATGCTTCCTGATGCCGAAGAAGTCACCGAAACGTTCGCTTCCTCGCATTCCAGAGGATTCTGTTTCATACACAGGCAGCGCCAGTATTTGGAGGGGGAGCGTATCCAAAATATATGAATATACACGTCGGGGCTTAAGGTACTGGATGATATTGTATAAATTGCTAAAATGCTTCTCGGCACAATTGGTAGCTTAAAAAAATACTTTCCTATGGTTTAAGGGCATTTTTCCCGTCACTGTCCTTCGGGGTGGAGATCTTGGCGAACACGAAGTCCATCTGAAGTTTCCGATGGTTTTCTTCCAACCGGGTGTGTACCATATGCAGAGTGCCTGTTCTTCAGGCCAGGGAAGAATGGTCTCCCCTCCAAGGACCTTCCCTCTATTAAGAACACAGCCTCCAGGGCAAAAAAAAAAAAGGCAAAGAAAGCGAACACCTTCTTCCTAACCTCCAGCAGCCAGAAACCCGGCTTCTGGAACAGTCAAGTCCTTTGTCAATTTGTTTGCTTTTCAGATGGTGAGTCAGTTGGGCCAACAACATGGAACAGAAATCCATGTTTATAGGCACAGGAGACCAGGTGGAGCCATCCAGGTGGGGCTTAGTAATTAGCAGTAGGGTTTCCAAAGACATGTTCAATGGGACTGTCTTAAATAAATAAATCTTATTTTTCTTAATAATGTAAAAAATAAATTGTATTTCCCTTTGGCAGTAAGTAGCTGATTCGACGTTGAGCCTGAAAGCTGTTTTTTCGTTGGTGGTGGTGGTTTGTTTTTGTTTTTAAGAGATCACAGCTTCGCTTCATGGTACATCAGTGACAATGCATATTATTTCTACTGCTTTAGTGAACCTTTTGCATATGTGTTTGTGGCCGGCTTGTGGACTTCACTTATGGCCCAGATAGGCACCCAGGGTGATGCAAGCTCCCACCAGGGCCAGACTGAGCAGTGCCTTCAGAGACAGCCAGGAGAAATCAAACAGAGGCCGCATGCTGGGACCGTACAGCTCCACAAAGGCATCCTGCAGTGGGAAGAGGAGGGAAGAAAAAGAATATTAGAGCGGCACAGACAGAATGCCAGATGACAGGGAGAAAGGCATCTGAAGTGCCTGGGCACCTTCAGGAGGGTGAGGGGAAAGGTCAAACGCACTTTGGGGGCAATGATTTCAGACCCACTCTTTTCACTTTCATTCAGGAAATATTTTTTGAGACCCTACTTATGTACCAGACACTGTAGAGATACAGCAGTGAATGAAATAGGCTAAAAGCACAAAAGCTTTGACCCAGTGGAGTAGGATAGACAGTAAACACAACTACATGTTTCATATAGTGTATTAGAGAGTGGTAGGTGCTAAGGGAAAAGATAAAACAGCAAAGGCAGTTAGAAATACGGGAGGCTTTGCAATTTTAGCTAGCATGACCATTTGTAAAAATAATTAAAAAAAAAAACCAACTACTCCTTTATTGAGTGCTTGCTATATAAACAGATGCCTGACATGCATTATTTTGTTTATCCTTCATACCCATCTTATGGATTCATTTTCTTTGTTCTTGTGCTGTAGGAAAAAAGCTGAGACTGTTGAATGCTCATTTCTTAGATTTGTTGGGGAGGATTAGATTCCATGTTTGGGCCCAATGAGTATTTGGACAACTCTAAATATATCTGAATATATAAAGCAGTAAATGAAATGTTCCCTTGGTGTGATTAATCAGGCATGAAGAGGAAAACAAGATGTAGCTCCAGTTAGGGCCTTCACGATGGGAGACAGCAGCACACGGAGATGTCCAGCATCACTGTGTTGGGGAGGGTCTGACGATGTTTACTGTGTTTTTGTCTGTTTGGGGCAAGTACTGCAGTAGAGGGACCAGGTATCATCTGTCTCCCCAGGGCTATGTGTGGTCTTCATACATGTAGGTGTTTGAGAAATGTTTGTTCAATTAAAGAGTGAAGTTTTCTGAAGTCGAACATTGGTTTGAATTCTGTGTTTGGCCTGATACTTCACCTAGATGCTTACTCGGCCTTCTTGAAATTATTCCTTTTGTATACAGAAACCTCTGGACATCTTGCAGTAGTCTCTAGAGTTTAAGGCGTCATTAGGGAATATTCTCATGTTATTGAATATAAACTTACACAATTGTTTTTCATGACTGCATAGTATTCCACAATATATGTTTATATATCGATATCTATGCTGTACTTTATTTAACCAGTTCTTTATTTGGGTTGTTTTAAACTTCTGCTCTCATAAACAACATTATGATACAGCTTTAGACATAAATTCTTGTCTACTTGTTTGGATTTTTTTAGACAGATTCCCAGAGGTGAACTCAGTTGACCAATCATCAGAATTGCCCCCCACAGTCACGAAAGGTTTGTGTGGAGCCATCCTCACTGGTTGCCCTGTGACCAGTGGCACCTTTTACAAAAGGCAAACAAGAGGGAATTCCCTGGCAGTCCAGTGGGTGGGACCCGGCACTTTCACTGCCGAGGACGTGCGTTCAAACCCTGGTCGGGGAACTAAGATCCTGCAAGCTGCAAGGTGTAGCCAAAAAAAGAAAAAAAAAAAAAAAAAAAAGGGCAGACATGGGTTTAGGGCAGTGGGTCTCACTGCGGTGGTCTTGTCCCCCAGGGGACATTTGGCAATGCCTAGAAACATTTTTGGTAGTCATGGTCTGGGATGGGCGTGCTGTCCGCATCTAATGGGTAGAAGCCAGGGATGCTGTTCAGTATCCACAAGGCGCCGGACAGCCCTTACCACAAAGAATTATCCACCCCAAAGCGCCAACAGTGCTGAGGCTGAGGAGCCCTGCGAAGAAAGGTTTGGAAGAAACTCTGTAATCACGGCCCAAGGAAGACCCAGTGGTCCACCTAGTGTGTCAATAGCTTTGGTCGAATTAGTACAAGATTACTTAGTCTAGACAAATAACTGCTCCCCATGAGTGAGCTATACCTTCAGATGTACTGGATTAACTTTTACCAGGAGAGGGCGCAAGGGTTTTCTTCTTTCTTAATCTATTGTTAACATTTTCAAAGTTTGAGCCTTAGCAAGCAAGGCAGTAGACATAAATGAAATATGTGCTTAGTGCCCTTAGCGCAAAGCTGAGCTAACACTCACGGCTGTTTGTCAAGACACCTCCTGCCTTCCCTACATGTAAGTGGGATAAATGGGGCAGAAAGGGGTCAGGACCTATTTAGAGAAACTGCCTCTTGCAAAGTGCATCTCAGGATCCCACAGACACAGCAGCAAACGTCTAACAGCCCTCCCCTCTGTGCTGTTCTCCCTGAGGGATGGGCAGGCCGGAACCCGCAGGAGCCCAGCCAAAGGGCACCCCAAATTCCTCAGAGTACCAACACTGGGCAGTATGCAATTTGGCTTGATGTTGAGAGGGTCAGTGGTTGGACCCAGCATCCCTTTAGTTATCAATGGAGTTTTCTGTGGCAGAATATGAAACAGGCTAAGGCCTAGGCCATCTGACCTTTCCAGACCAGGAACCATCCTGGGAAAGTGGAGGAAGCAGCGACGAACTCAGGCTGCTTTGCCTGGTGCACAGTACCAGCAGGAGAAGAAACGCCTCTCCAAATACCCCCAACTCTCTGGGGCCAGAATAATTCCCTCTCCCGAGACCTAGCCCCTCACATTAATAACTATGCTTCTAATGGACCTCATGGCCCATTTCTGATGTACACTATAAAGAAAAAAATCATTTCTAAAGTGGAATGAGCTAAAGACGCATCTCTTAACCCAAAGAATGAGCACAGAGACGATGACGCAGCCCCAGGGATCTGGGAATTAGCTCTGAACTCGGGGGACAGGGTCTGGGTGAAATCCCAGTTTGACATTTTATTGCTTATGACCTTGAACAAATTACCCAACCCTGAGCTTCATTTATTTCACCCATAAAATTGGTTGTTGTGAAGATAAACGTAGGTGACTGAAGCCATTTGTAAATGTGGCCCAGAGTGTGAACTCGTGGAAACAGTACCTTGTTCTCTGGCCTGTCTTCTTGCTAACCTGCTTCATCCCTGCTAACACTGCCCTTCCCTCCAGATGGTCTACCGAGCCTGCTAACTTCCAGGAACAATTTCCTAGCTCCCTCTAAAGTGTCAGCTTTCGGTTCTGAAGATGTTTGGTGATTTCTATAGAAACTGTGAATTCAAACGTACCTGTCATGTGTTCTGCTGGTAACACACGCCCAACTCTACTTCCTCGTAAATTATTAAGTCAGGTTGTAGGGCTGAGGGGCGTTCTTTAAACCCCCCGAGATGGAATCTGGCTCCTACGGTTTGCCCATCTGTGATTCTAAAGTGCAGAGCAGACCCTGTTGTTTCAGGACTGAAGATCCTAAAGCTACTTTCATGGAGAGTCTTCTTGCTTTTTCAAACATCCTGATTAGGGTGATTTCCGAAGTCTGTTTGAACAGTCTGTCATTATTTGTTTAAGTTTGAAAGCTGTTTTAAATAAACACATGCTCATTTTATGTATTAAAAGCAACAAAGAGGGAAAAAGAAAACCTGGGCCATCGTCATGTGATTCAGACAAAATCCCAGCCTATATATTCAGAAGGCACGGCAGCCCTTGCTCATGTCAGGACTGGCAAGGGCTCTGCCTGACCTCAGGGATGGGCACAGCAAGTCCCCAGGGAAGGGTCCTTTCTCCTGTTGGCCTCTCACATCATAGAGAAGGCAGGCAGTGCCCCAGCTCTGCGTGCTCTTTTGCAGACAGCTTCCCCACAAACTACAAATTCAGAGGCCACAGATGGTCTGAGTCTGAGTTCCACCCAGGGCTGGCATCAGTGGGGCAGGGCGGCCAACATCCCAACCCCGGACCCTGGCTGCAGGGTTGGAAGTAAGCCAGGGAGATGTGGACGGGACAGACGGATGGGAATAGACCAGACTCAAGACTCCTAAGCCAGGGAAAGTTGGGGGGAGGCGGTAAAAGTATCATCCCTCCTGCATTGGGACCACTCTCACCCGCTTCTCCCTCTTCCTCCCTCCCTCCCTCCCTCCCTCCCTCCCTTCCTTCCTTCCTTCCTTTCCCCTCTTCCTCTATTTCTCTCTCTCTCCTGCCCCCCTCCCCGACACAGACACACATATACAGGTCCCTCAAGGCAGCCCACCCTCCAAAATTTTCCTTTCCCCTTCAGAATCCTTCAAAAAGTTTCATTTAAACCTGATTCCAAATAAAATGAGACTTAAAAATGAATCAGATTGGCAAAAACTGAAAAAGAATACTGAGTTCTGCTGAAAAGGATGGGGTAGGGATGGGGGTGGGAGCCCCAGATACTCTTACACCAACTGATAGACTCCCAGGTACAGGTAAATGGAGAGACCTTTCATATTTGGCAATGCGCAGTAAAAGCTTTAAAAATATTGTCGTTTTGTTAGTAATTCTACTTCTAGTTATTTATCTTGAAAAAATTAATAAAACCTGAAAACAAAAATATCTGAAAATATGATAATGGAATATGGGTCGGTCACTAAAAATTATACCCTATATTTATTGGCAAGGAGAGATATTCTCAACATAACACTGAGTGAAACAGGTAACAACGAAACCAACGTCCGCAAGTCCAGGCCCCTGGCTCCATGCTGGCTCTCATTGCTCCTTGCCCCGTGGGGAAATTTAATGTGGTCTTGGTTGGCTATAGACAAATCAGGACTTCAGCTACGTTCCACAATCTTTGAGCTGACTTCTGTGGATACATTATATCATCATGGGAGACCCTAAGCGGGGGAAGTCATCCCGCTATCAAAGAGCTTCCAATCTAGAGAGGGGATGCCTCTTTGTGCACAGTGAACTAAATTAAATGGAGGCGTGCTGCCATTTTCTGCCCTGCACAGAGCAGAAGGTCCTGTCGGCAGAACCAAAAGAAAATCAGATGGTGCTAACAGGAAACTGAACACTGCTATCAAATGCCTTTGATATTTTCTATTTGTCATGGCTTTATCATTTTGTCTCCATGGGGATCACCTCCCTCGTGACAACCTGAGGGCAAGGGTTAGAAAACAGAAAAGACGGTGGACTTCCCTGGTGGCGCAGTGGTTAAGAATCTGCCTGCCAATGCAGGGGGCACGGGTTCGAGCCCTGGTCCGGGAAGAGCCCACATGCCGCAGAGCAACTAAGCCCGTGAGCCACAACTACTGAGCCTGCGTGCCACAACTACTGAAGCCCGTGAACCTAGAGCCCGTGCTCCGCAACAAGAGAAGCCACCGCAATGAGAAGCCCGTGCACCGCAACGAAGAGCAGCCCCCGCTCACTGCAACTAGAGAAAAGCCTGCGCACAGTGACGAAGACCCTAAATAAATAAAATTTATAAAAAAGAAAGAAAATGGAAAAGGCAAAATACAGTAACTCAAAACTGAGTGGGCAGTTACCTCCAGGTAAGTTCAGATCTCCTGCGCTTGTGTGGTAATACCTAGTAATGATAATGCCCTTTATATAAATGAGGCAAATGAAATGTAGACTGGGAAAGTAAGTCATTCACAGTGCGTACTAATAAGCTGCCATGAGGCAGAGAAGGGACTAGAGGCTGCGCCCGCATCCCCGGCCTCCTGTGCTCAGTGGCTGAGGACACTGGCAGGCACTTGGCTCTGTCCCCCTGCTCCCCTACCCCCTGCCTCCCTCACCCTGCGCCTCCCATCCAACCTTGACCCCATCCTGCCCCCCAATCACCTCTGGCCTTCCAAGCGTCGCTGAAAGTCGTCTGGCCAGGCAGATGGGGGCTGCTGTAAATTCATGGTCTCCAGACTCAATGAATTCTAGAAAGCACTGAGCACTCCCTTCCCCTGGGTCAGAGCTTGGCTCTGCTTCTTTCCATGACTATTCCAAACAGCCACCACTGTTCTCATGTGTCCCCTCACTGTTTAACAGCTGATGTCACCTCTTTCTTCTCTGAGAAAATCGGGCCATTGGGTGAGAACCACCCCAGTTTCCTATCTGGGAGCACCCACTAACTCACATCTCTATCTGTCCTCCCCTGCTCTTTACACTCCGCTCCCTTATTCCACCATCTCCTGTTGCTTCTGGAACCTTCCTCCATCAATTGTCCCAGCTCCCAACTACAATGTCAACCTCATCCACCTTCTGTCTCTTATTTCCTTGGCATATAAACATTCAGATTTCCTCAAAATGTCCACGCTGATGCTGGGTTCCACCCTAAACATTACCTTTTCTCTTCTTTCCCCCCAAGACAAACTGCTAACCTACTCTCATCAGCTGCTTTTCCACCACATTTTAATCCATTCAGCCTGGCCGCTTCCTCCACTCTGCTTTTCTTTTCTTTTTTTTTAAAGAGAGAAACTTTTTCTTTTAAATTCATTAATTAACTGATTTTTTTGTTCGTTTGTGTTGGGTCTTCATTGCTGCACGCGGGCTTTCCCTAGCTGCGGCGAGCGGGGGCTACTCTTTTGTTGTGGTGCGCGGGCTTCTCATCGCGGTGGCTTCTCTTGTTGCGAAGCTCTAGGTGCGCGGGCTTCAGCAGTTGTGCTCGTGGGCTCTAGGTGCACGGGCTTCAGCAGTTGTGCTTGTGGGCTCTAGGTGCGCGGGCTTCAGCAGTTGTGCTCGTGGGCTCTAGAGCACAGGCTCAGTAGTTGTGGCGCACGTGCTTAGCTGCTCCGCGGCATGTGGGATCTTCCCGGACCAGGGCTTGAACCTGTGTCCCCTGCACTGGCAGGCGATTCTTAAGCACTACGCCACCAGGGAAGTCCTCCACTACGCTTCTGAAACCACTCTCCCAAGACTACCAATACCCTCCATGTGGCTAAATCCACTGAATACTTTTCAGATCATACCTTACTGAACATTTTGACACACTGGATGCTGAGATCACTGTAAACCTTTGCCTCCTGGAGAATTTCTTCTCCATCTCTTCATGGGCACCTCCTCTTCTGTCTGCCCTGATGGGTACTTGATGCTCCCTGAGCAGCCTGGACTGTCTTCTCTCTCTTCGGCTAATCTTCACTCTCATGGTCTTAAACACACCCCCCCCCCCCATGATGATGTCTCCGAAACCTTTATATCCAGCCCCACTTGCTCCTCTGACAGCCAGATTCCTATTCCAATCGTCTTCTTAGATGACCCACCAGAAGTTACAATACAGCCTGTCCAGACTGGAGCCATCAAAGCCCCTCCAGCAAGCCGGCCTCTCTTCTCACCTTTACAGTGTCCATGCTCTCACCCTGAGAGTCTCCTAGATAAACCCACACCCTGAGAGTCTCCTAGATAGATATTTCCTCTTCTCCCCCATCCATTCATTCACAGGTAAATCCCACAGTCTTAGGTTGGGTTCCCCCAGAAGCAGACCCTAAGAAAAAGACTGGAGTGTAAGCAGTTTTTGTGGGAGGTGATCCCAGGAAACACTAGCAGGAGAATGGGGAAGTGAGACAGAAAAGGGAATGTGGCCATGACTTACCTTGCCAAGCAAGTTACTGCCGCTGGCAACTGGAACTGAATCCTGCTGGGAAATCTGGGGGTCAGCGCAGAACACGCACATTTCGTTATTCCAGTAAGCGGCTAGGGAGCTGGGGTATTTATACACCACTTCCTTCCATTCATTGGATGAGGGTTGCTCCTATGGAGGTATCAATATCCCAGCACTTCTGGCCAGTCACGTGCACAGGTAAAGTGGGCTCTAGAGGCCAGAGAAGGCCCTTGGGGCAAGAGATTCAGATGCTGTATCTCCTGTAGTTGGAGGTCAAGCTAGAGAGCTCTGAAGTGGTAAGGGCAAGGGGATTCCACAGGACGGTATATGTACCACTGATTTCACCACCTAACTATTTCTCTCCCCAGCATTACTGCTAGGATTTCCCATCTGATCTCTCTGCCTTTAGTCTAATGCCCTACCCTTCAATCTCCTCTTGCTACTGCAGGCAGAGTGATCTATTCAGAATCAAATCTGTCACTTCCACACTTAACTCCAAATTCTTTGACATGACATCCAAGGCTCCCAATGCTCTGCCCCAACCTAGTTTCTTGCTCAGCTCTGTCACGTGTAAGTTCATTTTAGTTCATTCAGGAATTCAGTGCAATCATGTTTTGCAGGCTGCTTTCTCCAAGCCCGTGGGCTGAGCTGAATAATCCTCAGCTAGTCCCTGTTTGCATGTCTGTCTCCCCCATTCAATGATTCGCACCTGGAGGTGCAGGGACCATGTTTTATTTATCTTTGGATCCCTGGAGCATGTGTCTGTCACATTTGGCACTCAGCAAATGTTTGTGGAACTGAAATACACTGATTTCTTTTACTAGAGAACAGGTTTTCCTAACGTATCTTAAGAGACGATATTTTTTAAAAGGAGCATGTTCAAAGGGCAAATAAATGATGGGCTTAAACAAAAGCCGCTGCCTTTTTTTGCAGCAGCCTCTAGTGTCTTCCTGTGAGGAACTGATGCTCAGACGGTTCATAACGGTCAGCGTCGGATCTGACTGGTCAGTGTCTGTGCCATGTCGGTCGTTAACTATTTTGAATATCATCCCACCCGTATGCCCTGTGAGTCTCCAAGGGAGGGATAAGCTGTCGGGCATTTTGCAAACTCACTGGACCATTTATCCCTCTGTCAGGGAGATTCCAGCTGTGTTATGAAGACTGAAAATGCTGCCTGGAGGTGAAAAAAAACAATCCTGGGCACAAGAGGGGCAGCATTGGTGCCCGTTGTACAAGACACGGGAGGTGATCAGCGGCCCCAAGTCGATCCTGGACCTTCATGGGAACATAAAGACCGCCGGTGGTCACCAGTCTTGGATTCTACTAAGGGGTCTGAGAATCATTCCCAGTAAGAACGATCTATGGTTTTCCAATCCCCAGAGCCAACTGACATACAAGGCCCAGGAGAGAGGGAGGCACACACACAGCAGAGAGGAGGGCTCTCTCTAAAGCCCAGAGGCAGTGATGCTCCGACACCCACCGTGGCTGAGATCAAAAGGGGAAGCAGGCGGCCAGGCCACTGGGAGCGGTGGCCAGCACAGCACACGCGAGGAAGTGAGGACTGTTTCTACCTGAATAAAGCAGCTGGTAAGGAAGTGACTCCATTTCCCCCTTATCATTGGCCCGGCAGGGTTTCCTCTGCAGCCACTTGGTGCTGAATGAGTCTGGAGGGTTCCGTCTGGAGAACAGAGCTGCTTTGGGCGGTTGCAGGCTTCTGTCCCCTGGGGCTCTTCCTCCGGCCTCCCCATCCCCTTTACTCCCAAGATATTGATTCCGGGTTTGGGGGAAAAGGAAGGAGAAAAAAACCCCCGACAACCCCAGAGCATATAACCGAAGGACGCGCAGCTGCCTGGCCTGCAGACCGAGGTGCCCAGTGAGCGTGAGAAACAGGATGACCCTTCCACAAGGACTGCAGGGGCTGCCCCCCGAGTCCCCTCCAGTGAATGGGGCTTGATCTTGGAGGGACTCTGGCCCAGGGGGAGGGGCTAGTTGAATCATAGGCCAAGGACATAAAATGAAACCTAATCTAAGTGTCATCTGGATGTAACCAGAAACCTGCTAGAGAAATGGCAGGAGATGAAAAACCCAAACAAAACAAAAAAACACAACTTGCCTGCCTACCACAGCGGGTCCAGGGAAGTTTGGGTGTATTTTGTGATGCAAATTGAGCTGAGGATGCAAATCAGGCAGGGGCCCTCAGGAGGGAGGGAGGGCAGAAGAAACGAGAACCCCAAGGGTTCCTTCCCTTCTAGAGCAGGGCACAGTTTGAAACTAATCTGCAAAGGAGTCTGTTGCTCTGGGGACCCTGCAGCCACAGGGCCAGGTCAAAGGCCGCTGGCCCTGTCCACCTGCTGGTCTAATCGCCCTGGGGCTGGGGGTACGCTGCTATCTGGAGAGAAGTACGGTGGCAAATTCCCGGCGGCACTAGCCATGCAAATACTGCAGGGAGTGGGGACTCGGCCACCTGTGGGCTTAGGTCCCTCCTTCCAGGAGGCGAGACCAGTCCAGAGCTTCAAAAGATGTCTGTGGAATTGGGAAAAGTCATGCATCTATAGCAAAATGTGCTAAAAACTATGTTAAATGATTGGGTCATTTGGTTCATCAGATTCGGATAATAAACCACAACGAGACTAAAGCCATGTCTATACGAGACCTTGAAATCTCCTCTTTGACTTGCTGATGCATTCAGGAACTGAACATTTTTTTATAAGGTGCTGAGGGTTCTTAAAGCTAAATAAGACACAGGCCTGCCTTGTCAGAATTGCTCCTCGATATTCTCACGCATTCACAGCAGCTTTGGTGAGCATGAGAGTTCTCTAAACACGTTCAAAGCACTTTGTGTGTGTAGGTGCGTACACCCTGCAGGGCTCTGGAGAGGAGGGGGGAGACCCGAGTCTGCTGTCCTCCTCTGAAGGGTGCCTTCCACAGGACCTCACAGGCACAGAGGCCACAGGAAACCGCCTTGCAGTGTTTTGGCTTTAAAACAAAGTTACTTCATTTTTCTTCCTGACCTTCCTCATTCCACTACCTTCTTTTGGCTAGAGTGCCCTGCCTTTTCTGGCGCTTGACCTCTTCTTGCTTTGGGCTTGTGCTATTTTCACTGTTTGGGGGGAAACATCACCTTATGATATTTTGTTAGGACGAAAGTACGTTGAGCAAAAAAAGTGTAATTAGGGCTTCCCTGGTGGCGCAGTGGTTGAGAATCTGCCTGCCAGTGCAGGGGACACGGGTTCGAGCCCTGGTCTGGGAGGATCCCACATGCCGCCGAGCAACGGGGCCCGTGAGCCACAACTACTGAGCCTGCGTGTCTGGAGCTTGTGCTCCGCAACAAGGGAGGTCTCGACAGTGAGAGGCCTGCGCACCGCGATGAAGAGCGGCCCCCCACTCGCCGCAACTAGAGAAAGCCCTCGCACAGAAACGAAGACCCAACACAGCCAAAAGTAAATAAATAAATAATTTTTTTAAAAAGTGTAATTATTACAACTCAACAATATAAAGACAAGTAGCCTGATTAAAGAATGGGCAAAGATTTGAATAGCTATTTCACCAAAGAAGATATACAAATGGCCAATAAGCTCAAGAAAAGACATTCATCCATTAGGGACATGCAAATGAAAACCACAACGAGATATCACTTCACACCCGCTAGGCGTGGCTTTAAAGTGAAAAGTGGACAATAACGAACGCTGACGAGCAGGAAGAGAAATTGGAGGCTGCGCACGTTGCCAGTGGGAACAGAAAACGGCGCAGTCTCTGGAAAATGGTGGTGGTTCCTCAAGGAGTTGGCCAGTTGTCCCATGACTCATCAATTCCACTCCTAGATATATGCTCAAGGTAACTGAAAATATATGTTCACACAAAAACTTGTACACAAATATTCACATTGGCATTATTCATAATAGCCCAAAGTGGAAATGACCCAAATGTCTATCAGCTAATGAACAAATAAACAAAGGGTGGGACCATCCATACCATGGAATATCATTCAGCCATAGGAAGGAATGAAGCATTGATACAAGCTACAACATGGGTGAACCCTGAAAACATTGCGCTGAGTGAAAGAGACCAGGCGTAAATGGTCACATATTGTAATGTTGCCATTTCTAGGAAATGTCCAAAATAGACAAATCCACAGTGACAGTAGATTCGTGGTTGCCTGGGGCTGGGGAGAGAGAAGACTGGAGAGTGACTGCTAACGCGTACAGGACTTTTTTATTCCAGAGTGATAAAAAAGTTCTGGAATTAGGGAACAGTGATGATTGTACAACCTTATGAATAGAAAAACCAAAAACCAGTAAGTCAACCACTTTGAACTGAATTTTAAGGTACGTCAGTTATTCTTAAAAAGTTATATTTTTTACAAGTACACAAAGAAGGGCACTAAACTATTTTTATGCCATGCGGAATTGGACAGAAGAGTTCGCTTGTTCTGTAACCCTTGCTCATAGGTGTGGCCCCCTCGCCAGCGTCCAGGCCTACCTGTATGTGAGCATGAACTTCATCCCCGTGCGCTTGGCAGCAGGTTAGCGCCGGCGCTCCCCGGAGGTCACTGTCTGGGCTGTGCCTGCCACGTGGTCTGTGAACGCAGGGCATGGCCAAGGTACCTATCCCTCTCCCCCTCTCCCTGCCACACTGCAAGAGTTAATTCATATACCAAAAATGGGAACTGAAAGCAGATGCTTGCTGAGTCCTGCAGCTTGGCCTAAATGCTGTCATCAGGACACTGCTGCTGGGGGACAGGGGGTGAAAGAGGGTCCTTCATTTATCAGTTGTGGAGGACCAGAGTCGAGGGCCGAATGTCTGATCCTCACTTGTTTAAATCAGCAAGTGTTGACTGAGGATGGTGGTAGGGCAGAGTACAAAGAACCTGCATTTCCTAATAGGAACTTGCTGAAAGTGGCCTCAGACCTGAAGGGGGTGTATCAGAGTGAAAAGAGCAAAGCAGAGTGAGTTGGGAGGGCGCCATCCTGAGCGGGGCTCCGCCAGCCTCCCGCCCTCACTGTGTGGTTTGGCCTGCTCTGATGCTTGCTTTCAGGACTGGTTAAGAAGTCAGCACGGGCATCTTTTCTGGAAGCTCCACACCACACTGGCCGTTGCCTTGATGACAGGCTTAGACATCTGTCCAGGATCTCACCTGCCCCCAGCCTGCCCCCTGTGATGCTGCTGGTCCTGGTGTTCTCAGCCTGCAGCAGGTGAGTCACCAGCTCTGCTTAAAGCTCCCAGGATGCTAGCTAGCATCCTGCTGCAAAGCACCTCGGGATACAATAAGCCGCACCCTGGTTCCCAGCTCCCTGGTTCTGCAGCCCCGCGAGTCATTGTGTGGTGGTGAGAATGACAAGGGGATCCCCAGGCGGCCCGTGAGAGAAGCCTCTCCCGCACACCACGGATCCGTCCACCTCTCACTAAGAGAACAGCAAGCCCGTCCTCCACGCCTGGGGAGAGGGGTGGGCACGGCGGTGAACGTGCTCAGTCGGCTCCATATGGGTGTGCACGAGAAATCTGCTTTCACTTTGTAGTTTATGACTGAGTTCAGTTCACCTGGAAAGACTCAATGGGAGTAAAAGCAGATGCATTTCAAGGTGCACTGCCTGGCTCTTTGACAACCCTCTTCCTCCCACATCAGACAGTCTTCCTGCGTCCAGGGAAGACAGCAGACCTCTCCATCACAAGGAAAACGCAAAATCTCCGTTCACGGCAGCAGCTGTTACTGATGAGATGTACAAACCCGGGCAAGGTCAGCGCTGCGGTTCTGGATTCCGGCTCATTACAGGGATCCAGATACGCTGGTGCGGCCACTCGTCTAAATAGATGCTCACGGTGAAGGACATCTGACAGTGTGTGCTCTCTGTTGCCAGAACGATTCAGGGCCTTATATACAAACAGAGAGAGGGACACTTGTAGGGAGAGACAGAGAGGAGAGACAAACAGAGAAAGAGACAGAAGAGAGAGACAGAAACAGAGAAAGATAGAGTGAGACAGAGACAGACACACAGAGACAGAGAAGGAGACTGACATATACACAGAGAAAGAGACACACACAGAGACAGTCACAGAGACCGCAAGACAGAGACAGAGAGGGAGATGGAGACAGAGAGAGACACAGAGAGACTCACAGGGAGAGACAGAGAGACAGAGGTCCTGAAAGCAACCCTGGATCTTCCCTCAGCGCAGCTTCCGGGGGACTGCCGACTCCACACAAGGACGCCCCTCACAGTGAAGCAAGCCTGCTGTGGACACCAGCAAGGTAGCAATATGACGTGTGCGCCCTGAACAGGCCTGTCGGTGTCGTTGGCAGTGGACACTGAGAGGGGGAGGCCACGCCCCTGGAGCTCCACTTCCAAGGCCACCGGCACTCCAGACACGTGCTCAGACACATGTGCAGCTGGCCGCGCGGAGCGCGTGGGACCCACCTGCAGAGGCGCTTGGGCATCTGCTGGCTGGACCTAGGATGGGCTCCGAACCATGCCCTGGACTCCTCCTTGGCGAGGGGCCAGCCCAGGACCCCCAGGTGGCCCTGGCAGGTCAGCGGCCAGTGCCCCGTTCACAGGCCGGGCTCCACAGCTCCTCCAGTCACTGGTGCCTCGGAGCAGGGCAGCTGCAGCTGATCTCCACGAGGCAGGCATGCAGGCGGCAGCTGCTCCGTGCCCAGCACTGCGCTCAGCGCCCAGGGAAAACGCGGGGACCGCGGCGTCTGTATGACAATGCCTTCCTCCAACCCAATACAGCGCCTCAAATCAAGGACTCAGCAGACACTCTCCCAGTGGGATGACCCAGAGATGGCAGTGTCCTACTGGAAACACTGCTCACCCCTAAGGTCATAAGGAGAAGTTCAAGTTTGGGCTGGTGAAGCCTTCAGGTGGGACTTTAGTTCTAACAAATTGTTATTTCCACCGAGGGAACCCCTTGGCCAAGTGCATGAACCTCGGGTCCACGTGCAGCGTGCTTTTCACAATCAATTCGGTGCACAGTCACACTCTTTGGGCGGCTCTTGGTGGCACCACATGGAGCTTTTTCACGAGTACGGCCCTGGTTCCTCTCACTTTGCTCTCTCCTTCGGACACATCTGAAGCAAGCAATCCATCCACAGTCAAACCACTTATCCAAGTACTTCTTTAGTATCTACTTCCGGGATGAGAAGAGAGAACTAACTGTGCACCAGGCGGCTCTCATAAACGGTATTACACAGAAGAGACTGGGGTCAGAGAGGTTACACGACTTGCCCAAGGTCACACAGCTGCAGTTTGAACTGTGCAACTCCTGGTTATGAGCTTTTTCAACTCACTTTGCTTCTCCTGTTGGAGACAGAAAAGAAGTAGGAGGTCCAGGCTTTGAGGATACAAGCAGTAAGTCAGACAGGTTAAACAGAAAGTCCTGAAGGGTGACAGGGAAGGCTCGATAAACCCATCAACAGTCTTTAAGATGGGCTGGAGGGGACAAAGTTAGGAGCCCAGCCTGAAGGACTTGCATAAGGGGAGAAAAGAGGTGCTGGATTTTCAGGGCAAGGGATTCAGGTCAGGATTGGGGCCACACCGTGGCGGATAGGCTTGTGTGTGCAGGTGCGGCCGAGCGGAGGGAAGAAGCCCCCGTGATCAGGGAGCACATGCAGGTCCCAAGCCCCCCACGAGCCCATCTGCTCTGCAGTCTGGATCCCCCAGGAACGTGTGCGGCTTTCTGGAATCCCTCGCTGTGTGGTGTGGCCTCGGTGGCCGCTCCTGCACATGTCACCTCAAGAGTATTTAAAAATGACATGTAGACAGAGATGTGAACCCCAAAGTAGAGACTCCTTCCACAGTGTTCGGGTAAAGCCCTCCTACGTATGGGGCTGCTTCACCAGGACATCTGGAAGGTGAAGGAGAACGTTTCCTTGCATCACAAAAGCAAATCCAGCTAGAAGCCTATTTAGGATGTTAAGATAGGAGACTCCAGAGCCTCCATGGTGGGGAGTGGATTTCTACCCTTCCAAGGGCTCTGCTCAAGGGTTCCTGCTGAATCAAAGTGTCCCCAGCAGCGCCCCCCTGACCCCGGTCTCGGGCGGAGAGAGAGGCAAGGAGAGCCAGCCATGTGGTCCAAACCCTGCCCGAGAGCTCTTATGTGATCCAGGCATCACCCACTCCATCTCACGACCACTAACAGTTTTCTCTGCTGACTTCAACTTGGACATTGTTCAGAACTTAACAAAGCCAGAGGCCTTTAAATCCCTAGGAGCCTCCCCACAGAGCTTTTTACAAAACCCACCTGCTCGCTGGGTATTTAATCCTTTCACGTTCGGTTTGTTTCTGGAAAGCTGGAAGTTTGCGAGGTGAGTTTGTGATCGCCACAGTCAGGCCAAACTTAGTCAGAATGGCTTTTTTTTTTTTTTTTTTTTTTTAAAAAAAACCTTTCAGGAGTTGCAGCTGAGAGAGCATGTGTTCAGGGCAAGGCCTCTAACACACCAAACTAAAGACGGGCAAGTGGAGGAAGAGTTGCTTGTATACGCGGTGGCTCTGAGCTCAGCCCCCCTGAGCACACAGGACCTGACTTCCCACCAGTGGCGCGAGGGACGGGCGCTAGAGATGCTGGGCCTGAGCTCGTCCTCGGAGCCTCACCACCTGGCTGCCTGGCTCCACCAACCCAGGCAGGACACCATCCTTCCATCCCAGAGCCCTTTCCCCCAAAGTCCCCTTTCTGTTTTTTTCCTTTGCCTTGGCCTTTTGTGTGGCTTTGCTGTTCTCTCCTTGTCTTGCGTTTTATCGGCTGAGGTTCATTTCTTAGTTCCAATGTTTTGGTTTCTGGTCTCCCTTTGTCTGCCCTTCTCTGGGACATGACGGCTCCGAGTTTCCTGGGAGACGATGAGTCCCCACCCTCTCGGATGTGTAGAGGGCTGCACGTGGGCTATTTGGTGAGGTCACTGCAGCCACGGGAAGGGCTACATGGGGACCTTCCATGGAATTACCTGGTGGAACGACCCTGGTCATGGGCACCAATGGGCCCGAAGCTTGCAGGAGATGGTGCAGGGTCAGGCGAGGCATCTTTGTTGCCCTCCAACCATGGCAGCTGGATAGGAGGCCGGGCCTGAGATCCTGGCTGGAATCTGTTTAACCCCTGCAGGGTTAAATGCCGGTGGGGTGGTGGTGGGGCAACTGGAGAGGGATTTGAGTAGGATAAATGGGCAGAAAGAAAACGTCTAATTGCATATTTTCTTTGTGAGTTTTCACCTCTGCCAAATTCTTGAAATTCTTGTCTTACAATTTTATGTGCTTTTCATTTCCGTTTGAACCTGAAACATCACTTAAATGTCTTTTGAGGTAATCCTCACCTATTAAAACAACCCACAAAACTGGAAAAAAAAATGTTTAGGTTATTCCACTCACACCTGGAGGGTTTTTCAAGGATCTCTGACCCCCGAGCATAAGTTCATGGTTGATGATTTGCAGATTCGATTAGGTAAGTTTTACTACTTGGTACATCAGTTGGAAAAGGTCATTTTATTAAGGGTCATTTTATTTTATTTTTAAACTTATTTATTTGTATTTATTTATTTTTGGCTGCGTTGGGTCTTTGTTGCTGCACGTGGGCTTTTCTCTAGTTGTGGTGCAAGCGGGGGCTACTCTTTGTTGCGGTGCGTGGGCTTCTCATTGGGTGGTTTCTCTTGTTGTGGAGCACAGGCTCTAGGTGCACGGGCTTCAGTAGTTGTGGCATGCGGGCTCAGTAGTTGTGGCTTGTGGGCTGTAGAGCGCAGGCTCAGTAGTTGTGGCGCACGGGCTTAGTTGCTCCACGGCATGTGGGATCTTCCCGGAGCAGGGCTCGAACCTGTGTCCCCTGCATTGGCAGGCGGATTCTTAACCACTGCGGCACCAGGGAAGCCCTTAAGGGTCATTTTAAATGTTAAAAATTATAATGTCACTGCCATCATGTCTACAAGACCTTTTATACAAACTTCCAGATATAAAATAAGTCCTGGGATGTAACGTACAGCAATGGTGACTATAGTTAATAATACTGTATAGTATATTTGAAAGTTGCTAAAAGAGTAGATCTTAAAAGTTCTCATCACTAGAAAAAAGTTATAACTATGTGTGGTGATGGATGAATTGTTAATAGACATCGTGGTGATCATTTTGCAATATATACATAATCACTGCTGTACACCTGCAACAAGTATAATGTTTTACATCAATCATGTCAGTTAAAAAATATGTAATTTCACTGCCATCAAGTCCACAAGGCCTTTGGTAAGAAAGTAAGACATTCCAAGTTTTAATGTTGGACAAGGGAGCACACCCTTTCAAAGACAAGAGTCTGAGCAGAGCTGTGCCTTGGCTCAGAAGCCCATCACACCATCCTTGTTGTCATGACAACCCGCACAGTGGGCAAGCTATGGGGTCTGAGTGTCAGCTACCCCAGGCTCAGGCCCTCCTCCTTGCCACCAAGGGAGTCGCCTCTCCAGGTTTCAAGGGCCTCATTTGTGACAGGAAGAGAAAGCCCCCACCTGTCCTCTGAAGGCACTTTTGGGTCCTAAAGTTCATAACTTGTAGATTCGGGGACTCCGTTTTGTGTTTGTGCCTCAAAAGCAGGGAGGAAAGGGGTTACATAATTGGCCACAGTCCACCAGGGCCTTCTTGGCTCTCATTAAAAGTCCCAGAGTTGCCATTCCATCTATTCTGGGTGCAATGGAGGCCTGAATCCTACAGCTGGTTACAGTGGAAGAAACTGGAAGCCACAGCCCTAACAGGGAAGCTAGGAATGTGCCTGCTATTCTAGGCATCAACAGAAACAAGACCTTCAAGGCACCAGAAATGAGACTCCCGGCAGGGTTCCTAAAGTTCCCACTATCCATTCCTGCTTAGGACTCCATGCAACAGCGATTTAGGACTACAGTTCAAATGGAATGAAAGCCGTGTTTCAATAACATGAAGATGATTTTGTGAAAAACTAACAGACACCTTCCCTGGATGTATCCTGCTTATCACTCACAAATAACATTCATTCGTGGTAACTTTCAATGATATGTTAATACATCAACCAAAGGAATCATACGGGCTTTTTTCATCCCATTCTGTGGATTATAGATCCCTATGGTACTCAGTGTTATTCCTTTGTGGCCCCTCCAGCACTTCTTGGATCTCCCAGTGCAACCCTTGAACTGAAATTCTCCTCCTTAAGTCTTTCCCAGAATGTCTTCCCACCCTCCACCCCCGACCCAAGACGTTACAGAGAAAATGCCTTCAAGTCATTTTTGGGTTATCATCAGGCGGCAGAAAATTTGTTTCTCAATCCAGAAGATTGTTGAACTGCTTTTTTTTCTTTCTTTTTTTTTTCATTTCAGATAACTCAAAACTGGTTTGGTTCCATGACATCAACCTTGGCATGTATGAAGAATAAGGAATGAAGACTTTGTCTTATTTGGAACCAAAAGAGAGGAATCTCCACTTTCTCTGTCTTTTCCATTTTTATTAAGACAGTATTTTTTCCTTTTAGCTGGATGATGTATACTTTTAACATTCCAGGGGAAAATTGTCAGTGATATGCAAGTCATAATAAAAGAAAATCAAAAGAAGTGCAATTACAAGGGACAGGGAACTTCATCATTTTTAGTATGAAATGCCCAAAGGAAAATCTAATTTTAAAAATTACCAGCACCATATAAAGGAGAAGAGAATATGCAGAAAGATTTGTTATTTTAAAAATTAACTTAATCCTTAATCTTTCTGCCTCTTGGCCTTTTCTCTTTATTTTTAAAGGCCAAAAATTTTCATTTGGTGCTGGATAAGGAGTAAACCTCACACCATTGCAGTGTGATTCTAGGAAGTGGCAAAGGAATCCTCCTAGTCTCTGGTTTGCTGGCTGAAACACAGTAGGACACAAAAAGTGTTATTAAATAAAGAGCGAATGTATATTGAGGATGAAACCATAACTGTCTCTTTCCCATTAATATAACGGTACCTATTAAAAATGGAAACGAGAGCTTTCCTGGTGGCGCAGTGGTTAAGAATCCACCTGCCAACGCAGGGGACATGGGTTCGAGCCCCGCTCTGGGGGGTCCCACATGACGCGGAGCAACTGAGCCCATGTGCCGCAACTACTGAGCCTGCACTATAGAGCCCGCGAGCCACAACTGCTGAAGCCTGCGCGCCTAGAGCCCGTGCTCTGCAAGGGGAAGCCACTGCAATGGGAAGCCCGTGCACCACAACAAAGAGTAGCCCCCGATCGCCGCAACTGGAAAAAGCCCGTGCACAGCAACGAAGACCCAATGCAGCCAAAAATAAATAAAATAAAATAAAATAAATTTATATATATATAAAAAAGGAAACGAGTATTCACGGGGCACACTGCAGTTGATAAAATTCTTCCGTATCTATCAACTGGTTTGATCCTCTCAACAAGCCATAGATAAGTCATGACTCTTGTCACCCTCACTTTACAGATGACCAAGAATAGGTAAGTTTTCCAAGGACACATAGTTAACTGATGGCAGAACCAGAACTCAGACCCAGAATCCTGACATAAAGCATCTTGCCCTTCCACTCTCTCACACAGCCTCCCTGAACGAAGTTATGACTCCCAGCTAAACGCGCTTGCAAAGAGCCAAGATGTCATAAGTTGAATACAGCCACGACCTGCTTATTTATAACAGCTCTGTCTCTTCGAAAAAGTAAAAAGTATGAGGGAAAAAAATCAAGCTCATTTATAACATAAATGTTCGCTGACATTAGGGGCCTTTGACTTGTTTCTAAGTTGCTTCTCTAACCCAGAGAGATTTAATTCACCACCCTCAACCCATATTAAGAGAAATTGGAATCATTCGTATATTCAGAGGGAGAGTCCAAATAATATTGCAATAACACAGCCTTCCTTTAAAAGACTTTTCTTGATGGAGTCGCTGATTTTCCTTTCAGGCATGAAAAATAACACTGTTATTATAGTGGCCTGGCCAAGGGTTAGCAGTGAGGAAAGAAGGAGATGGCACACATCATATTGATTTCTAACCCTTTATCTAATTATTGGTTGGAATCAAATTCAGTGTTTAACGCTATGGCTCTCTACAGTAAGGGTTCTCTTGACATAATAAGTCTTTTAGATTTGAGGAAATAAGTTTCCGTTGTCCAGATGTGATTTTTCCCTACTTTGCTTGAGTCAGCCTGAAAATGGAAGACATGGAGAGCTGGAAGAAAGATTCCTAAGGGTTCTCTCCTTTTCAAGAGTGGATTCCACAGAAAGCCCTCTGCTCTCACCTTCTAGCAATAGTGGTGGGTCTAGGAGGGCCCAGAGAAAAACAGAAAAGTCACTTTTCTGTCCATTGCACATTGTAATGATTTTTCTTCTTTTATTGCTATGTATATCTGCTCTTTTTTTCCTTCCTTTATCCCTCTTAATTTGCCATCCTCCCACTTTCTCTTGGCATTTGTCTCTGCTCCCATCTATCTTCCCTCAAGGCATAGTCTCCCTATGCTGTGAAACTATCATTACTGAGCCTTTCCTGAACTCCCACAGCCTGGCACAAACTCTAGAACCAGACTGCTCAGCCTTCTAGTGTTAGGCTAATACACCAGCCGTCTCCACGTAGGGATAAAGAGGTGGATTTAGATGGGGAGTCCTAAAAACGCTGAAGCTTAGTGAACAACGTTTTGGAGAACTTCTGGCAGTAAACGTTCTAGGAATGTTGGAATCTGGCATAACATTTACTGCTTAGGAAGGAGTTACCCAGATTGCGAGAATGGAGATGAATTCTCCAACTTCCACTGGGCGACTCCGGTCATATTCTTCCAATTTGACAGGCAACACTCTTCAAAGAGTCCTAAGCCATATGTCCACCAAGAAGGCAAACGGGCCTCTTTCATCCTGACTACACCGAGCTCTCATGGTAGCTTCAATAAACTACTCGAGAAGTCATCTGGGTTTCCTCTTCTGTAATGCAATAAGGGACATTCCCTGCTTCGCTTTCACCTCTCTCATTGCTCAAAGGGAATTTTCCCCCTTCTTGTGCTTTTTCTATAAATTAGCCTGAGTTGGGTCAAATTAACCTGTTCAGACTTTCCGCCAAAATTCCCTTCCCCACAGCGACGGTGTCTGTAGTGACCCTAAGCTACTTCCCCCCCGTGGCTCATCCCCTCCCACCACACCAAGCCACCCCCTGCCAGACTGACCGTCTGCCCTGCATTATTTACTAGGCATCAGCTCTGTGAGCAGCACGACCTCAATTCTGGGGTGGCCTCAAGAGACAATCACCAGTCCACTCGCTCTAGTTGGAGTCCAGTTTATGTGGGAAGCCAAGAGGGGGTGACACAAGAAGCAAGGTCCTAGGTGGCAGAGGGGATGGCACAGACACATGGGCCCTGAGCAGCGTTCCCAGAAAGATGGAACAGGGTGCACAGTTCATGCAAGGTAGCCGGTAGTGAGTGAGGGCCCAGGGTGAGAGTGACAGCACAAGCTGGAGGGGGAGGGGACACGTGTACATGAGGAACGCCTGGCTGCATGGCTTTCCAAACAAAACCTCATGGAAAAGATCACTGAAATGAACGTCGGAGCCTATTCCATTTCTGTAGGCCCAACCCAATTTCTCATCCTTCCCAGCCATGTGGATACGTGCTCATTTCCTTGGCAGCCTGAGCTAAAGCCCTTAATGTGATATGAGTGCCTTAGACATTAGCACGATTATAAATATCAATGTTCACACACAAGCAAGTTGAAACCAAACGCCCCTCAAACACTGGCTCTCTGTGATATGAAGGTTTTCAGCGGTGCCTTGAGCCCTTGGTTGAACGAGCTGGAAAACAGCGTAAAATGGGCCCATCGGTGAATTCTCAAGGCCAGGCTCCTACACAGAAAGTAGGAGGCTCAGTAGCTGCTCCCCGCAGACGTAATCTAGGGCAGCTGGCCGCACAGCTTCGGACAACAATCTGAGAAATACGAATTCAGAACTTCAAGTAGGGGCTTGGGTGGGAGATAGACTGATCAAAACAGATGGTCTTCACTCCACAGCCAACCTGCAAAACATCCCCTTCATGTTCTAACTGCTTTGTAGAACTTAGGGGAGACTCACTAACGAATGGTTATAAATAGCCATCAAGGACTTTGTTTATCTAACTAAGAGAAAACAGTGTTCAAGATTTTTAAAAACACGCATTTGACACCACAGCGATGTAACTGCCATGGGCGCAGAAACAGAGCAACCAGGCTGAGCCTGCTGTTTTGATGTGGTCACTATTTGCTAAACAGAGCTGCCACTTGGCAACACTTTGTGTGCCCAGTTCTAGGTATTTGAAAATGTAAAAACATACCTATTTCAAGAAATTCTAACATTACAGGTTTTGTCATTAATTTGTCCAAACCTTCCCCAAAGTTAGTCCAAAAGCCAGAGATTTTACTGTCAAGTCACGTGAAGGCAGAAGGGATTATGATGACCGAATCTCTTCTTTAGTCTCCTAGCGTTTGTATATCAGCTTTTGTCAACCTAACCGAGCAACTTATCTACAAAGTGCTACACCTAAATGTTCTTACTGTTAAATAATAAAGTGCAAAAAGTGTTCCTGGGAGGCAAAAGGATAATAACAACTCACGTGCCTACTGTCAGCACCTGCTTTCTCATTGGAAGATATAATTATGTGGGTGTGGTGAAACTGTAGGATACCCATTGTATCAGGATGGTGGACAGTCAGGTGATAATGCCTCATTATGTCTTCAGTTTTGGTATTTCCTACCTATGTATCTGACCATGGCTCCTTCAGCAGTGGATACAGGAGGCCAGCATACCCATATAGCCTCAGCTCAGAACTGGCATCCAATTTGCTCGCATGAAGAGCCACACTGCCTGCCACTCTCTGTCACCTGAAAAACGATTTCACCTGGCCTCTGATTCTGCCATTCCACTTCCACCCCTTCAGAAGGCAGCTTGATGGAGAGGATGGAGCACAAACATTAGAATAAGACAGAACGGGGGCTGGAACCTCAACTCTGCACATTCCCAGCTATGTCAATGAGTTGGATGAGTTCATTGTTCTCCTTTTTCCCCCTGGAATGCTTTAATCTAAGTCGGTAGATGAGGTCTTCAATGTCTCTGAGCCTCCATGTCTTAGTTCATAAAATACAGAAAATAGTTCTAGAGTTGTCATTAGAATAAATGACTTCCGTGAGGCGTGTAGCGCAGGGATGGGCATCAGTCACTGTGATTCCCTTCCACTCCTCTCATCTTTCCATTTAACTGTCAGAGATCTCAATTTCCCCTTCCTTTCTGGGAGGTGAAAGGAAATGCAAATATGAAAATAGCAGTGTGGAAAGCTTGAAGCTGGTAAAGTTCTTTTTGCAGGATCTGTAGTTTTTGATTTGAGGATCTTACTTACCTACATCATTAGTCAAGGAAAGTTCTGGAAAAAACAACTCAAACCAGACTCAATGCTTTGGAGCTATCAGATGCAAGCCTGGAAGAGCTCTGGAGTCAGCAGAAGCTATTCCTTCACGACCTCGGTGCAGAAGGGCCAGCCTGTCCTCATCAGGAAGGGATTTCCAACCCAAGAGAAAGAACCTCTGACCTTGTGCTAAGCCATGAGGTCCCCATCTGGAATATTCTATGAGAGCCGGCTACTTCGAAAAGCCAATGGCAGATCCAGAGGGAGATGGACAGCTGACACAGTCAAGGGGAGAAGAACCTTCCATGAGACAATAATATTTAAAAATCAGGTATGGCCCTGGAAAGGGGAAGCCTGAATGCAGACACTGGAGATATTCATGAACTCTTAACGGTGCAGAGAAAGGATGAAAATCACTTATTCATCACATACCTGAACCTTCCAACTCTGGGCTACTGGAGTATAGGGACAAAGTTTAGTTTATGAACAAAGATAATGCAATACTATTCCACAGAGATTTATGGAAATGGCTACATACCTCCTCAAGGAGCAGAGACCTCACACCCTTCCTGACTTCAGCTACAACCTTGCTAAGGGGCTCTTAGGCTGTTGGTTCCCAAATCTCTTAATGAGCCTTCAACCCTAATTTAGAATCAAATATATCCACATGTAACTCAGGTACTTCAAACTCAACACACCCCAAAGGGAGCTCATTCAGCTCTCCCCAAATCTGTCTCTAAAAGCCCAGTCAGCTCCCCTGATAGCCTACCACCCAGCTGGAAACCCGGACGTGATCCTCAGCTTCTCCCTCTTCCCTCCCCACCCATACGCCACCACTGCCACCTCCTGCCTTCAACTCCCTGCTCACACTACATCCTGGTGCCTCTCAAGACTCTGCTGAAACACCACCTCTTCTGTGAAGCCTTTCTTGACCAAGCCCCATCACCTGCCCACCACACCCACTTCTCATCCTGCCCATCTCTGCTCGCTCCTGAGCTCTCCACTACGCGTCTGCTTCCTCCCCTCGACGGCAGGGCCTGTGTCATCGTCATCTTTGTCCTCCAGGTTCTAACGGTGCCAGCACCGCGGATAAAAGCTGAGTAAGCATTTGTGGGAGGAATAAGTAAATAAATTGAAATCAAAATGATTTAAACAGCACAATCCAAAAAGATGGTGCCACGCTCAAGGAAGATGGACTCATGACACATTGTAAGAATCTCAGGACTGTGGAGTTGAAACAGCCCCGTAATGTGTGGTAGAGTCTAGAGTCTGGAGATGGATTTTCGAGTCGGCTACGTCATAGCTTTAAGACCTTGGCTGAGAGGTCTAATCCCTTTGAGCCTCAGTTTATTCGTCTATAAAAAATGAAGGGGTGGCAGCATCGGCTGCAAGGGCTGGGGTGAGAACGCCGTGAGGTGACGCTCGCCAAGGGTCCCTCGGAGGGGGCGCCGTGGGCCGGAGGCAGACGTCAGCGCCCTCTCTGCGCATCAGCAGAACTGAGCACAGACCCTGAGGTCTGTGGGGAAACAGCGGGGGCAGAGCATAGCTCCTGCCTCAATGCTCACGGGGCGGATGCTCAACTTGAAGAGGCACAATACCCTCGCTGGGAAGGCTGAGAAACCATACTGCGAGCCGATACTACCAGATGTGTCATGAAGCCGACAACAACAGCCCCTAGCCATGTTGGCGTGGGCTGCGCGATGCTCGGAGTGGGGAGGGACGTCTCGGGGGATTGAGGGTGAGGAGAGACACCGGTGGAAGAGGAGGGTCTCAGAGACCCAACCTGCTGGGATGGAAGCGTCAGGGCGCCCTGGAGTCCAGGTGAGGGGCTGCTGGCTCAGTGACTGGGGCTGTGGCTGGTGGGCTCTGTCTGCTGCTGTCTGCTGCCCCCTGTTGGTGTGGAGAGGGAAGGGGAGGATGGTGGCTGAGAGGCAGGCAGAGAAGGGCAAGCCGGTGAGAGGGGAGGGAAGAAACGGGGGCAGGCCGTGGAGGTGGGGAAGAGAGCAGGGCCCGTCAGGGTCCACTGCGGCCCTCTCCTCCTTTCTGTCCCTGGAGTGCTTGTCATAGCCTCTCTCTTCCGCCCTCGCTCCCCCCTCCCCATTTTCTCTCTGCAGGTCAGAGGTTCGTCACCTGGGTCTCCCAGGACGCTGGTGTGGACCACTGGTGTGACCGAGGAAGGTGCACTTAGCATTCCTGGGCCTCCTGGTCTCACTGCTTGTCTTGCCTGAGGGTATTCCCCAAGTAAGACCAGAAGCCCTTTTGGCCCTGAATTCCCCAGTTAATATTCATGAAGTTTGTTGAGGGGAAAAAAAAAAAAAGGCTGAGGGGGCAGAAGACGGAGGCGGGGGGCCACACAGAGGTGAAGGAAGTAAGAGTTAACACCAAGCCCCCTCCGGCGGCAGAGAGGGATTGTCCCTTGTGGGGAAAATTACAAATGACTTTTCCCATTCACCTCAGCCCAGAGTTTTCAATTTATAGAACATGACTAGGCTTCGGGACTTAAGACCAGATGTGTCTCTGTTGGGAGAGGACATCGTAGGATGTTCAGCAGAGCCCCTGGCCTCCACCCACTAGATTCCAGTGGAAACCCCTGCCTAGTTGGGACAACAGAAACGTCTCCAGACCTTGCCACTGTGCCCTGTCTCGCGAAGCCCTGCCTTAGAGCATTGGGAGGTTGTACCCAAATGCCCGGAGCTGTGCTTCCCCCTGCATCTTGCCCTGACCTGAGTGCTACAAGGATGCTACACGGCCACCTACCCGTCCACCTGCCACTCAGAAACAGAAACAAGGCCAGGGAATCCCTTTCCAGGTCCTGATTTGGGGAGCCCCCTCTCCTGTTCTGCTCAGGACCTGCAAATCAGTGGACTTCATAACCCCAAGGGGCTCTGCACCCAGAGTGCTGGTCTCTCGATTTCTTGGGTGACCAGAGATGCGGGTCAAAGCGTTTGCCCAGAGGCAGCTCCCTCCGGGCTGGAGGAGTAAACCAGTGGAGACTCTGCCCTCCCTCATCTCCTCCATTTTCTCCCCTGTGAGCTGGCTGCTCTGTGAGAAAAAGACACGGCAGCGACTCATGTGAGCCCAAGCCCGGGGCCATCCTCCAGCACATGTAGACAGCGAGTCCGGGAGCTAAATAAGAAAGCCTTCACGCAAATAAACAATTACGTTAATTGTGGGTCGGACAGTTTTTTTTCCTGAGGAACTAAGTACTCAGTTGGGGGTTGGCGTCCTCTATCTGGAGAAAACAGAGTGCAAGAAGATGAAGGAAAAGGGGCCAAGTCCCTTTATTTTTTACGTAAGGAAACTGAGTCCCAGAGAAGTGAACTGGAAGCCAGGACCAGACACCTCACGATGTGGAGGGTGGCCCCGGGGAAGGGAGGTCCTCAGAGTGTGTGTCACCAGGACGTCTGTACCTCGAGAGATGGCTTATCTCATGGAAACCCCGTGCCTGGGGTTGGTCTATAAAATAACGCAAGTGACAACTGAACAGAGTCCCCCAGAGGGGCACCTATGCCTGGCTCTGTGACCCAGTTTTCAGTGAAAATTAGTATTGGCTGCTTTTGGCTTTAACCTTGAACTCCAGCTGGCTTTATCTTCTCTCACTTATTATAATCGTAAGGCCATGCACGGTGTAAAGGTCACACCTGGGCTTATATGTCATATGTCATCAAAATACCGTGAAGAGAACACTATGTGGTCTCTATCAGAAGATCGAAAAAAAAGAAGCGCAAGCGGCAGGTCCGGCTTCTAACTCAGGGCGGCTCGGCCCTCCTCGGGTACCGAGACGGGCCGGGGCCCAGCGTGGCCATCGGAGGTCGTCCAGGCCAAGTACGCACTGTTTATTGACAGAGAGACAAAGAGGCACCTGCCCGGTTTCAGGGTGACCAGGGAGTTTCCAGTCTGGATATGAGAAAACTTTTACACTCTACCAAACATTCTTTTTTCTTTTTTTCAAAAGCCAAAATTAGAAAGAAAACAAACATATTCGGGGCTCAACGTAGCAGGAAAAAGAAACTCAGAAGTCAAGACATTTCATAAGAAAAGCTCCGACTGAGTCTAAACTCACCTGGCCTAGAGTCTGAGGTTCCTGTGATTGGGGTGGGGACAGGCTGTGGCCCCCCGAGGCCTGGGAAGCTAGTTGTCCCCAGACAAGTGCCCAGTTAGGAGGTCCCCCCTGGTTCCCACGCTGCAGGAGAGGATGGGAAGGATGCTGGGGGAGGGAGACAGGCAGAGGGTTCCTGGAGGAGTATTCTTCTTGTCTAACCTAGCGGTGCCTTGAGGTGTGATTAATAAGAGCAACTCAGCAGCGAAGGCACTGAGCCACTGCCCCCCTCTGCCAACGCAGAGATAACCCAATACTGTTTACCTGGCCGCCCAGTGACCCGGCCCTAGCAGGCATCTCGCTAATTAGCATAGTCCCTCTAGCCCGGCCTTGGGACTGGCTGTCACACGCTCTCCCACATTCCAGGCCTCAGTCTGTGCCGGGCCCTCCGAGCTCCCCAGGCAGCCTGCCAGCTGGTCCCCAAAGCTGCGGTGAGATCTGCCTGCCTCCGGGGGCCCTTCCACCTGCGGGCACGTCGGACATAAGCCTGTCCCAGCCCCAGGATCCAAGGCCTACATCCATCTTCAAGAAGGCATCCTCTGAAGCAGTGTGGGAAAAAAGCTTTTTCGCTTGAGAATCACCTTGTATTGTACTGACTTGAAAACAGGTCGGTCAGCTTCCATTCAGCCAGGGTGTAACTGGAACTGAAGGGTATCCATTAACACACAAAATGCCAGGAGTATTTTATACCATTCAGGCACTGGTGAGTCATTAGTGCACGTGAGATTCATCAGTTTATAAAAGAGACTGGAGAAATTATTTAAAAGTATGTGACTATTGATTTATACTCACGTTATCTACTTAAAAGAAAGGATCTCAGTCGGACTCTTCTTCTCCCAAGCAGTGAAAATCAAGTTATCCTCCCTACCACCTTCTCCAGCCTCTGCTCTAAAGAGAGCTGGGATCAGGCTTATTAAGCAAAGCAGAGGTAGGGCCGAGCAAGTGATTTTCACCAAAATTGCAAAAACACAACTGAAAGAGAACTATTCTTAAGAAAGACTCATGTACCATAAAAGGGGAATTTCCAGAAGCCTCTGATATTAGCAATTTGCTCGTCCATTCCCTTCCTCTGTAGTTTCAAGATGAGATGATGACAGAAAGACTGACTTGTCAGAAAAAAAAAAAAAAAAACCATGAAACTCCCTATACAAACGTGTAAATGGTCACAGTTTACACTTGCGGGAATTTCCACACCTGTTCTGAGTGGCCATGAAGAGGAGGAAAGAAGGAGAGAAAGCAAAGGAAAGGTCTGCCCCCATTCACCCACATCCAGACAGAATCATGAACCCTCTTTTCTTACTTTAAAATAAATAGCACTACTTACTGAGCACATGTCTTATTTTTCTAATGGGGCAAAAACAGTTTTTCCAAAGTAAAAGTTCTGAAACGGATTTTTTTTTTTTTTTTTTTTTTTAGAAACAGATATAGCTGGGAATTTTCTGAAAACTAGTGCAAGTAGGGATGTTTCTCCTTTCACTTTCCATTTTTACATATGCATTTAAGGCCAACATGCACTGGCTAATTTCAGTAGAATGTTCCAGAGCAAGGGGAAGCACTGCATCTCAGGGCATGGGTGGACAATTATTGGGCATTCACTTTTTATAGGGCCTGGGTTATTTGGGACTATGGGGGACTCATAATCAGGAAATAGAAAAAAAACTCCAATTAAACAGGGAAATAAGCCAAACAAAAATGGGCATCAAGATAAAACACCACATATGAAAACACAGACGCAGGCACAGAACCAGCTGTAGTTTCTACAAGCTGGGCTGAATCTGCTCACCTTGCAAAGATTTCCCGGACGGCGGTAGGGAGGATGGGGGGACTGCCCACGACTATTTCTTAGTTTCTACCGGCTGACTCTTAATGTTTCTAAATCCCTTGAATGGAGTCACTTTTAGTTTTTTTTCCAAGCTCAAGCCACTTTATCATTTTAAAAATGTTCATGGGGGTTTAATTTACAGACAGCAAGATGGACACTTTGTGTGTGTGTATGGTGTGATGAATTTTGACAAAAGCCCCTGGAACCCACTCCCCCCTCAAGATATGGAGCCTTTTCCATCCTCCCAGAAAGATCCCTCGAAGCCACTTTGTTTTACGATTATTTGCATCTGAATGTTTTAGCGTGGAGATTATCAGAGCCAAATGTGTGGGAAGCAAAGCCTCATCATCAATCATCGGCAAACACAGGTTGTGAAGGTTCTGAAGGTGCTGCGCGAGCCTGCACAGACACGTCTGCAGGGATGGGAGCTTGTAGTAAATGCCAAGGGGCTTTTCAGGGACAAGCACGTGGGCCCCTCTCAGCAGCCCAGCTGGCAACTTGGCCGTGCAACTAAGACCCAGTGGATTTCTTTTCTGATTTTGTTCTTTAGGCATCAGGGTTTACATGTTTAGAAAGAGGGAAGTTGAGGCGGGATAGTCAAATCGACCAAATTCTCAAAGGAGCAAAGGCTCTCTGATGAGGAGGGTTCAACCCAGCTCAGAGCACTCCTTTCCAAAATTCTATTGCAACATCGAAAGAGGAGTTCACATGACCAGGCAAATTAGAAATTTTCTTCACATTTCCTGTTTCCCAAATTTCCGAGGAGACCTTCAGGGAATGTCTGGCCCAGAGGCACACATTCAGGGTGAGGGACAGTGGCTCCACTTTGCTACGACGTCGCCCTCCTGGCAAGGCTGGGGGGAGAAACGAGGCCAAATGCGCTTCCATTGGGTCCAGGGAACCAAACTTCTGGCAGAGGGGCCAGGAGCAGAAGACCAGATGGGGCAGGCGCCTACACCTCTAGACTTCTGTTTTCTCAGGAAAGGTAGAGCTACTTCAAGGATGTCTGAATTGTACATCTTCAAAGGTAAAACAGAATGAAAAAAGTCCCGAAACATTATGTAGGAAGCAGTTTCTTTTTTTTTTTTTTTCCTGTTAATCACTTTTCCAAGATGGTGCCGCAAGGTAATCCTTTCTTAAATCTTCCAGCAATCAAAACAATGTGGTCACAGAAGTTTACAACTTTAAAACCTTTCAAAGGTCACCTCCCTGCCGCACACCCTCTCACATTAAGAGCATAACGGATATTTTGAGTCACACATATTGTTCTTTGCTCAATTTGCATTTGGTGAAATCCCTCCTTCGGACCAATTTAGTAAGCAGTGCCTTGGCCTCCCTTGGTGACGGTTCTCTTGTCTTCTCTATTTTCGTGTGTCAAAAAAGTTTAGACTCCCAATGGATAAAATGAAGGTGTAGCCTTTGTCATTTATGCTTTCTTTTTGTTCAGATGGTTTTTCCATCTTGCTTGGGATGGAATTCCTTCTCCTTCACGACGAACTAAGCCCTTCAAGACCCAGCTGAAGTTCATGTGCTCCATGATGCTCCTGGACCTCCTCTCATTGGCCCTTCTCTACCTGACCTTTCGCTGAACTGACATACTTCTCCACATTTCAGGCTCACATGGCTTGGTCTCCACCACTAGACTGTGTTACTGAAGGCCTGAATCAAGAGTTCTCGTGACAATTACAAAGTGAGATGGTGAGAGAAAGACTGTCTAAATGGGGAATTGATCCCAAGCACCCACTGCTCCAATGCACGGGCTCCCACTGATGAAGAGTCTCACCTCCAAATACAACACGCGGCAAAGAGCTCTCAGGCCCGGGACGCACGCTTCCCAGCAGATGCGCTGTGCACGCCAGCTGTCATGGGAGGCCCGAGTGCTTTATGAGTCTGCCTGCTCACTCCCCCGGCTTCGTGTGTAAGCCAACGGTGCTTGGCTTTTAGAAACATATTTCTTTCTCTATGAGTAATTTAAAAGTGACTCATGCTTAGCTTCACCAGCCGGTCCATGTGACCCGCAGTGCTGGTTGAGTGTATCTATAGATGTGTAAACCAAAGCAGTTCTTAGAACACAGATTTCCCCCCTCCCACGTGCTGTTTATTTCCCTCCACTTCACAGGGGCCGAGCGATGATGCAGATGAGCTGCCGGGGACCGCCTGCCCCTTACTCAAGCCTGGAATGGGCCCATGAGGCGGAACCAAAGCACAGCATCCAACAAGGGAAAATAAAAGACCAGTGGAGGAAAGGGACAGGCAAACGAGCTAATACATTTGTTTCGTACGAGTGGATGATCAAGGGGTTCTGAGAAAAACTCATAAAAATCTAATACAATGGGGACTCATCTAAACAAAAACTACCGCGTCTCTTTCTGTTCCAGTGGAGGTTCAGATATAAAGAAGTAGAACTCGCACCCTCACCGCCTCCAAACAGCCCACCACTTCATTTCCTAAAACAGAAAAACATTCCTGGGATGTGTTGTGGTTGGACTGGATAACTCACATATATTAAAATGTTTTAATTTCCCCAGCTTGTCTTCACTCCTCTGCCACTGGAGAATGCGCAGGGCCCAGCTTGGGGACACTGCTGCTGCAGGAAGGACGTCGGGTGACACAGCTGCCAAGCGCACCAGGTAGTGGTTCCTACCTCCTTCTCACTTCCTTTTTTCTATTAAACCAAATCTAAAAACTCATTTGCCTGCTTTGTGAAGACCTCCATAGTCTGGCCTCTCTCACTTTATTTTCTGGCGCTATGTTAACTGTGCAACGTATCCGCGGCTACAGCCTGGGAGTGTCTTCACTGCTTCTCCAATGAGCTGAATCGGTCCCGCCCCAGAGCGTTACCCACTCCCTCCGACCTCCCAACACCCTTCATCACCACCCTCCATCTCTCCCACCCCATGGCACCTTGTTACCTCCATCACCTGAGTCTTCACCCAGTCCTCAACCTCAGCTCCTCCCACCTGAAAACCTTCCACGGAGCCTGGCTGGACCATTCCAGCTGTCTTAGCATCTACGTCTCCTGAACTCCTCCCATGTTTCATTTTGTCTGCCCTCCAGTTTTATTTTGCTACTTGATATACGATAGTCATGCTTCTCCAGTTGGACTGCAAATTCTTTGGGGAGGGATATCATGTATCTTATTCCCATTTATCCCCACAGTACCGAGCCCCACAGCAAGGGGCAACGTGAACTTCCCAGTTAGAAGAAATATTTTATTTTTGCCAAAAAGGTGTTGTATGCAAGGTCTAACCAAACTTTTAGTCCTCTCTTCAATGTGACTGCATGCCAGCTGAAAGAGAAACTTTACTACTCATCCTAGCTGGAGGCTATGTGGAGACGAATAAATATTTTGTTGAATTTTCAACAAAATGACAAACATGGGCAGTAACAGGCATTTACAGCGCACTATGCTCGAGCATGGGTTTAAGCATTTGACAAACATCAATTCATCTGAACCTCATACTTATGCAGTAGGTACTGTTATTAACCCCACTTCTCACAGGAGGAGACTGAGGCAGAACAGGTAACTTGTCCAAAGCCACATGGTTAGAAAGTGCTGGATTCAAGCTCAGCTCACGCGGCTCCAGGCTGTGCTCTTAGGTGCTATGCTGTACTCCTATTAACAGGTGCGTTTTAGGTATCCATCTTCTACAGGGCTGTCTTGTCCCAGTTAGGTATACTAAAAACTGTCCTCACTCAAGTCCAACGTAAACAGAACTGATGGTTAAATGTCATCTCGCACGGAAACTTCAAAAAGAAGTATGGCTATGTGGGAGCTAAAGAAATAGCATCTTTAAAGTGAAGGGTATAAAATCTGCCAGTCTATCCCGGGGACCCCACAGAATGGCACTGACCATGCTCAGCAGAAATTCCAGGTTCAAACCTCTGGGCAACCGTGAGGTAGAATCCCCTTCAGACCAATGTTACTATACACCCAACAGCATCTTCCCAAATCCTTAATTTCTCAACATAAAGAAACCTAATACAACCCAAATCACAGCTGCAGTTAGATCTGTTTACTATATCTTAAATATGATCTTGCAGACCCACACATGGCATTCTTGAAAACATCAGATTAGGTACAAGAAGAAAAACCTCATCCTGGTGGTCAAATCATAGCAGGAAATGATGCCACCAGCAATTATTCGTATATTAGCAGTTGCTTAAATACCATAAGGCTTTTAGGGGAGAAGATTGTGAGCCAGTGGTTGGAAATGAAGCCCCATTATTAATGTAGTCAAGCTATTCAGCTGGATTCAATCAAATCCAAAGCCCTGCCCAGGCCAGTGTCTGTAGTAGAAGATGCTAAGAGCTATTTTTTAAAAATCTGGTTTTATTGAATCCAGGCTTTATACACAGCATTCCTTCTTCCCGAATGGCTGAAGAATCATCCCGTGCATTTTAAGCCACTTGAGAGGAAATAGACTTAAGCTGTGTCAGGAAAGCAGTTAGATTCAAGGAGAGAACTTCATAATATTCAAGGTGATAGAAACCTTGGTAGCTGCTGGATATGCTGTCAAAACAGGCTGTGAAGTCCTCTTTTATCAGCTCAGTTCAGGCTAAAAACCATTCCTGGGGGCTTCCCTGGTGGCGCAGTGGTTGAGAGTCCGCCTGCCGATGCAGGGGACACGGGTTCGTGCCCCGGTCTGGGAAGCCGTGAGCCATGGCCGCTGAGCCTGCGCGTCCGGAGCCTGTGCTCCGCAACAGGAGAGGCCACAGCAGTGAGAGGCCCGCGTACCGCAAAAACAAAAACAAACAAACAAACAAAAAAACCATTCCTGGGAGCCTACTATGTGCCAGGTCCCTTGTAGGCCCTGAGTATCCCAAGATGAACAAACTCTAAGCCCTGCTCATGAGGAAGTTACAACCCAGGGGAGAAGACAGGAGTTCGAGGCTGACCAGCACTGGGAGACGTCGTCTCGTTGGGATGAATGTATTTGGTGAAACTCCGTCTGTCCCTCTCCCTGGACTTGCCGCTGTCACTTTTTATGTCTCTGGCTCTATATTCATTGTTTTGGGACAGTTTTGTCCCCATCTCCCAGGCCCCAAGCCTCAGACCTCCCGGGTCTGGGTAGCCCATAGGGCACCATCTGTGTTTATCCCTCCAACCACATCCTCGGCCACCTGCTACCCCTGCCTCTACTGCCCTGCTCAGTGGCCCTGTTCACACTGGCCAGTAATGCTGGGAGACCTTTCTGATCCCAAATCTCTCTCATTCTTGTGGGCTGTACGCCTGAAAAGAAACCACGGGAATAATTTACTCCTTGGGTGAAGGCATCAGGCCCAGGTGTTTCACATTCACCTGCTCGACAAACATTTACTGAATGCCAAGAGCCTGGTACCGATGGGGAGAAAAGAAAGATTAGGTAAGACTCTGTCCTCGAGGACCTTTGGATCTAATAAAGGAATAAAAAAGACCTCAGCCCAGGGGAAAGTGCAAATAACAAATAAACTATAAGACAAGGTTAAAAAATAGAGATGACTCCCAGGGAAGGTCTAATTGGACCAGTTATCAAATGAACGGAGTTCTTGTACCAGGTCTCCTGCCAAGCTACGCTCTCTACCTTAGAGCAAGCCCGTTGCCTTTTTGTTAAACCATGGGCCTTAATCCCGTATCAGTTATGGTCAGGGTTGCAGGCCCACAAGACACAAAGCCTGGCCCCCGGCTGTGAGAAAGCTGCTGGCTGCCCTCCCCAGAAGGGACCATGGGGGTGACAGCCACTCAGGGCTCTACAGACTGCCCAGCATGGTGCCCCAGACAGACAGTCACTGGGACAGAGGGACATAAGGGGGTGCTAAGGAGAGGAGAGACGGCTCCAAGGGAAGGAGAAGGATACTCTGCAGAGAAGGAGAAACTTGGCCAACCAAACTTTGGATTGACCCTTGAACAATGAGAGGGTTTGGATTTGGGGAAAAGGAAGGAGAGTCACCCAGACAGATTAGCTGCTAGGAGCCCTGGGTGGGGGGGAGGGATCATACATGCGTATCCTTGACTGGCTCGGCGACACGATCTCGGGCATATAGGGTCACAGTGATGTCCCCACCATCACACTGTCACTTCTCATTCTCCTAGACCCTCCCCCCAAGTCATGCCACACCCCCAGCCCTGATTCTTCCTCAGTTCCCTTCATGTTCCAATGGTACTGATGATGTCCCTTGCCAGGTCACAGGACTTCCCAGCAAACCTAAACTTCCAGCTGACCTTTGCTTCATTTCCCTCCCTCGACTTCCCACGATGGCATTGGAGCTGGTCCTTTCACTCCCATGCCTCTGTTAGCCGTCGTGTGTCAAAGGCAGAGTGTCAGAGAAAACAGAACATACTCAACAATAGAAAACGCAGACAAAACTCACTGGCTGAAGACATTTGTAGAAGGTACTCTCCTAGTCACTGGCCGAGAGGATACCTTACCGTTTGTCACACCAGCTCTCACTGGCTGAGACCATACAACAGAACTGTGGAAAACGTATACATATATAAACAATGAGCTCTAATGAAATACATTTGGGAGAAAATTATTGCGGAGAGAAACATTATCATAATGAATTGGTATTCCTTAGAAAGGTGTTAAATGGGGTTAAGTATTAACAAACCCTTCCAACACCAGGCAGATTATATATATAATCGTATTGACTTTGAGTCTGATAGCTGACCGCTAACTGAGGGGAAATAGGCCATCAGGTTAAGTTCGGGTAGGAAAACGTCGACGATTATAGCATCAGGAATGACGCACTCCTTAAAGGACAGAAGTTTATGTATCACATTGGTTGACCTACCTACCCCCGTCTCTTCATTCGTTCGTTCGTTCCTTCCTTCCTTCTTTCCTCCCTCCCTCCCTCCCTTCCTTCCTTGGAGCTAGGCACTGGGCTAGATGCTGAGACTAAGGAGAAGAATAAGATATGATCTCTGCCTTATTGGGCTCACATTCCAGCTAGGGAGACTAACAGCTACCCCGTTCTAATGTTGCAACACCGTAAGGTGCTATGATAGAGGCATGTGGGAAATGCTTCAGGAGCATGACGGAAAGTGGCATCTGCTTTGAATGGGTTTCAGTGGACTCCCTGGCAAATAATTCTGTAATAAATATTTCTCTTATGTCTCATTGCTAGGGGTTTAGCTGTTTTTCACAATCACCTATTCCCACTCTTTCTCTTCTTCTGTCTCTCCCTCTCTCTCTTCCTTCTTCCATCATCTATTTATCTACCTCTCTCCACCCATCATCTATATCTATCATCTATCTATCTACCTACCCATCCATCCATCCATCCATCTATAACATTTTAAATCACGTAACTTTCTAAGATGGGCTCTTATCCTTGCTGCCAGGACAGCCTAGCCACCAAAGATCATTTTGCTAAAGTGAAAGTTGACAAAGGGAGTCTGGAGTTCCTTCTCCAGAGGTCTTTGAAAGAGGATTCTTCTCATCTGTCTGAAATGGTTAGATGGTCCTGCCTAAAGGCAGCCAGGCTGACTAGAGGACATTTCAAGGGCTCCTCTATGTCCTTGTTTCCTCTGTTTCCAAGAGCCTCTAAGTGTCCTTAAACCATGAGCAGCTGCTTACCCTTTCAGCACTGGGACCGGCTGCCCAGGCCAAAAGCTGAGCTGAGAAATGGCAGCCCTGGAGGGTCTGTTCCCATATTCTTCGAGGTCACTGTTGCAGCTGGCTGCTGTTCTAATAAAGACTGCCAACTCTGCATTAAGAGTCACACCTGGGTTACAATCATTCCTATCTGACATCTAGAGCCAAAAATCCATGAGATGCTTGGACTCAGAACCTTCTCATGCAGTTGCATTTTCTAGTGCCTTAAAGCTTCTGATCTGTTTCCAGCTGGAAGGAAACGGAGACTGCTCCATTCGCTGGTAAATTAATTTGGCCTCTGTAGCATTAATTTCCACAGGTGCCCTCATCTTCTGTTAAGTAGAGAGTCTTCCTGGGATAGCAGGGCTTTTTGGGTGGTCTGCATATCCATGGGAAGAGGAAAGGAAATCCGAGGGTGGTATCTAGAGACACTGTTGGCCAGTGGTTACTGCATTTTCTCGACTGCATCCAAACCAAAGGGGCTGGTCACCCTCAACAGCTAAACATAAACAACGTGGCATCCTGCACACTGGAAGCCTCAGTGGGCTTGAGACTTTATCTTGGGGTCTTAACTATCTTTGATAAGAACTGCTTATTGGCCTAACAGTACTGAATCAACGGGTCTGATTCTGAGGCTCTGGTTTACTGTCTCGGAGGAACTCCGGCTCTTGACCCTTAAAGGCTGACAAGGACTCCACAGGTCTCTAGGCAACACAGACACCCAATAATGTCTAGTGACGTGAGTTCCCCAATTGATTCCATGGGGGACTTCTTTGGAGTTGTCAAAAGGAACCGGGCCTGTTTTCTCAATTAAATGCAGACAGAGTGTTGCCTTTTCTTTCAGGGATAGATACCAACGGACATCATCAAAGTAATTTTAACCCTATTTAAAATTTGATCTTTTGGGGACAGCAAAGGTGACCTGTTTACATTCGTTTACATTTTTCGACGTCCTCTTTGTGATTACAGTGACCAAACTCATATAGTCGATAGCCGGCTTATGAGCATCGTCAGTGATCAGCACCTGGGAGGAAGCCTGACGTGGTGGCCAAGAGCATAACATGGGTTTCCTCCTGGCTCAGCCACTGCCTACGGCATGATCTTGGGCAAGGTGCTAAATGCATCTCTGGGCCTCAGTTACTTCACCTGTAAAGTGGGGATAATGACAGTACCTGCCTCACTAAGTTCTTGCGAAGAGTAAATGACTCATTGTATGTAATATGCTTAAAGCGGTGCTGGCCCAGCACATGGTAAGTGCTGTATGTTAGCTAGTATTATATTAAGAATGAATCAATCATGGAGCTAATCAACACCTAGCAGACAGGGCAACATCTAGGAATCTGGATTTTAATTTACTTTATTTTTTGGCCACACCACAAGGCCTGTGGGATCTTTAGTTCCCCAACCAGGGGTTGAACCCCGGTCCCCGGTAGTGGAAGCGTGGAGTCCTAACCACTGGACCGCCAGGGAATTCCCATGAATCTGGATTTTAGATGAGATACAATAATACAGCAAAGAGCTTGGAACACTGCCTGATGCATAGTAAGTGTGCAGTGTTAGCCATTTATACCCCGGGACCTACTTCTATTTTGATCTGCTGTTTTCGACCTTGTCTCATCCTTGCAGAGCTCTGTGGCATCACATTTTGCTTCCTCTCTGCCATCCCTGGTGTTCAGAAAAGGCCCAGCCCCCAGCGCCAGGTCAGGGGGAGTCCTCCACTAACACAGTGAGGTGCAGAGTCACAGTCCGACACATGACCAGTAAGTTGGGTCCCATCTTGGGGTTCTTTTCCCTGCTTCATTGTCCTTCTACAAGTTTCCCCTCACATCCTCTCTTTATACTTGAGTCTTCAAACCATGCGGCCGCCTGCACCCTCTGAAACCTTCATCCACTTGTACTTCTCTTTTGCACATAAGGAAACACAGGTACAAATGATAACATGAAAAGGGTGTATGAAATCAATCAGGCTTGTCATCGAAGGCCACTGTTGCTGCTGACAGCTGGCTGGGTATTGGTACAAAGAGAATTATACCAATCAGGTGTCTTCTTCCAAACACTGAGAACCAGAAGACAACCCTTCATTAGGTATTCTTGGTAAATAGACTTTCTTGAGAAGATTGGAAAAGGGTTAATTTATCTTTGAGATAATGTTAATAAAATATTACAGACTGAGTTTCTGTGGGATTTTCTCACTGTTATAATCGATGTTTTCTTCTACTGTGAACTCAAAGTGAACTTTTTTGTATAAGTCTAAAATCCATGTTTTTGCCTACGTATTCATAGCCATGTGTGATGTGGAGCTATCACCCTGCCAATGGTTTAATGTGTACTTTTCAAATTTTAGTCCCCATGTTGGACTAATGGGTTACAAAACAAAACAAAACAAAAAAAAAAACCCCTTTAATTTCAAAGATCTGGCCTTTTAACCTTTTGGGAAGTGAAAGGCTTTAAACAGTCCACCAATACATTTCACAGTGTCCATCTTGCAATTCTAGGGAAGTTAGGAGATCCTGATAAATTCCGCTAAAGTGTAATGAAAATGCTTAGCAACTGGGGGCCCAGTAGGGTTCAGAAGACTTGCAAAAGAAAAGCACTTATAATCACGAGATGAGAAGGGATGTTACTGACAACAACCAACAGATTGATAACGTCATTTATTCTTGTACAAGTCTAGTTAAGTGCATTCGCAAAAGCACTACACGATGCAATGGGTAAAATGAAACTGGAGAACCTCTGGAAGAAAGCTAGCCAACTATATATGAAAAACATGCTTCAAGTTCTAGGAGATGGAGATAATATGTATAATGAATAGAACCGAGACTTCAACTCTGACCTGCAGTTGGGCTAAGGCATCCAAGGCACAGATTTTTCCACTGACCCCCAAGATGAAGAACACTGGGCTTCCTCAAGGTCTATGCAGTTAAAAACCCAGCGAATGAACGCAATGTGAATGGACATGTTCTGAAGCCAAGGGAGCACCTCCCTAGTAATTACTAATTCATTCTTATTAGTCCTCACTTATCTGTTAACGGAGCAGGAAAAATGTGGACATCAAGGATGCTGCGACTGCTGGCCCTGAAGAGCTGGTGAGATGGATCTTGCTTTTTAATCAAAAGATAATCATTTTCCCACCTAGGATCTGCAGGGAACCGAGGATCATGCTCTCAGAGTAAGGATCAAAATTGAATGTGATGAATCCTAAACCATCAATCCTACCTGAAAATTTTAAAAGCCTCCTATGAGGTCATGAGGGCAGAAAAGTCTATCTTTGCACAAACGGGGCTCAGCTCAGCATTCATTCCTCTTCTAGCTCATCTTTCTCCTCATTTACACCATTATCAGCATTTCCACTGGCTCTGCACAGGATGTCTATAAATAGCACTTAAAAACTGGGGGGAAAAAAACTGGGGAAAAAAAGGCAGTATATTGTCTAACTTGAAATTACCTTTCAAAGCTACATTAGCTTCAATATAAAAGTTGGGCTCAATTGTTCTCTTTGTCTTATTCCTGGAAGAAATTAACACATCTAAGATGAAGAAAAATTCCATTCTAGTGTATACCTTACGGGCTCACTGTTAAAATGCACAAACGCCAGAAACACCAACTCTACCTGAACATTTTGGGTGTTATTTGTTTAAACATGTTTGTTTTCTTAGTTAAGCTAAAAATATTTCCCCCTGGTGTTTCTGAAGGGACATTTAGACTAAAATAAAAATAAAAATAAATGACATGTTTAAAAAGTTATATTCATCAGACCTGGAGCAGAGTACAGAAAACGGATGGAGGAAGTGAATTTTAGGACCTGTGTAGTGGTTTTCCTATTTTGGTTGCTCTAAATAGATGTGGAAAAACAAACGGAAAGAAAAAAGCACATCTCCACCCTATGCAAGTGAGGAATGAAAAAATATTCCTCATATGGACTTAAGCTTAGAAATAAATTAATACACGTCCATATAAAAGTTCTTCCTGTTATTATATAGCACACCCTGTTACTATGAACTCTAATAATTATATAAAGCCTCTTTTTGTACCAGGCCTTTTATCACTTGGTATATTCTTTTCTTTATGGCTGCGCTGAGTGGCGCATGGGATCTTAGTTCCCCGACCAGAGATCGAACCCGGGCCCTTGGCAATGAGAGCACGGAGTCCTAACCATTGGACTTCCAGGGAATTCCCTCATTTGGTGTATTCTTAACTGAGCTTAGAAATCTTAGGGGGTAGTGATCATAAAGATTTATTGTAGAACATGGACTACAGTCAAATTTGACTTACAGTTTCCTTTTCAGTGAGAAAAACATAGTAAGAATTTTAGCAGAGAAAGGAACATACGATCCAGGGTTTCTTCCCTTAGATAATAGAACCCTTTATTACGATGCCTATGGCTTCAGGGAGTCCATAAATTCCCTGAAAATAGTTGGCTAAGTTTCCTGTGTTTGTGAATTTTTCTGGGGAGAAGGTACGTAGCTTTAGTTTAATTCTCAAGGGAGATATATATATATATATATATATATATATATATATATATATAACCATGTACATACACTTACACTCACATATACTCATTTAATTCTTTATAAAACCCCTATAGAGTCAGTATTACTTGACCCTCATTTTATAGGTGATAAATTGAGGCCTAACAGAGGTAAATGACCTGTCCAGAGTCATATGTCAGATGGTAGCACAGTCCATTCTGAAAGCCAGATTACCTATTTTCTAGGGTAGCAGTTGTTTCACTAAAAGCTAAGGGACCCAACAAGACTATGAACCCGAAACATTACTCACTGAGAGACAAGACTGGAACTCAGAATTTCTAGCAGGTGCCTCGGCACGATGGAGGGTGGGAGTAAGGGGATGGCCGTGTTTGCTTTTTATTTTTGTCTCCCTACTCTTCTTTTCCTGATGCACATGGATGTGTCTCCTGTTGATTACATTCTAGTCTAAAATTATGCACCAAATCGTGCATTTCTTTTCTGAGACCCAACTGAAAAATGGAACATCATTTTCCATTATAAGTGGCCTAAAGAGGGTCTCTGTGGCCCTCCTTAAATGTAATCACATCTCTTGTCATCTCTAGCAAAACGCTGAATTTCATGGCATTCCATTAAGAACTACAGAGCACACCCCCGCGAGAGATGTGGGATCTTAGTTCCCCGACCAGGGATTGAACCCGTGCCGCCTGCAGTGGAAGTCCCCATACCCCCTTTTTAAAATGTTTATTGTCTGCCCTTTCACCTAAGATGTCAGGCTGAACCACCAATCAAAGTGAAGGCGTGTCCTGACATTCTAGAGAAGTCTATCATATTTTGTCAAAAGTCACCTTGCTCAAATATAATCTTCATTCAAAAGGCCAACATGAGTGGTCCTTCCGTCACTCTCTGAGGCTCAGAAGTGGTTCACCCCTTGGAAAATCAGAAAGCCAAATTCTTAGGACTCATGAAAAAATACTAGATAAGAATGTTTGAACCTAAATGTCGCGTTACTTCTCCTTTGTTGAACCTTAAAAGGTAGAGGCTAATTTGAAGATTACTAATCTGTCAGATGATGGAAAAATATATATAGAAAAATATATATTTAAAGTTTAACTTGGCTGTGGTGACTACCCAAACACCATCACCAAACTAGCTATTTGTGTGCTGTACTGTCTACAAGTTCTTTCACATAAATTATTTCCAGGAGTCATATCAAAATATTTAACAACCAGCATGGTGTGCACCCAAGCCAATCAGAATAGACTTCAGCTGGCTGTACACAGCTGGCACAGCTATGCTGGGGCATCCCAGGTGAATTCCAGCCCTGTTTAGTTCAATTGAGGTCCCTTGTTGGTACTAAACTGTTTTACCAATGGGTTTAAGAAGAAACTCAAAGGTGAGGAAACCTGAGCTCAGAGATGTTAAGAAGTGGCCTGGACCAGTCAGCCAGTTGATGGTAGAGATAAGATTCAGATTCAGATTTTCTGACCCCTGCTCTCTCCTTTTCCCATGACACGTGACCAAAAATATTTCCAGGGAGACTAGGTTTCCTGGAGCCCATGCCACGTGGGACCATGAAGCTATTGGGACCACACAGGAGATGATCTATTTAGACATGCTTTTAGAACATGTGGGACAGGGGAACTCTGTTCTCGAGGTTTCTGTGGGGCCTGCACCTCTCAGAGTGACCAGGGGCTGTGTCAGTAGCACCCACTTCACTGGAATCCTTGAAGCCTCCCAAGGGAAGTTCTCACACCAGAGATTTGACTTAGGCTAAAGGGAATGAAGTTGACTTGGATGATGGGAATGAAGTTGATGTGGGATGATGGGAAGGCGGGGGAAAGCTGTGGCATTTTCAAGCAAAGTGAAGTCTAACAAAATGATCTCAGCTCGCGCCACTCTGCCACTCTCGTCTGGTTGTGTGCTTCCCCAGACAAGCCGTGCGGTTTGTGCCCGTCAGCATTCTGCACGGTCCACTAACAGGACATCATGCTACTGAAACAGGGAGCAGGGGCGGAAATGGAAACCAGTATCCTGAGAACCCTGGTGATAAAATCACTTGCAGACTAATCAGTATTTTCCATAATGATGAGACCTGGCCGGAGAGACGGCTCTGCCTCTGGTCTTCTCTCCACACCTTTCTGACTCTAGGGACCCACTGAGTGTGTGGACGGAGGCCGAGGAGGCCAATGCGGGTGGTCAGGCGTCTGAGGACTGGAATTTGAAAACCTTCCTACTGTTGGCTCATGATGGGAGGTTTGTCTGCCTAGCAGTGTCCAGTGCACAGTAAACGCTTGCTCAGGAAACGTTTGTTGATTGAGTGAATGAGTAACTGAAATAATGAATGAATGAGTTAGTGAATAAGTGAGTGAAGGAGGGAGTGAGTGGTAGGTGTGCGGTAAGGGGCAAGGGTAGTAACACCCAGACTTCAGTCAATTCCTGGGACGCCCCCCCGAGCCCCCCGCTCAGGTAGAATGTACCAAACACGCTTTTGCTAAGGGCAGGTGAAGGGTTAACTGTTCAGCCACACCTTTGCACATCTCATCTCATTCACCTCTACCACAAAATGAAGAATAGTACACAGAACCCTTAAAAGACAAAAACCTAACCCGGGGGGTTCTGATTCTAGGTACAGGTCCCCTCCAGGACGATATGCCCCAGGGTTCCCTGCAGTTTCTCTGAGAATCCACCCTGAACCTTCCCCATCACGCTGTCCACTCAGCCTGCAAATCCCTTTCTTCTCCCTCACTGCTCTCCTAAACAGCCCACCTCGGGAGACCACGGGCCACTTCCCCGTCGCCCGAGAGGCCCTCCTGGCCACACTTCCCACCGCCCACCTCCCCGAGCGTTGGCCTCGGACTGGAAACTTTGCTCACCTTCTAAACTGGACGGTGAGTTGGCCAGTGTCGGAGAAACTAGCGCCAGGTTTGACGAATGGATGTTTGTTGACGAATAACAAAGGCATTCTGGCCAGTTAGAGTTGCCCTTCAAGAGTTTAGGCTTTTGGGCTTCCCTGGTGGCGCAGTGGTTGAGAGTCCACCTGCCGATGCAGGGGACACGGGTTCGTGCCCCGGTCCAGGAAGATCCCACATGCCGCGGAGCGGCTGGGCCCGTGCATCCGGAGCCTGTGCTCCACAACGGGAGAGGCCACGACAGTGAGAGGCCCACGTAATGCAAAAAAAAGAGTTTAGGCTTTTACATTTTCAGTGACCCTCAGGACACAGCCCTGGGCTCTGGGGTGAGCAGTGGTGATGTGCTCTCAGAGGGGCTGGAGGACCAGGGCCACCAGACGTGTCTGAGGGGTCGAGCTTCCGGGCCTCCCTGTCTGCAGGCCATTTACCAGGGAGGGGCATGCCCTCCCGGCTGGGAAGAGACAGCACTGGAAAATGAACCCGCCCCTCCTCTTCCTCCAAAGAACAGTACCACCAAGCCCACCGGCGTGGCCGTGTAGGACGGCCACACCCCTAAACAGTGTTTGGTCATCAGCCGCTTCCCAAAGCTCGGAGCCCCAAGTGTCGCAGGGTGGCAAGAGAATCGGGGACACTGGGGTCCCCCAGGGACCTCATGCTAAATCAACAGGAGACCAGGGGCCATGAAAACACTTGGCTGTGGTATAAACCACCAGCTAGTGGCAGATTATGGTACTTAATGGCACCGCCGCGAAAGAGATTTTGTCAATTCTTATTCTCTGGAGATCACAGGCCACCTGGCTACTGGCCGCTTAATCGGAAAGCACTCCAAGATTCCAAGAGACGAAAAGGCTCATAACCATTGTTTAGAAATGTAAATGGCCTTCAATTACACCCAGAGAGGGAAGTGCATCTAGGGGGAGGGAGGGATGATCTGGAATCCCGTCTCAGGGTTTAATCCAAGGCACAGGGAGAATACAGACGGTTTAAAGGTGTGGGCAAAGGTTCTCAGGGCGAAGGATGTCCATTTCCATCCAAGATTAAAATGTGGTTTGGGAAAACAATTACCTGCCTGGGATCCTGGGAAAGTAAAACTTCCTGGTTTCTCTGCCAGGAAGAGCGATTGTAAAACAAGGGCTGAGAATCGCACAAACAAGATTTTAGAATTTTATCCAAACAGCTGCAGTTCACCTTCGAGGAGCCCAGACTCACTTGGGTCTGATGGATGTTGCGACACCGAATTCGAGGTCTCCCCAGCCTGCTGCCAAGAGCTGGCCCCATGGGACAAAGAGAGAACAGTTGCTCTCTTAATGGGAGCAGAAAACAAAACTCTCCCCCCACCCAACTCCCTGCTTTGTTGTGAAATTGTCACTGTGCCTTTGAGGAGAGATTAAAATCCGAGCCATGTCCAATTTAAAGGGCAGGTTCCCAGGCAGGGAAGGGAGAGGGTTTCACGGGGGGGAAAAAGCCAGTTGCATGTGGATTTATGGAGGATTTGGGAATCACAAAAGTCATGGGACTTGACTCAATTAAAACGAATGGAAAAGCACAAGCCCGTAATTTAAAAATAATACTAAAGTAAAGCAGCAAGGATATCTGGCTTGCTCTGCTCATTCTTGAGCCAGCTTGGGAACCTGGAACAGGTTTCCTGAAGCACAGCATGGGTGCCGCGCAGCTGTTTCTACCTACTTTCCTGCACTTGACACACAAAGATTCTGCAGTGGAGATCGAGAATGAATGGTCCACCCACCGAAGAACATTTCCTGAGAGCCAGGGAGGTGCTCAGCAAAGTTGCTGCAGTTGGGGAAAGAAAAGGTATTCTAGTTTTCAAGGCATGGGCAGAAGAGACTAGAGGGTTTGAAACCAGCTATAGGAAAGCTGCCTGCTTTGGCAGTCTTGCCAGATTCTCAGACACACAGGACGCCTTAGCTTTCCAGAAGGCGGCCCTGGATGCCTCCAGAGCACCTGAGTCTCTCATCTGGTTCCACATCTTTGCAAGAGTCCACGCCGGCTCTATATAGGAGCCCTTCCACACGTCCCCTCCTGGTGCCATTTGTAAAGGTGAGGAAAGATGGATGATGCCAGAGAAGTTGGAATCCCATAACTCTGTTTCCCAGAGAACCACATGTTGGGGTGTGGGAGGGAGAGCCCCCAACTCCACCTTAGGAAGGAAGGACGTCTCAGCAAGGGGCCTGATTCTTTCCAGGTCTGAATATTACCATTGGTCTTTGCATGGACATTGACATTGAAGAACTATTCCTTGACTACTCGAATCCAGAGATTTTTTTCAAGTTGGCTCATCCTCCTTTCTAAGAGGAGAAAAATAAAAGTATCTAACTTAGAGGTTAGAGTCCTTACGAAGATGAAATGAATGCTTATGAAGATGTGCGGTGGTTTGAATGGAACTCGGCACACAGTAGGTGTTCGGTAGATATTAAATTTCATTACTGTCGTGAGTGCCATTTTTCTGACTCTTCATTCATTTAGCTTTCTGTTTTCTCATTCAACGAGATCTGTATTTTGACACATATCAAAAGGTATTTTTATGAATGTTTAATACCCCCTTCATTTATGCAAGAACTCCAGGATCTCCCCGTTAACTAAGTATATGGCAATCTATGCTATCTATCAATTAAGCACAATTTTTGACATGATTTTTAAAGCCTTACATTTCTGCAACATTCCTTCCTTCTTTTCCCGTCTTCTCTCTCCCAAATCCTCTAAAGATACCTAGCAGATATTCTATTAACCCCTGATAGATTATGGGAAATGAGTTTTAGTAGTAGGAAGATAAAGGTCATTTACAAAGTTGCTTTTCAAACACCAGTACCCTGGCCACATCGCGAAGAGCAGGAAAGAGAGTGATTAAAATCCCGCCCGTAAAGCAGAAACCCTTGGTGCTGCTAAGAATTCTTGTCCTTAAGCAAAAACTGCAGCAGGAATGCCTACCCGCCCCCCCCCCCATTTCATGAAATGGAAAATGAACCACTGGCCACTCCCCTGTGAGACAGTGCAGCGTTTACTCCCCTGGAGCGGGGTTGGAGGCGGGCTGTCAGCCCACCCCATTGGGCTTAGTCTCCATGGTGTTTGCCACTTTCCCAGGCCGACCAGGGCCACATGAATGATTTGCTACCAGCCAGCCAAGTGGCCGGGCTGCTCTTGGTGAGAACTCTGCCTCGGAGAAGCAGCAGGGACCACAGAGGAGAGGAGGTAGGTCTGCCATCCATCCTCCAGAGACCCTCTTCTAGCTACGGGGCTCCGTCACCAACACTCCACGCCCCTCCAGCTCCCAAGTCTTTGGTGCAGGGCCCCTACAGTAGCTGCTCCTATGAGCAGACACATCCTTTTTCCTATTACAGTTACAACAAAAATAATAAGCAATAAATCCCGAGGGTCCTTGTGGGCTCCCACGGACCGACATTCTCACAACACCCATGGAAACTTGTCAGTGCACTGACCCTTTGATTCACCGTGGTCCAAGGGGCTCCTCATGCCTTTAAAAATAAGTATTAATGCTGAGAGCGTGCTTTCTTTCACTTTGCACTCTCAGAGCTGATGATCCAAGGCTACGAATGAGACGCTTTCAGGGCCGTCAAGTACAAAAAGGGAGAGAGACAATTCATTCTTGCCTCTGCAGTCAGAAATGAAAAGGCTTTTGCCTTGTTTGGCGAGGGGTTACTAATTCGGAGGATGCCAGTTTTAGAGTCCGTCTCAGTTTGACTTGTAAATGAAAGGTGGAACCTCGCCAAGATTACCCTGCTGTGTGCCTGCTGGCCCTCTTTTCTATGTAGGGGTGGGGCAGAGCTTCACCAAAATCATTAGGAAGTTCAGGAAACTAGGAGGAAGAGCAAACCAAGTAGAAGGTGGTGGGGCTCCGTTACAGAGCATCCCCGGCGCCTCTATGTGATCCTTCTGTGTCCTCACTACAGAGGGTGAGGACCCGGCTTTCCCTTTCAGAAAGGCTCCCCGGCTTTGGCTGTATCAGAATCACCCAGGGAGCTGGTGAAAATACAGGTTCTTCTGTGAGCCTGGCCTCTATACTTTGTATTAATGCTCCTAAACCAGTTATTTCAGAACCGCTGCCTTTCGGGAGAGCAGAGAGAAATAACTGATGAGAAGAGTTGGTAAAGCTTTATTGAAATATTAATAGACATTTCTTCTAATGCTTCTTATTACGAAGCTACACTTGCAGAACGCCTGGCATATGCCAACTTCACCATCGTTCCATCAAACCCATCCCACAGCCCCGCAGGGAGGGTCAGAGGACCTGGAACCTCAGGGAGGTTCGGGGAGCCCCATGTCTAGGCATACACAGCTGGTAAATAGTTCGTCTGATGGCAAGACCAGACGCATTCGACCACAACCTGACTCCAGCACAGCCTCGGTTCCTCACATTCACGTCCTGGGGGCTGGGGTCTCGGCTGGCACACTACCCTTTCGTGGCAAGCACCGGGAACTTGCTGGCTAGGGACCACCTCTCTCCACCACACCTGGGCAGCCCTTTGTTTCTTCTCTCCTTCTCGGTCCCCTTCTTTCCTCTTTGCATGTTGCTTTACCTTCCATCCTCTCTCCTTTCCTTACAGCAGTGGGTCCCAGGTCTTGCTAACACAATCACTCACACAATCACTCGGGGAGTCCCGGGTCCCACCTGTAGGGAGTCTGGAGGAATCTGTTCAGGATGCAGCCTGGGCATGAGGCTTTTAAATACTCCCGGGTGATTCTAACATGCGGCTAGGATGGAGGAGCCCAGCCTTATCTAAAGCTGCCAGACACAACCTGCCCAATCCAGAAACTCACCTGAACACACTCATGGCTGACCACCTGCCACTGTTGTAAACTGAGCACCATGAAGAAGCGTGAGGTGGCCTCAGGTGACACTCCAGCCACATCCGCTGAGAAAACACCCGACTACACCAGCTGACCACACAGGCCGAGGATCCAGCCCCTAGATGGGCAGAGTGTGCCTTGTCTGGTCTCCGCAGAGGGGCTCGGGGAGAACATACGCTGCTCCCTTGGGACCGGGGAGGCCATGGGGTGGGTAACGGGAAGAAGCACAGCTACCACGGCCTCCCTGCATATCAAACAACCTGGAACACGAGTGGCTGTGCCAACTCTCTCCTGGTGAGATCAGCACCATAAAGCAGCCCATAAATCTGGCTTCATCACCCATTCTGCAAACCAGCTCCCCAGTTTCATTACACACACCCACAAGAAGGACAGGAAATCTTACACGGAGCTCTGCTCCGCACCAATCTACTTAAGGAAGTCTTTCGGACCAACACAACCTCACATTCCCACTTTGGTCATTTGTCTAAGGATAACTCATTGCAAAGGATTCCCCATCTAATACGGACTGCAGCCCATTAGGGATGAGTGGGCTGGAAATAGAGCCTCACTAAAGCATCAGGAGGCTCCCGCGACCCAGTGAGGTCGCGGTGCTGCCGCGGAGAGCACGTCACATCTCCAGCACTTGGTGCAAAGCCTGGTGCACGCAGGTCACCAGTGACTGGGCAAATCCATGTCATACTGAATATCCATAGCGGGCGCAAACCCACTAGTTGCCACAGACCAGGACATGCTGGGGAAGGATAACAAACACGAGGCTTTCCACATGTAGTAAGACCAGTTGGCAGATCGGAGTGCAGAAGGGGCAAGGGTCTGCCCTGAGAGCAAGCCACCAGGGAGAGCAGGACAAGACCCCTCTGTCCACCCCTCTCCTTGGCTGTGGGCCAAGATCGAGGAGAGAGGAGCAGAGGTGGGGTGTCTGCTCCTCCACACCCCCCAGGTGAGGAAATCGGGCCTCCTGTAGGACCTGCTGTTGTGGGACCTGCCCCCGACCCCACGAGACTGCATTTTAGCTGAGCCACTGATGCAAGGGGGGCGGGGGGCACAGAGATGCTTAGGGACAGTGGGCTCGGGACAGCTGTTCCTCGTGAGAGACAGCTGCAGAGGGGGCCCCCCTCGTGGCCGCCGCTCAGCTGTGCCCGCGGGTACCTCGGAGAGCTGAAGCGCTCATGCTTCTAACATGAGAGGAGTTTCAAAGACATCAAGAACTAAACCAGCTCTGAAAAAGGTGACCGAAGACGAGGGCTGGCCTCTGAATGGCGACATGTGTGGCAGCAGTTCAGAGGAAGGGGAAGTCGTGACATCACCCTTTTTTATGAGGGTTGGGGGGCTTGAGCAAACGCGTCTGAGGACTCGATATGGACATCTGTAATCGCACAGTTGGAAGAACAAACACTTGCCTGCAGAGAATCCCTTCGCTCTCTTCTCCTTCCTATCTCTTGTGTACTTTAAGTGGTGTGACCGATTTTAGCAAGAATAACTGTACCCCTCTCTTCCTGCCCCACTGTGAGCTGCACTGGAAGGGCTTGCCAAGGGGCACCAACACTCCATTCCACGGGGAAGAGAGCCTGCCCTGGGCCCTGGCCCGCAGATATGCGCCATCTCCAGGGCCGCACAGGCACGCGTACATGGCGGCCAGAACAGAGAAGTAAAGGCACTTTAAAGAAACCTAATGTATCCGATCCTGAAATCTTTGACTCCAACCCTACAGGTGTTCGTAGGAGACGACTCTGCCATTCAGAACGGAGACTTGTCAGCTGCTGGTCAGTGAGCCAGGGCGGCCAACCTTGGTCATTTCCATGCCAGCGTTGGCCAACTAACCGAGGCAATCTTAGGAGTAAGCATGCGACGTTATCTCGGTGGCATTATCTTTTTTTCTTTTCGATTTATTTATTTTATTTATTTATTTCTGACTGCGTTGGGTCTTCTTTGCTGCACACGGGTTTTCTCTAGTTGCGGTGCATGGGCTTCTCATTGCGGTGGCTTCTCCTGTGGCGGAGCACGGGCTCTAGGCGCACGGGCTTCAGTAGTTGTGGCACGTGGGCTCAGTAGTTGTGGCTCACGGGCTCTAGAGCACAGGCTCAGTAGTGGTACACATGGGCTTAGTTGCTCCGCGGCATGTGGGATCTTCCCAGACCAGGGCTGGAACCCACGTCCCCTGCATTGGCAGGTGGACTCTTAAACACTGTGCCACCAGGGAAGCCCTCGGTGCCATTATCTTGAAACCAACCCAGTCTCCTAACTTTCCTTGTTCAGATTCTGTGCTCACCAAGCTACCTCTGAAGCCTATCTGGCTTCCAAAGAAAACCTGCCCAGAGAGAGAGCATGGGCTGGGGCAGGTAAGCACACGATGTCTCATTACAAATGAATACACTGGCCTTCTGGTTTGAACACCTGTCCAGTGGGCTGTTCATGGGAGTCGGTCCCTAAGAGACGAATCTGTCCTTGAGGAATGAACAAATCAGATCTTCGAGTTGCCAGGATCAAGTTCAGACCTTGGACTGAGCTGAATTCAGCCAGTAACGCCGCCCTTGGGAGTCTCCTGGAGGCCACACTTGCGGTCTTCCCATGGTGACAGCCCGGCAGACAGCTGAAAGGCTTCCATGGCTACTTCTTGGAGTACTGCACTTTTTCTTGAGTGAAGACTGGATGCAGATTCAGAACTGCCTGCATTTCACAGGGCTCGGATGCTGTGCATGATTTCTACGGAAGCAGTGAGCATCTGTTCCCCTTCTTAGGCGTGTGGAAGACTTCACAGCTGATAGAGATTCAGATCTGTTTAATCCTTCAGCCGTGTCTGATTCTGATATAATCAGACTGAAAGGCAGTCACAAAGGTTGCCCAGAAGGAGTTATGAGAGATGCTTCCTCTCAAAGAACACAGGATTTAGTTGGGGAGATATAAACTAAAAAGATCAAACGCGTGCAATGTCACAAATAAATATATAGCTCAAACGGATAGAGGGGTGAGCCAGAATTGGGTGCAGTTGAACTCAGAAGGCTTTCTGAAGGAGGTATTTCTAACGAAAAGCAGCTTAGTGTCATGATAAAAAGGATGGGTCCTGAATCAAATAGACTTGGGTCCAAATGCTTGACGGTTTGTGACTTCATAAGGTACAGGCAAGGCTAAGCGGGGTGGGAACAAAGTGCCTGACACATGGGAAGTGCTCGAGGGATGGTCATTGAAAACGATCCACGCGGAAGGGAAAGGATAAGAAAAGACACGAGGACAGTTTACACCCTCTCCGCGTCCGGCACTGTTCTACACGCTTCATTGTATTAGGTCATTTCACTTTCCCAACAACCTAGTGAGCTCAGTACTATTAGTAACCCCATTTATTGACGAGCAAAACAAGGCACAGAGAGGTTAAGTAACTTGCCCAAGGTCAACCCAGCCAGTAAGTGACAGAGCTGGGCTTTGAATCCAGGCATTCTGGGCCCTGAGTTTGTAATGTTAACCACTTTGTCTTTTTCCATTACTTCTGCCACACCGCTTCTCTTTGAACCAGATATATTACCAAACAAATTGTCAAAACAGCTTGGATTTTTAGGATGAATATTTAAAATATTATAAATCCCTTGCTTGTAGGGGAGTGGTCGGTTGGAACAGTTTCTGCTGATCACTCAGGAATCTGTCCAGGACAGTGATGTGTACAGACTATTTCTGTCTCAGTTAATATACAGCACCATATAAACATTGGCTCAACCGAAGAGCCCAAACAATAAATTATCACTAGCCCAAGTGCTAAAATAGCACTGACTTTCTCCCTGCCTGAGCATGCTATCTATTTATACTTTGCTTACTTCTGTGGAGTTCAAAGTGCTTTATACACATTTCATCGTAGCCATACTTATGTCGGTTTACTGTCTTTATTATACACATGTGACTAACGCACCCTAGTGCTTAGTATTTACTACAGGATTCTCGGTTTCCAACTAGGTTTTCTTTTTAATCTAAGGGAACTACTGATTCTCTTTAATTTATAATTAGTGGACATTTGTTGTCTATTAAAAGAATAGCATTTTACTGTTTCTCTTTTAGCTAAATTCATCTTGTATATGATATGACCATTCTGTCCCTGAATATTAATTGTATATTATTTTTGTATCATTTCTTTACAATTCCACTTATGTTGACCTTGAACCAGAATAGATCTGTCAGTTTAAAGCTGTAATACAATTGCCTCTTTTTCTCAGCTGACTTTCTGAAGAATATACACACACACACACACACACACACACACACACACACACACACACACATATACGCATATATATCCTTATCTTTTCAGGCTGACTGGTGCACTGGCACACATGCATTTCCAAATTTGATCTTCACTCTTTCAGTTTTCATATTCATGGGCAAAAAACCAAATTTAGGTGTTGAAATAGAATAAGGAAAAGAACTCCAAAGAAAGATTTCCTCGAATTGCTGGAGAGCAGATGAGAGCCCAAACTATGGCATATATAAACTGGGAAACCAGGCTTATATGCTGCCAGGAGTGAACACGACTCAAGGTTTAGAAGCATGCCTTAGTGCTGGACGCAGGAAGAGGAATGAAGGAAGAACTGTCATTTGATGTTTCCATCAGTGACAAAGCAAGCCCAAACACATAGCCTAAGGCTGGGGCATTCTGTTTTCTTTTGTCCTCTCCTCCTGTGACTATCCATCTTCCTTACTGAAAACAGGAACTCCAGCCTTAGGCATTTCCCTGTTTTTGCAAGAAGGATATTATACCAACAGTCCCTTTTCAAGAATCGGCAGCTATCGTTTCATTCTACACAAGTCCCTAAAGTTTTCTCCTTGACCAAGTACGTCATCTGCCAATGTGAATTTAGGAAGATGGGACAGATATGGAAGATGTAAGAGTCACAAATACTCACACTATCAGTAATGATGTTGTAGGAGTTTTCAGAAAAAAAGTCAATTATTCCATGAATGTTTTTGTACCCTAGTCACACTGATATGATATGAGCCTTTAACAAGGTCAAGGGCCTAATGTGTAGTCAATAACCTCATTCAAAAGAGAAGGTCAGACACTTGGAGACACAGCTGCACAGATACACCGAGTTCTCTGGGAGAACCTCTGGGCTTCTACACATTCTGATCTCTCTTCCTAGATAACTGGGCGCCTCTATTATTTCTCTTTCAGGACTCAGAATCATTATCATTTCCTCTAAATGATAAGCCTTTCCTAAAACTGGGTCAGATTCCCATTTTATGGACATAGCCCCCTATGCCAACCAACCCCACTTATCTTACTGGGTTGAAAATGCCAGGATCACCTTCAGATAAAGACCAGATCTCAGGAAAGAGTTGAAGGAAAGAATGGATGAAAGACAACAGAAAAGCAAGAAGGGAGATGGGGGCTCAAGAAGGACAGTCCTGTGACTGGTATTGTTACTGCTACATGGCCACCCTGGGTGAACCCTACGGAACTGTGGAAATCTCTAGAAGCAAAACCAGGCCAAGCCTAAAATTAGTTCAACTAATAAAAATTAACATTACTTGAATGTTTTCAAAAGCAGATTTCGCTCTTGTATTTTTCTTTGTTCTTTATTTCAAGAAAATAAACAGTGGTATGGCATTCTCATCTGAATCGGGTCCAATCCTGAAGGCGGGAGCAGTTCTCAGACGGCACACTGCACTGGGCCCCGAAAACGCCGGGTTGGTGCACACTATGGAAACATCAGCGGAATCAAATAGGCTTGGGAAGTTTCCAACAGCTTCGTGAGCATATGTTCCAAGTTCAGACAAATGTGAAGTGCAGAAGAAATAGTTAATAACAATGATGAGTGGAATGTGCTAGAAAGCAAGAATAAGAACAAACAAAGCATGTTTTCTGTTCATTTTTTTTTCAAAATTATCTGTTTCAACAGCAAAACAGACTCTCTGAAAAATTAATTCACCAGTGCCACATATCCGACAGAAGGACATATGGAAATAGCACGGTCTTTGGAGTTAGACCCAGTTTGACTGCTAGTTCCCAAACCTCCTGGCTCCAACTTCCTGGCGAGTTACTTAAGTTGGTAGAGCCTCTGTTTCCTCATCATCTTTCAGAATTCTGTGAGGTCTAGAGAAAATATAAGTACAAGTGTTTGGCACATAGGTGGGCGTCCGATAAGTAATGACCAGCGTGGTCACCACCACCTCCTCCACTGTCAGAGATATAGTCAAAGCATCATTCTGGCAATTACGAATGACCCTAAGCTGGACTGAAGTTTAACTATGTATGCGACACGCATAAAGGTCTGAATAAGCAAATTAGAAGACAAACTAGAAAATCCTTAACGAACATAGAAGAGCAAATTTTTTTTTTTTTTTTTTTTTTCCGGTACGCGGGCCTCTCACTGTTGTGGCCTCTCTCGTTGCGGAGCACAGGCTCCGGATGCGCAGGCTCAGCGGCCATGGCTCACGGGCCCAGCCGCTCCGCGGCATGTGGGATCTTCCCGGACCGGGGCACGAACCCGCGTCCCCTGCATCGGCAGGCGGACTCTCAACCACTGCGCCACCAGGGAAGCCCAGAGCAAACTTTTAAGTAATTTAATAGTACCCATTTTACAATAAACAATAGATGTATATCAACTAATCTTAATTTGTATTGATTTGTCATAATTATTCATTGTAACTCATAGTACTCATAGCTATTAAATTATACTATAATAACAGAACAACATACTGTATATCCTTCCAGAAAATGTTATGGGTATACATGCATAATATACATGTATCTATTTTTTTCCCTCATGTATGAGATCAAATGCTCTATAGAGACTTCAACTTTTCCGCTCTACAATAATTGGGCATCTTTCTATGTGACTTCATCTCTATCGATCACGTTTTTTTTTTTTTTGCGTTACGCGGGCCTCTCAATGCTGTGGCCTCTCCCGCCGCGGAGCACAGGCTCCGGACGCGCAGGCCCAGCGGCCATGGCTCACGGGCCCAGCCGCTCCGCGGCATGTGGGATCTTCCCGGACCGGGGCACGAACCCGCGTCCCCTGCATTGGCAGGCGGACTCTCAACCACTGCGCCACCAGGGAAGCCCTCGATCACGTTTTTAACAGCTGAATTTTAGTTCATATAAACAATTTACCATCATTTAGCCAGTCCCCTACACATATATTTTTCTTTTTTCCCCCAGTTTGCTTGTTGGTTTTTTGGCTTTTGCAGCAAAAACAAAATAAATAATGCCACAATGGATGTCCTTACATATATGCAGGAAAACCTCCTAGAAGTGAAACTGGTGAGTCCAAGTGTACGTAAACTTAGTATTTTCAAAATTAAGGTCAAATCACCCTCCAAAAAATTTATAAGACTCTACCCTTCCTTTAACAGTATGAAAACAACAACAACAACAAGAAACCTAGACTTTTTCACACTTGCCTAATTCTCTCTCTTGTCCCAGAGATGAAGGTACAATCTGAAATCATAATATTAACTGATTTCACTATTTACCCTTAAATTCATGATAGTTCCTTGCAGTTCTCATCTTCAGACGCTTCATTTAAGAAAATGTAAGTAATGCCAGCGGTCCTCGCTCAGGCAAATAAAGTTCCTCCATCCAAGAAGGAGGTGTGGGAAGAGCTCTCCGACACCCAGAAGAAAAAAGCAACAATTAACCAAACGAATCCCAGATAAACGTGTTCAACTTACCCTGCATTGACTGAGGGTTTCTCTGTGTGTTCAACTCAGCACTAAATACTTTACATACATTATCTCACTTTAGGGTCTGTGTATTTGTGAGTATTTATAAGCCCAATAAAAGCCTCACAGATTGCCTGATGAGACCTGGGAAAATAAGAACTGTCCTTCACCTCTGGCCAACAGCAGTGATGATTCAAAGCTCCCCACGTCCCTCCCTCTCCCCCATCCCTCCCCCAAGGAAATGCAAGTGCTATTTCCAACCAGCAGTAACAGGCCAGCCTTCTCTCAGCCCCAAATCCCTACCAACGGCCACGTCCAACATAACTGATGTGTTTCTCGATGACCCCGAGGCTTGGGGAAACCCTCAAGTATCTTCTGAATCATTCAAAGAGATATACGTGTGTCTGGTGTAGTTTTGGGGTTAGGTGTGTTTTGTTGTATTAAATTCTGTAAAAGCCAGTCATAAAGAAGTGGTCTAGGTTAAACAGAGGGTTGAATTAACCAGAATACCTCACTCTTCTAGCTAATGCGAGCATTTACTGTACTTCAGACAAACTGGAATTTACCATATTACTCACCCCTGATCTCACCATCAAAAGTTCTCATTCTTTTCTTTACCATCAAACTGAGCAAAAGAACAGATGCCCACTGCACCCCACCCACCCTGCCAACCAGGATAAAAAATTTGAAAAAGAGCTATTTCCCATCATTCCCTGTAGTCAGAATATCCCAAGTAGCTTTGTTAAATCCACCCTTGATAAAGATCTCCCAGTTAACAGGACACCACTGAGATTAGAGTAATTAAGTCACTGGTTTCGATGCAAAGCTTGACTAAATGATTTTATGCCACAGTATATATTCTCTGTGATTTGCTAATATAAACGTAGCCCCTCATTTATTTTCTTTTAATTTTCTAAAAGTTTTGCAAAATCAGATTTTTGAAACTCAATCTACATTTCCTCCCCAAATTAATAAGGTTACACCTCCAAGCACAAAGACATGTTCCATAAAGCATCAGAAGCCAGACACCAACAGTATTGTGAGAGTTAAGTCTCTACTCACCAGAGACCACATCTCATTTTTCAGAAAGCAGGACCACAACCCCTGTACCATCCTTTCCCCCTGCAAGGGAAGAAGGCCTTCTCCCAGCCCCCTTTCTGAAGGTCAAGACCCTGGTGATGGTTTCCAAGCTCTAGAAACCATGGGGATGTCCCAGCAAATGAAACCACTTTAAGAATCTGTCTTTTAGTAGCTATAAATCCCCTTGGTAGGTCTATGATAGGCCTATCTTTGACTGTATCCCACTTTCTAGCCAGAAAAATTTTCATGAGGTTCCAGGATATTCAGGAACTTATCATTTGTATTCAATAGTGTCAACGCTAACTTACTCGAAATGAACAAGTGCCTTTTGTGTGTGTCAAATCCATCAAACTCTATTTGAGCATCTGAGGCAGGTTTCAGGGAAATCACTCACTGTGGGTATCCGTACAGAGCAGCTGCTTACAGAAGAAGTGAAACCAGTCCTGAAGTCTAGGATGAGCCCTCCAGTTTCCTGATGCATTAAGTGGAGATTCTGAAATCAGCGCCAGGGAGTACGGTTTTAGGATAGTTTGTTTGCAAAGCGTAAATGAGCAGCGTGTTTGGATCCCCCTTAGGACAGGCTGTTGTATATGACTGATTCATCTCTGACCAATCAGAAGGAGCTAAATGTTGAGGTGAGTACACAGTTTTGAAAAGAAAGGACCTGGCTTTTATTTCTTTCACATTATTTAAAAAATAACCTAAAACAGCCACTAGGGAGAACAGCATGGAGGTTCCTTAAAAAACTAAAAATAGAGCTACCGTATGATCCAGCAATCCCACTCCTGGGCATATATCCGGAGAAAACCATAATTTGAAAAGATACATGCACCCCAGTGTTCATTGCAGCACTATTTATGATAGCCAAGACATGGAAGCAGCCTAAGTGTCCATCGACAGATGAATGGATAAAGAAGATGTGGTACATATATACAATGGAATATTACTCAGCCATAAAAAAAGAATGAAATAATGCCATTTGCCACAACATGGATGGACCTAGAGATTGTCATACTGGGTGATGTTAGTCAGACAGGGCAGGACAAATATCGTATGATATCGCTTATATGTGGAATCTAAAAAAATGGCACAAATGAACTTATTTACAAAACAGAAATAGAGTTACAGATGTAGAAAACAATCTTATGGTTACCGGGGAGGGTAAGGAGGGGAAGGATACATTGGAAGATTGGGATTGACATACACACACTGCTAGATATAAAATAGATGACTAATAAGGACCTACTGTAGGGCACAGGGAACTCTACTCAATACTCCATAATGACCTATATGGGAAAAGAGTCTAAAAAAGAGTGGATATATGTATATGTATAACTGATTCACTGTGCTGTACAGCAGAAAGTAACACAACGTTGTAAATCAACTATACTCCAATAAAAAAAACTCCTAAAAATATAGCTTGCGATATTTAAGTCACCTACAGTTTGAGGACCTCCTTCCTTCATCTGACAGCTGTTCAATCAACTACTAGGTGCTGCTGCCCTGGGTGCTGGGAGGTGTTGTAGAGAATAAGACACGCATGGTCCCTGCTTTCACGGAGCTGAAAGACTAAACACGCCAAGCACTGACTATATAATATGAAAACATCCAGAATATGAAAGTAGGGTGATAGGGGTGGGGAGGACCGGGTGGTCAGGGGGAGCTTCTCTGAGGATGTGACATTTAAACAGGGACTTGAAAGGCCAGAAGGAGCAGTCCCAGGACAATTAGGAGGACTATAATCCCAGCAGAAGACACAGGTATCAAAGGCCCTATGAGGTGAGCTTGCTGTTACGGGTCAGGAATCAGCCCACGTGGCTCGTGAGCCACGGACCTGAGAGTTGCGAAGGGGTCAGGTGATGAAACACTTTGTAAATCAGGACGAGGAGTTTGGGGATTCCCGTAAGCGTGACGGGAAGTATTGGGGGTGATCAGATGAACTGAAGAAAAACTCTTTTGCAAAGATCCCAAACTAGAGAGACGACCAGAGACAGTGGGGAGAGGGGGCAGCTGAAGAGCCCCAGTCTCTAGATCCCCCTCCCCCAATCAGTGAGAAGCGCTGAGGGCAGCTGGGTTCCTGGGATGACATCAGCCTGTGACACCACGGCCACAGCACAGGCCAGGATATCAACCCTTGTTTGGTCGAGACCAAAGTCAGCAAAAGACCTTCCCCCCGCCGCTGTCCCAACTTCCAGACGTAATCCCGCCTCTCACTCCTCCCCAGAAATACGGCCCCAGTCTCCTCTCTGGGTTGAGACACACAGAAGGATTTGGGTCCCCAAGCACTAGCAGATCCCATACTTCTGTTAACTACTTCTGGGGACAAAAATATCTCTGAAATCCTTAATGCATTTCATCAAAGAAACGAGGTTCATCAATTCTGCAGCTATACATAAACATGTTTCATGATACGAAGAAGCAAACTCCCAAGTATTAGCCCCCCACGATGAATGTCCCAATCAACCATTAAAGACTTATTTTTAGCAGTCAACCACTAAGTTCTGAGCCGAATGCAAGGTCATGTGTTATCTGAGAAGCACATGTCATTGTGGCCATCAAACAGCTAATCTGGGGTGAGGTGTTCTAGGGAAAGATGCTTGTTCTGAAAGGAGAGGGCATTCCAGTGATTACTGCTATTCAGAAACGTAAGTAAATAGACATAAATGGAACATGGACTTAATAACTAAATTTCAAATGAGGCCGGTGAAATAACATTACTAGATATATATTATTAACACTGGCAAAAATGTGCCCTAAGGTTTCTCAACCTACCTTTCCATGATAGTACGGTGGCCAGACATCAAATACATGGTTCTAAAATGATATGATCACATCTAGCATGTTAGTGAGACCAATGTAGATTTATTTCCTTACTGGCCTGACCTTGAGCAAGACAGATTACATTCCTAAACCTTGGTTCCTCATCTGTGAAAAATAAAGATAATCATATCCATCTTTCACAGGGCTGTTACGATGATAGTATGAGATAAAGGACCCAACACAGCACACGGCAAAGTTGCAGATACCCAATTACTGTCAGCGCACTATTCCTTCAGTGTGCTGCTTCTATGGCCATCCACACTTTTAGCAAGCTAAGAGTTTTAATTTGGGGGGCACATTTATTAACGCCATCCAATGGCATTTAAGCAAAAGGGCTGGAATTTTTCTCTGTTCAGAGCTGTATCTTCAACACCCAGAAGAAGGCTTGCCTTACAGTAGGTGCTCAATAAATAGTCACTGAACGAATGAATGAATGAGAGGTTACAGTGACACAAGGTTAAATTTAAAGGTCAATTATCTTAATAGCTGAATTGTCTTGTATGTTTTTGATGGAAGAGATGTATTCTGAAAGTGCATTCAGACAATCAACTTATAAATGCAGCCTTCTTACAAAATAAGTGATCAGAATCATCTATGGAAGAGAGCAGTTGTGATACTTCAACCAACCTCAAATCAATGGGAAAAGTCTGGTCCCAAGGGCTCCCGGATCAGCAGGTCAATGATCCCCAGGAAAGTGGGAACCACCATAATATAACTGGCCTTGAACTCAACTTCCAGGTAGCTGAGGGTCAGCCTGAGGGTGCCCACAAGGCCACCTCTCCTGTCATCGCCTCTCCAGGGCTGGGGCTGCCCCGACATCAGAGTGGTTGGGAATTGACCAGAGTGAGTCCCGAACAGAAGAAAATGTCATACTGGGGAAGAGAAACCTACCCTGGTCAGAGAGCTGGGTCTGCCACCAACAAGCAGCGTGGCTCCGGGTAAGTTGTTTCATATTTGGCCAAGCAGGCCTTGGTTTCAACGAGTTCAAATGATCAACACTGGCCTATTTTATCTCTGAAAGTTCAAAAGTCCCAATGCCTGGACTAGGGCAGCCCGGCCGGTATCCATCCACATGGCCTTGCTGTTGTGAAAAATTACACGTACAGAAACCACAGATGATAAAGGGGAGCAAATAAGGAAGAAAAAGTCACTCCTTCACCCTCTTTTCAAGAACTACTGCTCACAATTGCTCACATCTGGCACGCCTCAACGGTAATCATTTGCAAGGTTCAAAAACATTGAACCTTGAAAGTGAAATAAGGAGCTTTATCTTCAAAAGGAAAATTAAAGACCTGGAGCAGACCCCTTGGGACCTTTTTATTATACCTGGATAATGGCAGGTATTATTACTCCATCCAGCAGTATGTTTTTATGAATAGGCTAACACATACCCTTAGGCTGTAAAATTGTGCTTTAGGATATAACATGGTGATTCAGATACAAAATAAAATACTGTTTGTATGGTGGGGTTTTAATGAAAAGTCTAAAAACACACCTATTTAACAAACCTCTATTTTTTATAGAGCCGGCCTAAAAAAGCCTGCTTAAAAAAAAGATCTAGCTATGGGTGGTCTCACACCTAGAAGTGGTACAAGAATCCTTTGTCAGATCATGTGTCTTAATTATTGGTATGGAAAAAGTGGTCACCGTAATTATAAGCCAGAGAAAGTAAAGAGTTTAAAAAATTCTGTGCAGAAGGGGAGTAATAGTTCGTTAGCATTCAATAAAACTGTAATTTAACCAGCTTTTAGGTCTGTAATAATCAGCTTTAAAATTACAGCACTTGACAATTCTCTACGTTACCTTTCGGCTATTTGTCGAAGTGTCTTATTTCCTCCACAAAAGTTATGCTCCATGAAAACCCCTAGAACTACCTCCACTCCACCGCCCACCAGACCTGGTACACGGCTTGTTTTTTGTGTTCAGTGAACCACAAAGAATGTTTCAGGAACAACCTCAGGAAAATCAGGCGAGAAATAATTCAGGGTAAGAGGAAATCAATGTGTCACTTGTTTAGAAGCTATTCTCTTAGGCTTCAAGATATTTCAAATATATCCTTTAAAAGGTTCAGTTATGGAAAAAGTTCATTTGTGCAGATTTTGAAATGAGTTTTAGCCGAGAGAAGAGTCAATAATAATTATTAATGAAGGAAGAGGGGGAAAGTTTAGTTGTGTAACTTAGTCATTTGGTTCCTAAAACCTTTTTCCTGATTGAAAGGCATTATTAGGGGTTGAAATACATATACTGGAGGAAGAGATATAATGTGATTGTTTCTCCCTCTATATGGTCTTTTGGGGCCTTCAAATGAAATGATCAAAGTCAAGTGGGCCTATGGAAAATTAATGAGAGCTGAGCATTTCGTACTGTTAAGATGCTTAGTTAACTCAGGCAGCAAGAAAGAATCACATGGGCCTTTATCACACAGGGTAAAATACAAACGGCCTTCCCGAAGGCTGGGGCACAGATGAACCTGAAGCATTATAGCTATGACTTCCCGTTGGCTTGGATTTCCTGGATTTCTTAAGTCCACGTTGCACCAATTTTTCTTCTTAATCATTTATATATATATAAATATATATAATTCATATAATCCCATTTTTTTAGCATCTAACCTCTATCTCCCAGACTGCACCTCACAATGAGAAGTGGCCAAGAACAATTCTTCAAATCTATCCTTCCCTTGTTTTGATTTCTTAGCATAGGAAATAGGAGGATGATATCAAACCAGGTGAGAAAAAGTAACATTTTCCTGAAGCAGGTAAGAAAGTTATGGCTTGGTGACACGTGGCTGCCAAGTTCATAAGGGTTGAAATAGACCTGAACGTGCTCCTAAGGGCTTGGCTTCTTCCAAGAATGCTGCAGTGCCCGAGAACTTGGCCTTCAGAGTCCACCCTGGGCTCAAGCTCCAGGCTGGCCCTTCGGAGCTGTGCCATCGGCCACAGACCATTCACTTTCTCTGAGCTTCGGTCCCCTCGTCTGAAAATGAGGAAAATGCCCGTACCTGCCTGCGGTCTTCGGGACTCAGATAGTGCAAGGCAAGCCCCTAGCACTGTGACTACCATGTGGTGAGAACTCAGGACCGGGGCGCTCCTGTGGTACCACCTTCTGCGGCAATCGGGCAGGATGCATTGGGAAGCCAAACTATTGCCAAACTTTCTGTGAAGTTCCTAGCAGGGGGCGGGGGGTTGGGGGCTGCCTCAGAGGGACACTGCCTGGGAGCTGACAATCACTGCTAGGGTTGGCCTTTGCAAGCTCACGTCTGGGAAGCCAGGGTAACGACAGGAACAGCGATGGAGAGAGAGGGAGGCAGGGAGGAAAGCTTCCACGAGATAATGTCATGTCTCAGCTCTCATCCTCACCCTTCTCCCATCACCACCACATATTTTAAGTTCAAATGAAAGCCATTCATTACCGGGCAGATATGGAGAGGTGGGATGTGTAGTCGGTGAGACAGCATCTTTCGTTGGCAAATGGGGGCAGGGGGTGGAAAAGAAACACAAACAAGCAAGAAACTCAAGCTAAACTGGCCTGTCTTCCTCAGCCTGGGGTGGGAATTTCTCCATGGAAAATTTCTATGTTTTTAATATTGGGTCATAAGGTAGATTTTATTTGAGCGTTTCAGATTATTTGGTCTTTATTTTGTAAGAAAGTCACTGTGTTTGCTTTCACAACAAAGTGAAGTAGTTTCCGTTAGAGGAAAAGAGAACAGTGATGCTGAGGAAGGTTTAGCCTGAAAATCCTAGGTACCTGCGTCCGCGCCAACACACACGGACACACACACACGGACAGTTGGACACACAAACATTCAGACACACAGGCACACGGATACACAAACACACACAGACAGGCACACGGGCACACAAACACCCAGAGACACACAGAGGTATACACAGACACACACAGATACACACAGACAGGCACACGGGCACACAAACACACAGAGACACACAGAGAAGCACACAGACATACATGTGCACACAAACACAGACATACACAGAGACTCACAGAGACACATGGACACGCATACACACCAAGACAGAGACACATACAGACACACACAGACATACATACAGATAGACGCATACACACACACACACACACACACACACACACACACACACACACGGCTAGCTGGGCTCATCCCACCTACCCCGTGCTGCGGGCGGTGGCATCTTATCTCCCCTCCCCTTTTTATCAAGAAAACCCTGACATCTGCAACCACACACGGGGTCAATATGGTAGTAAGAACCAAAACCAAAACAGTAACAACAAAACAACACCCTCCCGCCACAAAAAAGCATCTTTCAAGCAAGCAAGCAGCTCTGCAAGGAAATTTTCAAGGACCGTTTCAAGATCTTTACTGCTCGGGAAGCACACATCTCACTGTTTTCAAACATGTTCCTGTTTTGTTTGTTTGGGTTTATTTTTGCCTTCGTTCTGCAGGAAGCCTCACAGATAAGACAGGGTGATTTAATTCGGCACAAACCTTGCCTCCCTAATTCTTAGAACGTAGATAGATACCACTACCGGTATTCTTAAGAGTTACACAGCCTCTCACCCCAAATCTAGCGAAGTAGAACCACATTTCGTTGGAATCCCTACTTTCAGTAATCCGCAGGTTTTTCTTTACGACACAGGAAACCAAATATGAGGCAGTGCTGTAGGTATTGATAAATGGGCTTCTAACATGTTCGCAATGGCTGGCAGAACAACACCTGATTTACAGCCAAAAAAGGGGGCTAACGACTTACCCCTTCCCCCTCGTAGAGGAAAGTTAGTCTAGTCACTCTTTTGTCAGGTGTCAGAATTTATTCATGACAACAGATTCGGGCAGATGCCTCTGTGAAGGCACTTGCGAAAGTTTCTCCCTGCCGTCTCAGACAGTCAAGAGCAAAAGATGATAGAAAACTGACAGTGCATCACGTGATGGAAGAAAAACCAAGCTTTGAAGGAAGGGGTGGCGTTCGCCTGAATGTCTGAATCCACTGAGCCCTAAGCCCCATGGAGCAGGGGTTTGGGACAAGTCAGGCACCTTCTGCTTGAAACAGGCAGTGAGCCTGCCGCACTGCAGAGGAATCAAGTGCAAGATCAGGGCCTCTTCCTTAAAGACTTCTGCTCCTCCGCTGTGCAGATATCCAGTTCACTACAGGGCACAAAGACGATGCTCAGCCTCGGGCTGAATCCTCCCCACCAGGCTATCTGCACCTCGAGCGGATAACAAATCACTCTAAGAAAAGTCCACTTTTTTCATCTAACACTGACATGTAAGACTTTCTACAAGATGGTCAAAATGTCTTGAAAGCCGGATTCCTGAAGATCTTTCAAAAGACACTAACCGGATATATGCCCAGGAGTGGGATCTGGAGAAAAACATGGTTCGAAAGGATACACACACCACAATGTTCACTGCAGTGCTGTATACAATAGTGAAGACATAGGAGCAACCTAACTGTCCACTGACAGATGAATGGATAAAGAAGATGTGGTGCGTATATACAGTGCAATACTATTCAACCATTAAAAGAATGAAATAGGGCTTCCCTGGTGGCGCAGTGGTTGAGAGTCCGCCTGCCGATGCAGGGGACGCGGGTTCGTGCCCCGGACCGGGAGGATCCCACATGCCGCGGAGCGGCTGGGCCCGTGAGCCATGGCCGCTGAGCCTGCGCGTCCGGAGCCTGTGCTCCGCAACAGGAGAGGCCACAACAGTGAGAGGCCCGTGTACCACAAAAAATTAAAAAAAAAAAAATAAATAAATAAAAGAATGAAATAATGCCATTTGCAGCAACGGATGGACCTGGAGATAGATTATCATACTAAGTGAAATAAGTCAGACAGAGAAAGACAAATAGCATATGATGTCACTTATATGTGGAATCTAAAAAACATAATACAACTGAACTTATTTACAAAACAGAAATAGACTCACAGACATAGAGAACAAACTTATGGTTACCAGGTGGAAACGGTAGCGGGGAGGGATAGATTGGGAGTTTGGGATTGACATGTACACACTGCTATATTTAAAATAGATAACCAGCAAGGACCTACTTCCCTGTGTATAGCACAGGGAACTCTGCTCAATATTCTGTAATAACCAAAATGGGAAAAGAATTGGAAAAAGAATAGATACGTGTATATGTATAACTGAATCACTTTGCTGTACACCTGAAACTAACACAACATTATTAATCAACTATGCTCCAATATAAAAAGAAAAAAAAAAAAGACACTCACCAATTCATCCCTATAACCCCCCCCCCCCCACTTTTCCCACCACCCCCGACAGGATGTACCTGCTGGAGTGATCTCTACGGTCAACAGACGTTTAAGTAAATTAAGTGGATCATTCTATGTGACTTGAATGCATCTGTAACTTTTAAGTAAGTTTCTTTTAAAAGGAAATTGATTTACTCATTCCTTCCCTTAACTTTCGTTAGAACGCTGGCAGGACAATCTGCAACTTTACTAAGATTCAGAAGACCTGGCTCTACCGGGCAAGCAACCCCAGGCCGTTTACCTAAGCCTTCGTGCTCCTCAGTTTACTTGTCTCTAAAATGGGAAGCCTGGGCAAGATGGTTTCCAAAGTTACTTTGAACTTTAGCATTTGGGGATTCCACACGTATGTGGAGTCTACTCTATAACAGACACTCCGGTGGACGCAACGAGGAGGAAAACGTGCAAAGACACGGTCCCGACGCATCCTGTTTACAGTGTCATTGCTTGGCTGTATTTCCAAACTTCCGTCATAGGTTCCGTTGACTTGGGATCAAATTTCTTTCTTCCTTTAAGTGTATGCCTCTCTTTGATGTGCAGAGAGTCTTAGACAGGGCCCCTCCTATTTGCACAGGCTTGGCCTAAGCATCCTTCCACTCACCTGCATATCACAGTTCCGCAGGTTTTTTCCTGGCACCTGGCACCAGCAGGAGTTCTCTCGACAACGATGACCTCGGCCTGAGCTGCCATGTTTTCGGGAATTCTAGAAGGTGGGGTGGCTCCTGATCCAATCAGCTTGCCCTGCTCCCCGATGTGGATCCTTCCTCCTCTCTCCTGCCTCAAGAACAAACGTCCTGGCCCGCAGCCTGAAGCCCCGGGACGAGATACCTGGGTTAAAATCTGTGCATGTCGGACCTGTCATCATCCAGGCTCTGGCAAACAGGCTGCCCTTGGGCAGAACAGCTTTGCTTATCAATCAAGCTGCAGGGAAGTGGGTGGTTTGTACGTGGGGCCCACTTTGCCGTGACCAAGCCCCTATGAAAACGTCTGAGTGTGAATTAAAAAAAAAAAAACCTCAACAGTCTACTTTCCATGTCTGCTGCAGGAGGGCCAAGACAAGGTTTTATTTAAAAATAACTCCCTCCTCTTTCCTGAAGGCTGAAAGCAAGCACATGAGCTTAAAAAGAATTCCTCTTTCAAGAGTTACTAGTGACTCAGATCAGGAAACGCAGTTCTCAACTTAACGATGTCACATGCAAAACAAGAGAAAACTTGAGGGATGTTTCCCAAGTATTCAGAGCTTAGAAATGACCTATTTCTAACTTTTAGAAAAAGAGCCTCCTGAGAAGACACCGCATGTGACTGGGATGTATTAATGTGGCAATCAATCAACAAGTGGAGCAAATGAATGTCATTTGAGGCTAAGCTAAGACATGACACAAGTCCCTACAGAAAGAGAGGTAGGTCATGGGAAGAGGTCGAGTTTCTTGTCACAGGGCTGGATACATAGCCTGGCTATAACCCGCTACTGGGGCAAGTCATGTAACTTCTCTGAGTCTTAAAAAAGAAAAGAAAGATGAATATATATGTATGTTATACCTACACACACATGATAATATTGATATATATGTAGGGGCCAATTATACTTTCAACTCCTAGAATTGTTTGAACTAAGTGAGACACTATAAGCGAGCCGTTTCTATACTGTAAACACAACAGAAATGTAAAGCGATATTATAATAGTAGACACATTCATTCAAATACATGTTACTCTATTCAAAATTATTTGATATGTAGTCTAGCTTTTGTCCTTTTTCTTATTTTAGGAAAGAGTTTCTACTTAATTCAGTTTATACGTATTTCCTATCTGAACTCTTCACATTTTCAAAGCTCCTACACAAGTGACAGAAGAATACAAGTTTAAAATAACCAGAGAAATAACACCACAGAAATAGAATAGATAGACGATTAAAAAAGCATTTACCCTTTGCCACAGCAACACTCTGGTAATGTATCCTGCTCACACGTGAACTGACCGATGAACAACGTTACCTGTTAAGGCATTACCTGTAGTACCAAACGATTGGAAATGACCAGGTGCCCATCACTAGGGGTGGTTAATTAAACATGTGGAGAAGATAGTTACATAATGACCTCCAACAAATCCCTCTTCCTGGTGTTCACTCCCTTGGGTAGATCCTTCCACACTGATGCTGGGCTGGGCCTGTGACCTGCTTAGGTAGTGGAACATTAGCAAACGTGCTGCAAGCAGAGTCTTCATAAGCCCTTTTTTACTGGGGCATGATCCCTCTCTGCTTTTGGAATCCAGTCACCATGGGAAGAAGCCTGGGCTAGTCTCCTGGAGACACCTAATCCAGCCGGTGGTGGAATCTACCACCGACATGTGGGTGAAGCCGTCCTGGAGCATCTAGGCCCAGCCAAACTCCCAGATGACCTCATCCGTGTGAGTAAATCCATGAAAAACCACTCAGTCCAACTAGCCCACCAAAGAATTGTGAATAAATAAAACCATTGTTTTAATTTAAGCCACTAAGTTATGGAGCAGCTTGTCATGCAGTGATAGATAATGAATACCACCGTGATATTCCCCAAACAGTGAAATACTATGAAGGTGGTAGCCTACCCATGAAGAAAGAAAAAGGATGCACTGACATGCTACAGTCTCCATGATACAGAGATAAATTAACAGGCCAAGTGACGAACAAGGCTGCCTTTTATGTAGGAAAAAGGAAAAATTTAAATACGAATGTATATATACTTATTTTGCATGAAGAGACACTGGATATGTACTCAAGAAATTAACATACATAACTACCTGTGTCAAGGGAGTTAGGAGGTAGTGAACTGGGGTAGATGGGGACTCGGTGGGAGTGAAACTCATCAATAAAAATGTTTCTAAACTGTTTCAGTATACGAACCATGTGAATCTATTACCTAGTCAGAAATAATATTTTTCAAAAAGTAAAAAATCAGGGACTTCCCTGGTGGTGCAGTGGTTAAGAATCTGCCTGCCAATGCAGGGGACACGGGTTCGAGCCCTGGTGGGGGAAGATCCCACATGCCGCAAAGCAACTAAGCCCGTGCGCCACAACTACTGACCCCGCATGCCACAACTACTGAAGCCCGCGCCCCTAGAGCCCGTGCTGCACAACAAGAGAAGCCACCGCAATGGGAAGCCCGCGCACCGCAATGAAGAGTAGCCCCCGCTCGCCCCAACTAGAGAAAGCCTGCGGGCAGCAACGAAGACCCAACGCAGCCAAAAATAAATAAATAAATAAATTTATTTTTTAAAAAGGTAAAAAATCAGACTAATCCAAGATAGAAATGACAAAGGTTGAAAAAGTAGAATTTCAAATTGATTATTATAATTCTACCATGATGTCATCCCTTACAACAGCGTTCCTTTGAACCAGAATAATCCTCTCTTTGTAACACATAAGGTGATTTGTTAACACAGTTTATCTTTCCTGCTACATTGTAAGTGCCTTGAGAGTAGGGGTCAGGTCTCATGCATTTTTGTTTCTTCTGAAACTGGCAAGCATCGTGCAGGGCACAGAGTAAGTGCTCCATAAATGGTTGTTGAGTCAAAGAAATAGCTAACATTTCTGACATCACCAAAGGTCTCCGTTGTTAATGCTGGTCATCTTCAGCCTAACTTCTCCCATCCGTACACACACTCCACACCATCTCTGAAGAAAATGGTGAGCGTCCATCATATTTTGGGTTGGCTTCTCTCATCAACTTACTCTGAACTACTGGGCAGGGTATACACAAAAGCTAAATTTGAATGCCACGAAAGGAAGAAAAGCAAAAGAAACTCCCGCATTTAGAAAGAAAACAACAACACCCATAGAGGAAGTCTAGAAAAAGAAAGATCTTTTATTATTTCTCATCAGCAACAAATTTCACTTCTGTGGTTGAGTAAGCAGCAGCCTGCAGCCAACTCTGCAAAGCCAACCAAGCGATCCAGATAAGCGGGCTGTGGGAATGTGGAGCCAGAAGGTCCTCTTCCCCATCCTCAGGCCTCCGGAGAAGTCGGTGCTCAGGCCACTGTGAAGAGGTTGTCTGTTCCGACTCTAGCATTTCCAGCAAAGAGGAGGCCACGGTTTTCTCCGTAACTCGTTTCGGGGCTTGACAATTCTCCCTGGAAATCGGCACTTACTTTGAACCTGTAACTTTCCTCCTGTCCCCTCCCCTCTGCCTCTTCTGTTACGGTTTGCTGTCTCTGGGTCTGACCTGATGAAAGCTTAACCTCTTGGTGGAGGAGGTCTGGGTCACCTCACCTCCATCCCTGTGTCCACATCTCCCCCTCCAGATGTGCTCGTCACGGCCATCCCAACCCCCGGACGTCCTGGACTGCGCCCTCCAACAGCATCCCGTGGTGACCCTGGCACTCTGTCTGTGCTCTTCTAACACAAGCCAAGATAAGAATAACACGGGCAACACAAGGCAGACAGTCCAGGGCTGAGTAGTAAAGGACATGCATAATTGGTGTGTATACCACTGTCTCAAGAGAGCCAGGGCACCAAAATCTTCCCCCTGTAAGTTCTCACCATCTCTGTTTCTCTCATATCAAATAATTCCAATTCCTGAATTGCTCTCTCTGATTTCATCTCCCAACTTGTGGATCCATTTCACTGTTGTCTGCCATGTTGCATTTCCCCCACAGCTACGACAGTGGGGACTCTGTCACTGCGGGGCTCATCCTTTGGAGGCTGCACAAGGTAAAGAAGGTCGGAAAGCTAAGGCTGACAAACGAAAAGGCAGCTGTGCTTTTGCCACATGAGATCAACAAGGGCTGCTTATGTGCCTGCTGTGTGCGAGGAGGTGAGTTAGATGCTGTCAGAGACAGAAAAGAGTAAGACATCATCTCTGCCACCTAGCAAGAGGAACACTGATAAGATGGCATTTAAAGAAAGGAATGTTGGCTTGGATGCGCAGAGCTCACTGATGGGTCAGGCAGCTGTGCGGCCATCAGGACCAGGTAGAACGGAGGCGGTGGAAATGGCAAAAGAGGAAAGAATCAACGAGCGGGTCAGAGGAAGCCTGAACGCTGATTCCTGGGTGCAGAGGAGAAATGTATGACGGAGGATGCTTCCCAGATTTCAGGTCTGGAAAAAAAAGGAAACGTATGCCACTCCTGACAGAGGCAGAGAGCGCTCGTGGGGAGTGGGCTGTCCTGAGGACCCAATGAATTTTGGAGAAAACAAGAGGAAATAGAATACTCAACTTCAGATGAGACACTCGGACTGGGGATATAGTTTTATGATGGAAGCCATGAGAGTAAAAAGCCTTTGACAGGAAAGGAGAAAAAGGGACGGGCTCGGGGATCACTCCGCATGCTCAGCGTTAGGACGGAGAAGCAGAGGCGGAGGCGGGGCCGATCTCATCCATCCTCGTAGACGTCCCTGCAAGTGGGCGTGGTTCTGCTCCCGCCCCCTTCGGTGCTCTATGAATGCTTCATAACTGTTTGGAGAGGGAAGGGGAAATGCGGTGGTCAGAGAAGCGGGAAGAAAACCAGCAACGGATCCAAGTCACATCAGTCCAAGAAGAATAACTGAAAGACGGTCAAGGGCTAATGCTGCGTGGAGAATTACATGATTTTCCGAAAACCCAAGGGCACACCAAGGGTTCCAGGCTGCCTGGTCCCCCAGGGCGCTGGGTGAGTTGAGTCCATCACCGGGAGGTCCTGCCTTCACCATAAAGTCTGCACAGACTCCCCAGGGTGGCGCTGCCTTACTTGGCATCAAATTAAAAAAAAAAAATTCCTGGGATTTATAATATTTTCAGTTTAATTTCTGTGCTGTTTCAGTTTTGACGATGAGATGCGGTAACATCGAATAAAAGTCTGAAAGGAAACTTGGGATGTTCAGGCTTGCATGGATTCCACTGACACTGGTTACTCTAACCTTGACTTTGAAAAGAGAAAAACTGGCCTGGGAATTACCTTTAAAAAAAAAAAGACTAGTATTCAAAGATGCTGACAGTTGATTTCACATCCGAGGGAAGGTACTTAATTAGAGGGACTCTTAACAAGAAGAACTGAAGACCTAAGTAAATATTCCCCATCTGCTCCTGGGCCTGCCACCTGGCCGTTATCCTGTCTGCTCTGCTGATAGGTTTCAACCGACCAATTCTGCTTTATTTGTGCAAGTCGAGAAGCCACCTGTCGTGGAATAGACTCACGCATTAAACAAAGTGAACATTTCTTATTTCCGTGCTTCCCATATGATTTTTTTTTTTTTTTTTAAACACAAAGCACACCCTTTCACCTTGAGCAGATTTAAGAAATGCTGACTCCGAAGAACAGGTACAAACAAGGCAATCTTTTGTTTATGAAGGTTGTCAACAACCCACTCGTAGAAGGACTCCTTCTGTCCCCAACACTGGTGAATTAATCCATCCACACTTCTTAGCTCATTTCCCTGGTTGTTACGAGTGAAAGTGGAGCAAAAAGGTTTTAAAGGGGGCATGGTGTATTTGTGCTAAAAACAGGCACCACGCAAATCCAGAGATGGGAGCCGAAAAGAAATTGCAGGTGTAGGGAACAGTGTAAGAGCAAAGCAAGAAGGGAGGCGCACAGTGTTTGGAGGACTGTACGTCAGGATGGAGGGGATGCAGGGAAGGGTATTGGGTTGAGGACTTGCAGCCACGAAGGCTGGGAGACAGGGGGATTCTTCATGGAGAGCCTTTAACGATCAAGCTGAGGAAGGCTGGCCTCTTCCCGAGAACTGGGCACCAGCGGAAGATTTGAGCCAGGGAACAGGAAGGTCCCAGTGGTGCCTGGGGGGCACCTGGGAGAGGGAGGGGACACAAAGTGCTGTGGGAATGGCATCAGAGCTAAAACTGCAGGGATCCCCTGATTCCATAAGCCCCTGGTCTCACTGGTGGCCCAGAGTCGGGTGGCTTTGGGTCTCCTGGAATTAGTGTCAGTTCAGTGCCCATGCCCAGCAGTCCTCAAAAGGTCTAGTGTTTCCTTTTCCCCAATATGCCGTCACCCTGGTGAAAGGCTATAGGTCCCTTTGGGGAAAGCTGGGAGAAAGATTAAGAGTATAAATTTGGGGCAGTGTAGCAGGGTGTTTCCTCAAGGGGAACCAGCCTCCCCTTCATTCAAGGGGCCCTGGGTCTGTAAACTGGCCCAAGTCTGGGAATTGACTGAGGGGCCATGACTTTCGGTTTTTATGATTCAAGTTTGACTTACGTTCACTTGACCTAGAACTGTTCTGCTTATACAGATCAAGTAAGAAATGAGAAGCCTGTCCATGGATTTCACAGCTAGCAACACCGTGAGGACAGAGTTGGAAGTGGAGGAAATGAGGTGAGAGGGTTTGGGTGTGGGAGAGAGAGAGAAGGTGGAACCAAACTTGGCTGAGACGTGGGACCAGGACGAGGTGCCCCCGTGACCAGAGACTGGCAACGTCAGGGCGAGGGGGCAGTTTCAGGGAGGAAGAGGCAGAGCTGAGTTGGAAATGGTGATGGATCATCCAGTGGACGTGACCAGCAGAGAGTCGGAAATATGGGACGGAAGCGGGAGGACTGTCAGGTCGGGAGGTAGGGGTGTTGGCACCATCCGCACACAAGCAGAAAGGCTGGGCGGGAGGAGACGTGATCTGAGAGAGGGAGAGAGCAGAAGGCCTACACCAGGCCCCACGCCGGGATTTACCCAAGTAGGAGGAGAAAGAAAGGCTGGGGCGCTGGTCAGATGGGCTGCTCGGCAAGACGGGAGGAAGGATGAGGCTTGTGCAATAGGACGCAAGAAAGTCTAGTGTTTCAAGAGGGATGTTTCCTGGGGTTCCAACTGCTGCAGAAGAGTAAAGCAGCCTGGCTCTGGATGTCCTCAGAAACTGGTAATCCCCTTGTAAGACAGCTGCTTCAGGAGAGCGATGGAAACAGAAGACCCACTGCAGAGAGGTGGGAGGGGTGCTGGGAAGGGGGAGCAGGGGGTGGGGGACTGGGGTTAGAGATGGACGATCCAGCTTTTAAGAAGCTTAAAAACATGGGGAGGAGAGATGACTGTAGTCCTAAAGGAGCAGCAGAGTTAAAGGCAATTTTTTCCACCATTTCGATGCCCTAAGTACACTTGTGGACAGTGAAGGGGAGATGGGGAAGATTCTGGAAGGTTCTGGAAGGCTCGGGAGCCCTGCAAGGGCCTGGACTATTGAACAGAGGACAGATGTGAGTGTACAGAAGGTCCTTCACGGAGGCCTCAGGGCTCACCCCCTGGTTATAACCTTGGTGGCAGGGGAGGGATGCAGTGTGGACTCAGGCCCCAGGAAGAACAGTCTTTTATTTTTTACAAAATAGTGAATATGCAAAATTAGCATTGAGTCTTTATTAGCTTATCGTCGGCTTCAAACTTCATTCCTGTGTTACGCTTTCCTAGTGTGTTTGGTTAAAACTTCCTTAGTTTGTAACATTCTCATCAGCAAGGACTTTCCAGCAGCACCAGGAGCAAATGTGTCCCCCTAAATGCATGTTGCTCTTTTGTGAATGAGACACAAAGAAATTGAACTTCTAACTAATGAAAGATACTGGATTAACAGGTAATATTTTATCTGGGTTTCAGTTCAGTCATATGTCTCAGAACGAGCTTGTCTTGCCCTGAAGCCTTCTGCTTTCCTCAGTTCATTTTTTTCCTGCCACTCAGACCGGGGGGCAGGTTCTTATTTCTTGCCATTCACTTCTGCAGGACTCCTCTGAATCAATCCAGTTGCTTCGTGCTGAGCCCGACTTTGAAGGCTGGGCCCTTGCCTGTCACTCCCTGTAACCCACGAGCTCCATCCTCACTCGTGATCTGATTGTTCCTTGACCCAGTTCTGAATCTCCGGCCCTTCTCTTTACTTCTCTCCACACCTCGCCCCAAATACCAAGTCTTAGGTTCAAGCGTTGCTCTGTCCTCAGCGTGTCTGCCGTCCCGCTGTGGGCTGCTTCCTCTGCATCCTTCCAGAGCCTCAGAAAACTTCCTCTTGAGTGGCTGCTCCTGTTCTCCCCACCCAAACCTTCCTCTTCTGGTTTTCTGAGCCCACGGGAGTCTCTGTGGGTGGCATCCTTTATTTCCAGTTTTAAGCCAACTCTGCTTTTTAAGTGGTCACCTTAATCCTTCGCTAAAATTCTCTTTGGTGGAACACTGTAGTTTTGGTAACCCCTTACTGTCTACATTTTAGGGAGTGGGGCCTGATTTTAGTCCTTCAGACACATACAGTGAAATCGGCACCTGACAATAAGAGATGTTGCTGACAGGCATAGTCTTTTTCTCCTGAATGTAAAATATCAGGACACTTGGCGTTACTCTAACTTAGCTGCAATCTCTGGCTCTCCCTGGCTAAGGACGCCCTTGCCAACACAGCAGAGCCACGCCAAGCAAAGGCCCTTCTACGAGGCACCAGAGGGAAGCTCTTACATCATGAAAATCAGGGGACAGACCATCTCTGATTCTCCTGGTCCTTGCACAAGTTTTATCAGAAATGTAACCAGTTTGCTCTGGGGGTGGGGGATTTTAATGACTATGAGAGTAGAACACTGTATTTCTAGTTGCTCTCTGTTGTTACAGGAAACTTCTAAGTGGCCCTAAAAATACCGAATTTAATAGTTTTGAAAATTCTGAGTTTCTCCAGTGGAAAGGAGGAAAGGGAAGGAAGTTATGATGCTTTCAATGGGCACATTAATTAGGGTGTCCCATTTTAGAGATTAGAAAACCAAGGCTAGACAGTGAGTCTCATAGTGATAAGTAGCCACAAGCCACAAATGGGACCCAGGTATGTCAGGTCTGAATTCCAAGCCTTATCAAACATAGGTCACTACCTTTCCAAAAAGGATGAAAAAGTGTGGAAAGGAATTGCAGGAAGGGGGAGTGGGAGACAGAAAGAGCATACAGAAAATTCAAACTTGTTAAGATACATGTCCCTTAATTTATACACTGCTCTTGATTAAGACTAAGGGACCTGAATTCTTACACATAGTGAAAGGGAAAAGCAGGTAAACAGATTCATGCTGACTGAATATGTTACTTTCCCTCCCCAAACGATAAAGGTTGGTTTCAGATTCTCAAATAAAAATGTACGTAAAAACAGTAAAACAGGCAAATCACTCACTCTTGCAGCCAGTTGTAGTGACTTGGGTGCTTTTCTTGACAAATATTCAAATGTCACACACCAGCATCACATGCTCAATACTATTTCAGTCAACATGACTTGTGTTAAAGTCACCTGAATTGGGGGATTGTTTGATCTTAGTATCACCTACAGGGCCTCACACAACACCCCTCACTGCTAACAAACTCAAAAGAAAGACTTTAGTTTAGGAAACTGGCATTTTCTTAGAAAAGCGGGGGGGGGGGGGCGGGGACAGCAGTTCTCAGTAAAAGATAAACCACAGACCTACTGCGTTCAGCCAAGCTGTACGTATTAAACCACACACACACATACACACAGACTCACACAAACATACACTATCAAAATAAGGTTTAGGCTCTGTCTAATCCACAAAGGTGAGTAAATTCAGAATTAAGACGTTACAACCAGAATCCTACTCAAGACTTTCCCTGACATTGAGACTATACTGAAGAATGATGGAACTGGATTCTAGATCACCTCGTTTGTTCTCCATGCAACTCTAATAACCCACATTAATCCAGAGGTTCTTTTCTTGGAGGGACACCAAGAGCCAACATTCTTTTGCAGAACAGGCTGGTCAGAATTCTCTAGGAGACAGAATCTATTTCTACCTCCAAGTACAGGGAAGCCTCAGGCTCTCAGGGACTCAAGGTCCCAAAATGATGTTAGATAAAAAATTAAAGGGGGGGGTGCTGGGAGAAACCTTTCTGTCAGGTGGAGAGCCTATCAACAGAAAAATTAGGGATGGAGATAGCTAACACAGGCCAATGACCTTGAGGTTATATCAAAAATGATATGGGGGGGGGGCTTGCTGGCCTCATAGCGCCATCTCAACGGCAGGCATTGGCTGCCAATGCCAAGCCTCTTTGCGGGAAAGTGAGAGGGACAGAAGGGAAAAGAAGAAGAAAGGCAAGAAGGACGACAGAAGTGGTGGCAGACCTTGGCATCCAGGATAAGAGGAGAAAGCACCAAACAGTCCAGACTTAGAGGAAGACAGGCAGTGGGGAGGGAAGAGAGGGCTTGAGCTGCCATCTTGGAGGACAGCAGGTACAGCAAACAGCCCAGCTCAGGAGATGGCCTGTAGGATCCAACCCACCCACCGCTTGCGGACTTCTAACACCACATGGACGGTTATTTTTAAAGCACTGGAAATGTAAACCATGTTACGGGAACTCTTACTCAGATCCCATCTTGCCATACATCCATGTGCGTTTTTTTATTTTTTAAGATTATTTTGATGTGGACCATTTTAAAGTCTTTATTGAATTTGTTATAATATTGCTTCTGTTTTATGTTTTGGTTTTTTGGCCCCAAGGCATGTGGGATCCTAGCTCCCAGACCAGGGATCGAACCCGCACCCCCTGCACTGGAAGGGGAAGTCCCCCATCTGCGTATTTTGAACGCAAAGGTTCAGAAGTTGTGTGTGATGTGTTTCACCTTTTGAATTCTGCCAAAAACTGTAAAGAAAAAACTAAAACCAAGTGGGAAATTTCTAGCTTCCTTGCTAACCAAATGCTGTCAGGTTAAAAAAAAAAATCATCCTAAACATAAAATAACACTTCAGGCCATAAGATTCATTTCCATAAATATTTCTTCCCCAGAACCCAATTCTAGAAAACCATACTCTCCTCTTAATGAATTCTCTTATGTATATTACTGTGATGGTCTTATTGTGGCCCCATGTTTGTCTTGAAGTTTGGGACTTCAAAGGGACCCTGTCCCCCCATCCTTCCTGGCAATTTAGGGGCACTGCTCCTTGGTGGTGACACTGTCGCAGCCACATGGAAGGATGCAAAAAAAAGGTACTTCATACACTGCTGGTGGAAACAGAAATTGCTATACCATTTAGCAAGCAATCTGGAAATATCTATCCAAATTCAAAAATACCATCATTGATAAAGTCATCTCATGCCCATATGACCACAGCACTGTTTGGAGTAAAATCATTCAATAGGTTATTCCATGGTCAACTAAGGAATAGTATGCAGTCATGAAAAAGAAAGAAGGGAGGAATTTCAACAATGGCACCCTGTGAAGTGAGAAGAAAACAAGATGCAGAGAGGGACATATGAAATGATCTGATTTTTATAAGGTAATGACCAAAATCACATGTGTCTGTGCCTATCCATCTATCTACCTAAATGTCTGATATAATTATATGAGTGAAGTGGAGTGAGGCACAGAAGGATGACACACAAGGTTGATAACACTGGCAACGGGGGGAGAGGGATTAGGGTGGAAAGAAGGAAGGGAGTGGGAGGAAAGAAATAAGTGAAAATGAAAGAAGGTAGCAACCATAAAAACCACGTGGATGCCACGATCTCATTTATAGGAAATCGTGTGTGTGTGCTCAGGCACACGTCTATAAGCAGAAGATGATGAGATAGTCTGCAAAATGTCAATGGTTTTTATTTCAGGGTGTTGAGATGTTTTTAAATATAATTTTTACTTTACTCCTTATATATATTTTGAAAAATATTTACAATCACCTGTATTGTTTATAGAATCAGAAGAATTCATTGAGAGAGAAATAGGAAAAGTCCCATGCAAGGCAATACAGGTCCCCAGAGAGGAAGCCACTAGAGAGAGAAGGCTGCAACGTCAAGCTGGGACCAGACTGGGAAGGCTCTCTGTAACAGGAAAGACAAAAGAACAACTTATAGGCTGTGTACCAACATAGTAACAACAGGCTGCTGTTTTGGTGGTAGATTATGAGTGATATTTTTTCTTCTTTTTGCTTTTCTCTATTTTCCGGATTTTCTGCAAAAAACCATATCTTGCTTTTGTAATCAGAACCAAAAAAATGTATTATTTAAAAAATTATGCCATGAAAGTTTTTAAGTGGGAAGAGTCACTTAATGATTAATGATGAGTGATGTTTTAGGATATTATGCAGTGGTCCCCAAAGACAGAGATTAAAAGCCATTTATGAAGGAGTAGTATCAGTGAGAGTTGATAATGGCCCCCAATTAAGAGGAAATGGTGGAAATGGAAAGGTACATAGTGGGCCTCAGATGTTTTCTAAATAAAGGGATGAATAAGTGAAACATTGATGAAGAAGAACCGCTAGTCTCAGCGGCCCTTTGTCAAGTTTATACGGATGCCCACAAAAACACAGCCAGATGTCAGTCGGCTGATTTAATCCAAAATTACAGAGAACTGTAATTGTACAGAGAGACCAACCCATTGTGAATATCACGTCCCTAAATGCAGCCACATCTTGCAAGCCATGTCAAAGAAAGATACGATACCCAAGGGAAAAGACCAAAGTGGTAGAAACCATAGGCGATAAAGAGAAATTATGTGATACGATGATGTAAAAAGCTTTCCTCCACCCAAAGAAGACAAGTCATCGACAAGCACTGCATCCAACAAACACTGGAATGTTGTAGATCACATAAAAATATTCCCAGGTAACTTCTGGCTTGCATTCATTTTATACTATAGCCAACTTAAAAAGTTTCTGACCAGTGTTAGGAGAAATTAATTTAAAATTTTTTATCCGATTGTGGTTTGCTTTTTTCTAAAAGTTGGCACATTCTGAGAACTCCCCTTCATTCGAAGTATTCAGGAAGAGGATGGGCGGCACCGTGTTTGAGAAGGTGGTAGTAGAAGGCTTCCAAAGGACTTCCCAGCTTCAAGGGTCTCTGAGTCAAGAGGAAATATCACGCCAACTACCAGATTTTGTGCCTTCTCTCTCTCAGATGTTCCAATTGAGGTAGTTTACTAACTAAGCCATGTTTATGTTTTTCTGGCATTCCTGAAGCAGACGTAATATAACTGAAGGCAAACAATTTTAGTAATGCCAATTCATGCACTGCCATCTAATCACCACGTAATCACGAAACTAAAATGTTTATCCAATATCAAAGACCGAGGCAAAGAAACCAAAAGGCATTTTGTAAGACGAAGTACTGGCCAGTACTTCCCATAAAAGGATTTATGGAGGGTTATCCTGAAATGGCTCAAGAGGAGAAGTCGATGTGACTTGGTTTCTAATCACACAGAGGATTGCTCTGCTGTTTTTCCAAATGGTCAGAAAAAAACTGGAGAGGGACTGTACAGGTTGTCACAGAGAACCAGGGTCCTCCCGATAGAGTTTTGGGGTGGGCTCGTCAGAAAGTAAGCCAGAGCCCAGCTGCGCCCCCGGGAGATGCCACCCACTGCTGCCCATCGCCGAGCCAGGGCGTTTCTCCACCTGCGACCACCTCTGATAGTAACGGGCATCCTTCCCGTTCTCCATAAGGCAGCCGCCTTCCTGCCTTCTCGGCGGCTCCACCCTGGGTCTCAGTGTGGCTATTCATCACCCCACAGCCCTCTCTTCCTCCAAGTCTGGCTCAAAGCCCACCTCTCATCAGTCTGATACCAACCAATTCGGGTCTTTCATTCTATCTGAGTGCCCTCCTGGTTTGTACGCTCAATTAACATGAAATAATTGGCAAGTTTTTTTAATGGGAAGAGCCCCAGTGCGTGATTCCCATTGGATCTCCTAAAGCCCTAAATATCCCACAGAGCGGAGAGAGGAAGAACTTCCTCCCTTCCTTTCCTTCCTTCCCTCCTTCTTTCAATGTAGTGTTTATCCAACATTTATTTCATGCAAAGCCCCTTTCAAGGTTTCTTCGTGTACTATTTCACGTCATCTCCTCACAAACCTCCCTAGAAATCAGGAGCGCCCTCCCCGCCCAGCTCTGCTCCTCTCCAGCCTTCCACAGTCTTGTCCTCGGGTCACCATCTTCTCAGTCCCTTGGTGTCCTGTTTGGTTCTTCTTTCCTCGTCAACCCTACATCCAACCAGCTGCCAATTCTCTATCTCCTATCTGGCTCCTCTTTTTTTACTCCCCTGCCTTGATATCTCTCCTGAACACCAAAGCCTCTTCATCACTGGTCTCCCTGCAACCAGGTTATCATTCTAACATGAGTTGCTTGATATCACTGCACGAATCCAACCCTTTATGTAATTCCCGTTGTCTGCATGATATAACCCGAGTTCCCTAGTTTGACGTTAAAGGACATCCCAACTGTCAACACGTATCTTCCAGACACACAGGACTTCTTCTGATTCTCCATACATGACAAGCAATTGGACTCTTACAGGTTTTTGTTTGTGCCATTCCCACTCTGTGAAATGGCCTTCACCCAACTCTGTCCTCGGGTAAAATCCTACTTTTCAAACCTAGCTCACAGGCCACCTGACTACCCCAGGTCAAAACTGATTGTTCTTTCTCCTGAACTTTCTTAGACTTAGTTGTTTACAGCTCCAAGGCTGCCTCTAGATATAAAATCCTGGAGGAAAGAGATAGTATCTGTTTCTCTTTGCATTCCAACACCATGGCCCAACCACAACAGTACTCCCTCAGCACAAGCAGGAATGGAGTTACCAGCGCTGGGAAGTGAGTTTACTAGCCACCACTGTCTTCCAAGTGTTCCTCGGAATTTCAAGCTAACAAACACTTATGAAGTACCTACTGTATACAGAGCACTCTGGTAGGAGCAAGCCAGCTAGTGAGCCATGGTGCTTGTAATGTGTCTTTTTAAAGACCTATTATGCTAAGCCACCGAATACACCATTATATGAAGACATTTCCAGTCTTGAGGGTCAACAGCCATTCATAACCCTTCCCTCTATCACTGGATGTACTAGAGGTAAGATCCTATGTTTCAAAAGTACCCAAGAAAACAAGGCTCAGAGCTCTCAAAATCGGGGCTGTTCTTTTTTTCCAGGACAGAGAATGGGTTGATACGGAAAATAAAGGCATTTGTCTGTTAGCAGTACTAATTCTCAAACCCATCATTTACTTTAACTTCAGTTATAACAAGCACTTAAGGCCAGGAAATTAGCTGAGAAAACATGAACATCTGGGAAAACTAAACATTCTCTTACCTGCGAAGTCATGCTGGTGGAGGAAAACTCTTGGAAGGGATGATAATTTTTTTATTTGATGACTGGTATTTTGATAGCAGCTGTGCAAAGTTTTCTGAAGAGCTCAAGGTGATCTATGACATAAGGTGACCATATGTCCCTGCTTGTCAGGAAGAGTCCCGGTTTACACCTGTTGTCCCTGCAAAATTATTAATAGTGCCTCCCCCTTCACTCTCATAACTGTCCCCATTTGAATGATAAATTATACGACCACTCTGTCTACGAGTGTACTGTCAGACCACAGCGGCCTGTCCATACAAGGTAAGACGGTTTGCTCAAATTCACCAGGGAGCTGATGCCAAGAAAAGGGGCAGAATCCAGGCTTCCTGACACCAAACCCAGGCTCTATCTCAGGGAACATATTTCCTCTAAGTTGCTTCCTCATCAATTAATCACGAAAATCACTTTGGGAAATGGTAAAGATACATAAGCATAAGCATGGCTTCTGCAAACTAGCACTTATGATTTAGTTGAGGAGACAAAGCACATACACACTCGATAATTAAACAGGGTCAGACAGATTTGTAATCTGGTGCCAATGACATGGTTCAAATGACAATTTCAAAAGGAGTCAGAGAAGGGGAAAAACCCTCGATGGGATGCAGGGAGGGTTTCTGGGAGATGGTGGAACCTGAACTGGGTCCTAAAAGGGGGAAAAAAAAAAAAAAGGAAGAAAGGAGAGGGAAAAAGGTATTTTTCTTTGAAAAAAAAACAAAATTGGGAGAGGAATAAATCACTTCAGTGATTCTATAAGCTCTATTACTTTACAGTCCAGAAAATTTTTAAATGACAAAACCAACACAAATGGCCTATGCGTCCTTCCCAAAGTCTCACCATGATTTAAGGCACAGCCGTCATCAGACTGGGGCGTCTTGCAAGCAGACGAGCGCTGGCTGCTGGAAAAAAGTGGCCACCTTGACTTCTACCCTCAGCTTTTTCACTAACTGGCCATGTGTCTGTGGGCAAGTGGTTTCATCAGTTTTGAGCCTCAGTTTCCTTAAATAAAACGCTAGGGTTGGATGAAGTGATCTCTAAGAACCTTTCAATCTCTGGCCCTTTACAGTCAATTCCAGGTTTTAGTTTAGCTTAATGAATCTATTTATTTATTCTAGATTTAGCTCAATAGTGGATGTTGAGCTATTTCCAGCAAAATGGCAAACTTTGGGCTGATCCTATGGGTTCCTTTCCACTACAAAGATACGAAATTCTCAAGAAAAATCACAATGCTGTACCTAGAAGGAAAGAAGAAAGGGAGAAAAGCATAGGCTCCAGGAATGAAGAAAAACTGAAGCCAGAGCTTTCACAAACGGTTGACTCCATGGGGTCCAAGGGAGTTTCAGACCTCCACAAATGTCCCTGGGGATCTGGGGATAGTGATTAGATTCTAAAGCCCATGAAGAGACGTGGCCTTGGTCCTGCATAAGGTGGAGGGAGGGAGGCAGGATGGAGCCCTTTTCATAAATCTTAAAGTCACCCGTCCATGAAAAAGGGACCAAACCACTGCCTGCTGGCCTCAAGATGAAGAGCAGACAGTTGCCTTATATCCAGAGCTTAGGGAGCCTCTGAGAAATCAAAACCCTAAACACGAACCACAGTCAGTTGTAGGATCAGAATTTACATTATCTGCATGTGGGGGGGGGGTGGGACAAGCAATGAATATAAACACAATTCCAGGACCATCAAAATGCCTTTGATCGCCAGAAAAAACAAATACGTGACCACTACATAGGGACGATTTCACAACTCAGGACTTACAAGATTCCCACAGAAGAGAAATCTCTATGAACATGAACTTGATGACACACACACACACACACACACACACGGGAATTAACTACCATGAGGGACAGTCATAAAGAGAATTTTTTTAAGGTAAACTCTAAGAACTGGAAAAATACTACAATCTGAAACACTACGAAATAAGATTTCTTAAAATTATTAAAGTGATAAAAGAAAGACTAAAAACCATAAGGAAATAATAGGAGTAAATAAAAAAAGAAAATAGCAGACCTGAAAAAGAACAAAATAGAACTAAAAATAACTCAATGGAAAAGTTAGACTGTAGAGTGACACAAATATAGAATTAGTGAACTGGAAAAAGAGATTTGAGGAAATCAACCAAAATGTAACATAAGACTTCCAAGTAAAAACAGAGAACTGAACACACCATACCTAACACTGGTCTCTCTGAAACCTCACTAAAACTAGAGAAAGTGACCATTTAAAAGACATAAACCCAGAAGGACAAGAAGAACAAGTGAAGGGGTAACAGCAATAAGATTTTGGAAGATGGAAAACAGCTGGACAAGAGGTAACAGAACCAGCAGAACAAAAAGAGACAGAATCCTAAACTAGGAATAAGGAAAGTTAGGAACCAAGTAGCAGATGCTCAGAAGGTCCAGGAACAGAAGGCACTAGTTACCTTTGGAAATGGGAAGGGAGGGGAAGGGAGGAGTGACTAAAATGAGGAGATGCGGTGAAAGCCGTTTAAGAACGAGTTATATCCCTAGACCCCCAGATCCCCTCCTCTTCTCCACCCTTCTGGGCAGCAGCCTCTACCCCAATGGGTAAAACTGGAGGTATGGTCTCTGGAGACAGGATTCCTGGATTGGGAGACGCCACGCATCAAACGAAGCAGAAAATATGTATATTGAATGCTGACCTCTCCAGTCTGATTCCTCACCTCAGCTCTCAGCACTGGAACAGGCAGAGCTTCACCCTCCAGGGGAGAGTTTGGAAGGGTGTTCCCTGGAGAGTCTCACCATCTCTGTAGGTTCTTCAGTAGGAGACTTTAGGGGTTGACATTAGGAGTTCCCCAAAGAATGGCATTATCATGTTATTCTATGATAATGCTCAAAGTCAACAAGCCCTGCACATCCTGAGAGCTTCCAATAAACTTGTTAGTTCTTCACTCTTAAACAGGACCAGACACTCAAGGATTACCAGACATGCAAGGAAAGCCTCTACAAGGAAGACAGAGTTCAAAACAAATAGAAAAAGGCAACACGGAGGAAATAGAGGCCATGAATGGAGAAGAAAATTTCAAAAGAGAATAATTTTTTTTCAGAATGCTGAGAGAATGTCACACACATGAAAACAGAACAGAATGCTTAAAAAAACCCAACTATTTATAGATGAAAAGAGGAAATTTAAAACAATAACAGAACTGCAAACCCAATAGACAGGTTGGAAATTGAAGTTGAAGAAATTGCCCCAAAAGAGAGCAAACGATAAAGAGACGGAAAACAGGAGAGAAAAATAGGAGGAAATTAGAGGACTGGTCTAGAAAGTACAACACCCACATAATAGGAGGTCTGGAAAGAAAGACAGACGCTAACAGAAGCACATTCAACAGACTGAAAGAACACACTGATTGCCCAGTACAATAGATGTAAACAGACTCCCACATAGGAAAGTCATTGTGAAATTTAGACAACTGGGGGAAAGAAAAGATTCTACAAGGTCCCAGGAGAAAGGAAAAAGAAGGTCAGGTACAAAGCATCAAGAATCAGAGCGGTTTTAGCCTTCTAGCAGCAACACTGAGAGGCAGCATACAATAGGGCAATGGCTTCACCCTTTGGAAGAAAATTTAGTTTTGACCTAGAATCCTTTGTACCAGACGGACAAGCCTTCCAGTGAGAAGATAAAATAAAGACATTTTGGACATTCGAAGTGTGAATCTATCTCTCTTGGGTCCATTTTGGAAAGGCCGCTTATAGATTGGGAGCCACAAAAATGTGTAAGTGGAAAAGGAGGAAATTTATGTGATCCAACACAGGACTAGAGAAGAGGGGTGATGTAGTGAAGGGAGAGGACTGGACCAGTGGATCAAGAGAGACAGATAGTGAGGGCCACCACCAGGGCACCAGGCTGTAATTCCGATCCTGCTGGAGGATGTGCTTCCTCAATGGAGCAGATCATGAAAGGGGATCCAGCTCAGAAGAAAGGTCAAGGAAAGTTCTAGAATAACAAGGAAGAGAAATCCCAGCACGACAGCTGTGCAACAGGCCTGAAGAAAAGTCCAGAAAAAAAGGGATGTTACCGAGAAAAGAAGAACTCATGGATTTCTGATGTGATCGGCCTTGTGGAAACGTGTACAGGGAGACTATGAAAGATATAGGGGGAACACCTTTCCCTACAAGGACGAAGAACACTAAGGAAATTAAGAAAAAAAAACAAGACAGATATTAACATATGATATCACTTATATGTGATCTAAAAAAGGGTACAAATGAACTTAGTTACAAAACACAAGTAGAGTCACAGATGTAGAAAACAAACTTGTGGTTACCAGGGGATAAGGGGGGAGGGAGAAATTGGGAGATTGGGAGTGACATATACACACTACTATATATAAAATAGATAACTAATACGAACCTGCTGTATAGCACAGGGAACTCTACTCCATACTCTGTAATGGCTTATATGGGAAAAGCGTCTAAAAAAAGAGTGGATGTCTGTATATGTATAACTGATTCACTTTGCTGTATACCTGAAACTAACACAACATTGTAAATCAACTATACTCCAATGAAAATTTTTTTTAAAAGTCAGGTATTAACGTCATAAAAATAAAAAAGTTTAACTGTTAACACTATTTCCATAGGCAAAGAGTGAAAACACTAACAACTGATTTAACCCAATATTGCAATATAATTATATTGAGAGAAAGGGGTTGGAAAAGCAGCGGATATGGTTATGTAAGAGAGCTAAATCTGTATTTACTATAATAGGAAGTTAAGACATCGTGAGTAAAATTGATAAAAGATCACAGCATAGACATTATTTAGAAATGCCAGAAGAAAAAGCTAAAATAGAGACAGTGATGTTCTTTGGGAAGTGGGGGTTAGGGGAAGTAGGATGGGGTAGAAGTTGTTCCCATAGCAATTAAGGAACCAGCACATAAGTAAATATGTATGAGGATGTTTTTATCTACAATGTTTGTGTCAACATAAAACTGAAAATAACCTAAATGTTCATCAATAGTGGAACAGCTGAATAAATTGTAGTATAGCCATACCATGGAACTTACTTAGCTATTTTTTTTAAAAATTAGTTAAATTTGTATTACTTATCTGGAAGATATCCTTAATGTACTATTAAAAGAGACAGTAAGTTGTAAAGTAATGCACAAGGTATTATTGGATTTTTGTGTGTTTATATATGAGCTTGGAGAGACATGTGGAAGGAGGCAGACCAGATGTTAACCTTATATACCTTAGGAGGACAGGAATGGAAAGGGTAGGGGGAGACTGAAAAGAAATAGACCACAGAAAAGTAGAGATGTGGGAAATATGAAAACACAGGTTAGCAGACATGAAGAAGAGAAGGACAAGATCTAATAACCTATAACAGAGGACTGAGAAAAAGATAATAAAGATAGCTGGGAGGAATAATATTCAGAGATTATGACAGTATTTTTCAGAATCAATGAATATCAAGAATCCTTAGATTCAAGAGATATACTGAGTCCCACACAGGACTGTGGTGAAACTGCAGATCATCAAAGACAGGAACAAAAAGAAAAACAAATATCTTTTTTTTCCACTAAAAAAGACAAAAAAACTTCTAAACAAAAGACAGACTGACGCTGACTGCACCTCATCAATAACAGATATCGGAAGACAATGAAATAATATTTTCAAATGCTGAGGGAAAATATTTCTGTAGAATTCTATACCTAGAAAATTATTGTTCAAGACTAAGGGTGAATTAAAGATATTTTCAGATAGAGACTGACAGAGATAGTTTCATATCCCCAAATCCATGAAATAACTACTCAAAGATGTACTTCCATAAGAAGGAATTTGAACTGAGAAAGGGGGAATGGAATCTAAGAAACAACATCAATAACATTTATTGAGGGCTCACTCTGTACTGTGTACCAGGCACCATTCTAAGTGATTTATAATTAAATTGGGATTCAGATTAAGGCAGTCTGGTTCTGGATTTCATAGTCTTACCCACAATGTGAATAAAATGACATCTATTTTGATAAATTTTAAAAAGTAGATTTGTAAAAAAATAATTGTATGTGGACAAAACAGAAACAAAATGATAGATGATAATAAAATAGCTGACAGTGTCATAAGAGAATATGAGAGAGAGAGAAAAGCTGGGTTAAATTGTTCTAAGTAATCTGTATTACATTGTCTGGGAAGCAAAGAGATACAGATAACACTTTAATTTTAGACTCTGTGAACGCAGATATAATTTTTAAGGTTTAAGGGTAACAGCTGAGATGCAGAACAAAACATATACATTACAAATCAAGAGGGAAACAGTCATCATTGTCTTAACAGTATGACTATATTTTTGTGTTTGGGAGGCAAGATGAAGGAGAAACTTCAACAGGAGAAAGGTAGGGGGAGGTGTGGAGTCTCCAGTAAGAGGCAGGGAGGTCTCTACTGGGCCTATCACAGAATGAGAGGAGAGTCTCAATACATCATTTCCTTTGATTCTCCCCTGGGCTTCCTGAGCTTCTTGAAGTTCTTCAGGATGACATCATATAACACAGTGCAAGCTCTGTGGGTCTCCACTGATCATTAGTGGGGTCCTGGTACTCTACTTCACTGTGGAAGCCTTCCAGCCTGGTGTGAAGGGTGCTCATCAGCTCAAACACCTTCTTCAAAACTTTTCCCATCTTCAGTCTGAGGTATCTGCAGCTGCAACCAGGTGGTGACCCTGTGGACTGCTCAGTGACATCCGTGGTCCCCAGCTTCAGGCCCTTGCAGGAGGACTTCAAGCCTCTCCTTGCCATTCAGTGGGCCACTGGGAGGACCTTTGCCTTCATCTTCCCCTTTTGTCTTTTCATCCCTATCCTCCTTCTCCTGCTGTTTCTTCCATTCCTCCTTCTCCGTCTTCTGGACTGGATAGGCACCAAGATGTCCAACAGAGCCTTCAGATAGCTCAGGTTGGCTTCTTGAGAGCTGTTTCCTTCAAAAATTCATCTGATTCAGAAATCTACCTGGGGAAATAGCTCCTAGGTAGGTTCTGTCTTTTGCCCTGGTCTTTGTGAAACATATCCACCCGGGGTTGGGCCCTGGGCGTGGCTATGGCTGGGGAGCCTAGTGCCACACAAGGAGCAAGGAGTGGGCATAGGGAAGAGGAAGCAAAATCAACAGGAAAACTCAAGTAATCTAACAGAAGACAGGACAGGAAGAAAAAATAAGTAAAGAAGAAGCACGGCAGATGGAAAACATTTGGATTCCTCGTGAATTCCAAATATATGACTTATCATAATAAATGTAAATGGCTTAAACTAATCCATTAAAAGGCAGAAATCCTCAGACTGAATTTTGTAAAACTCCAGCTGTTTATAAGAGAGCAGGCTAAAACAAGTCACAGGAAGGATAAACATGAAAAAATGTATTCAAATAATAAGTGTTCCTACAAATAATAAATGCTCAATAATTATTTATTTTAATTGAATGACTCAATAGGATAAAATAGACTTTAAAATAGCCAAAAGCATTTGGGGGGGATAAAGAAGATCACGGCTTAGTAATAAAAAGACACATTCACAAGCAATCCTGCCATATACCTAATCACACCATGTCAAATATATACAGCAAAGCTGATTTAATTATATGAAGGTAACAAATTCAAAATTATAGTGAGAGATTTTAGCACATATCTCTATGAAATCAATAGACCAAACTAAAAAAATAGGACAAATGTAAATAATGCATATTACTAACTTCACTGAATGGATATGAAGAAACCCTCCACACAATAAAGAATAAACATGAATGTTTACAAAAATTAACCAGGTTCTACGCCACAGAGCAAGTCTCAACAAATTTCAAACAAGTGCTAACATTCAGACCACACTCATCAACCAAAATACAATAAAAGTTGAAATCAATAACAAAACCACAGGCCCCAAACTCCAGTACATCTTGAAATTTCAAAAAGATGCTGTTAAATTATTAAATAAAATCAAAATTAAAGTAACAAAATACTTGGAACTGAACAATAATTAAAACCCTGGATATCAGTAGAAGGAATGTTTAGCATTAAATGCAACATCAGAAAACAAGAAAAATTTTAGATTAAGAAAATAAAAAATTAAGCAATAAAGTAAACTCAAAGACAATAGGAGAAAATTCTTTTTCCACAAATGGATAAAGATAAAGTAGTAGGAAGGCAATAATAAAGATAATAACAAATCAATAAAATAAAAACAAAGACACAATACACATAGGGACAAAACAAATGTGGATTCTTTAAAAAGACTAATAAAATAGGTAGATATTCCACAAGAATGAGGAAGAGAAACAAAAGAAGGCACAAATAAACACTATTAGGCATGAAAAGGAGCCATAACTAAAGATTTTTTTTTTAAGCATGAGAATTCGATTCTCTACTTTAAAGCAGTAAAACTAAAAACAGATGAAATGGAAAATCTCCTAGAAAAATATGTTACCAAAATTAACACCAAAAAAACAGAAAAAGAACAAAAGCTCCTGAATGTATTTTTATAAGTTCAGTCTAAAGCTATATTTTAGAAGTAGACAGTACAAAAAAGGAAAGCAATAGGTCAATCTCAGTTAAAAACATCAATGCAAAAATCCTAAATAAAATATTAGCAGGGCTTCCCTGGTGGCGCAGTGGTTGAGAATCTGCCTGCTAATGCAGGGGACACGGGTTCGAGCCCTGGTCTGGGAAGATCCCACATGCCACGGAGCAACTAGGCCCGTGAGCCACAACTACTGAGCCTGCGCGTCTGGAGCCTGTGCTCCGCAACAAGAGAGGCCACGACAGTGAGAGGCCCGCGCACCGCGATGAAGAGTGGCCCCCGCTTGCCACAACTAGAGAAAGCCCTTGCACAGAAACGAAGACCCAACACAGCCAAAAATAAATTAATTAATTAATTAAAAAAATATATATTAGCAAACATACCCAGCAGTGTAGTGTGTGTATAAATGTATATTTATTTTAAAATATGTTTTTTGATATGATATACCTCAGGTATCATAAATATCATGATTGCATGTATCATATTTATCACATGGTAAATATATGGTGTGTGTGTGTGTGTGTGTGTGTGTGTGTGTGTGTGTGTGTTTGTGATGACCAGTAAGGTTTATTCCAGAAGCTCAAGGAAGATTCAACATTAGAAAGTCTTACTGTAATTCACCACACTGACAGATTAAGAAGGAAAAACTAATCATCACAATAGATGCAGAAAAAACCATTTATCAAATTTAGTACCCATTCACAATTCAAAAGTACAATAAAATACCTAGCCAACCCAGAATATAAGGAAGTTTTTACTAAGCAGTTTCTACTAAAAATCTATGATAAACCTTAGGAACCTATTTCCTTTAAAGTCAGGAACTAGACAAATATGTTTTCTTCTATCACCACTCCACTCATCATTGTGTGAGATATCTGGCTGCCACAATAAACAAAGGAAAAGGAGTAAGAGAAATAAGGATTTGAAATAGAGAAACAAAAGAAGAATTATGTGCCCATAAGACTGTCTACATTGAGAATCCATGAGAAACTACAAACAATTACAAGTCATAAGAGAGTTTGGTAAGAATGCTGGAGATAAGATTAATATACAAATATCCATGGCGTCCTTATCAGCAACAACCAATTAGAAAATGTAATTTTTAAAAGATCCCATCAGCAATAGCAATAAACTATGACAAACCTAGATTCAATCTAAAGAAAGAGGTGAAGAGCTAAATGAAAGCAAACTACAAAAGTTCACTGAAAGTCCTAAGACGTAAATAAACAGCGATATAGCTCATGCTCAGAGATGAGAAGATTCAACATCAACATCAGTTCCTCCTAAGTTAATACATAAATTGAATGTAATTCATATTAAAGTCCCAGAAAGGTTTTTCATGAACATTTTTAGCTGGTTTTAAAATTCATATGGAAGAATTAAGGTCAATAAACAGCCAAGACAATATTGAAAAAGTGTAAGATGGACACTTGTCCTACTGGATATCAAGACATTTATTAAAGCCTTATTATTAAGATACAATAGAATTGGTGCAGATATAGATTACTAGACCAGCGTAATAGAGAGAGTCCCTCTGCGTATAGGAACTTGGGATGTGACATTATAAAACTGTGGGAAATGACTGAACTATTTATTAAATGGTCCTGGGACAATTGGTTATTTACAGGGAAAAAAAATAGATCTCTAACTCATGCTATATCCAAAAATGAATTCCAAGAGAATTACAGCTAACTTTAAAATATTTAGGAAAAAATACAGACACTATTTTTATAATCGCAGACTAGGCAATGACACAATAGCACAAACCATGAAGCAAAAAAAGAAAAAAATGTTGACCAATTTGATTTTAAAACTTATGTGACAGAAGACACCAGAAAACAAAGGATAAAGGCAAGAAATGGAGACAGTAGTTTTGTTTTTGTTTTTGTTTTTTTTAAGTATCCAGGATATATAGTGAACGTTTGGTAACTGTAAGGGAAAAAAACAAATAACCCACTACAATAAATGAGCAAAATCTATAAACTGGCAATACACAGAAAAAGAAACCCAAATGACCAACAATCGTGATAAAGAAAAGCATAAATCACTAGAAATCAGAGAAGTATGAATAAATACCACAATATGATACCTTTCAATCTATCAGATTAGCAAAATGTAAAAGCCTGATAATGCCAAGAGCTGGAGAAGATGCAGAGCAAAAGGAACTCTCATACGTGGTTCTGGAGTGTAAATTGAGAGCAATTCAGCAACACCTACCAAAGTGGATGATGTTTGTACCCTGAGACTCAGAAATCCACGTCTGCATCTATACCTTTAAGAAGCTCACATGTCCACATGGAAACAAGCCCAAAGAAGTACACAACAGCTCCGTCTGTAAAATGAAAAGGTGGAAACAATCTAAACTTCCATCAATTAGAGAATGGATATAATATGATATATTCATTAAAAGGAATTAATATAGCAGGTAAGGAAACTTGCTCTACATCAATTAATTAGGATAAATCCTAAAAACATAACTTTGAGTGATAAGGCAAGTTGGAGAAAGATGGATTACTGAGTAAGAACACTATGGTAAATGTTTTAAACTCACAAAATAATACTAGTTATCATTCATGACACATAGCCAGGAGCCAAATGCAACAACATGTATGTAACAACACAACTTTGGAAGACTGGCTACCTCTAGGAAAGCTGTAGGGGAATGGGATCAGGGTGGGTTAGAAAAGAGGCTTTAACTGTAACATTTTCTGCAAAAAAAACCAAACTTTTAAAAATGTGGCTAAATGTCAACATTTATTAAATGTGAGTAGAAGGCGACTACTGGTTGATGCATTATTCTCTGTGACTTTTTTCTTTTGCATTTCAAATAGTTCGTCATTTTTTAAAGTTACATTTTAAAAGGATGTGTGGATGTGGTATTCATTTGCCCGTTTCCCCCATCTTTCTATCTAGGTATACAGCTGTGCTAGCAGTCTGGAGACCTGAAGAATAGTCCTGGTTCTAACACTACTACACTGTGTGACACTGAGCGAATCACTGAACCTCTCTGGGCCTCAGTGTGCCCATCTGTAAAATGGGGATAGTCACAGTGCTTATGTCTTCAAGAGCACTCTGGAATTAGATTTGGACTTGTTCCAGCCCCACCACTGGGGCTGTGAGACCTCAGTCAATTTACTTAAACTCTCTAAAAGGTGCTATCTTCATCTATAAAATAGGAACAGAGATAGTATTTAGCTCACAAACTTGTTATAAGAATAAAACAAAATGAAAAACCCTTATTACATCATCAACAAAACCAAATTACAAAACCAAGAGAAGACACATGCCATGCCTATAATAGACCAGGGACTGGTATCAAGAATACATTATAGGGCTTCCCTGCTGGCGCAGTGGTTGAGAGTCCGCCTGCCGATGCAGGGCACACGGGTTCGTGCCCCGGTCTGGAAAGATCCCACATGCCGTGGAGCAGCTGGGCCTGTGAGCCATGGCCGCCGGTCCTGCGTGTCTGGAGCCTGTGCTCCTCAACGGGAGAGGCCACAGCAGTGAGGGGCCCGCGTACCGCAAAAAAAAAAAAAAAGAATACATTATATACTCCAATAAATCAGTAAGGAAACAAACACACCAACAGAAAAATGGGCAAAGGATAAGAAGAGAGAATTCATAAAGGAGGAAACCTGACTTCAGTAAGCAAGTGAAAAGATACTCAACCTCGCTAGTAATCAGGAAATCACATCTAAAACCTACCCGGCCATCAGATGGGCATAAGATAATTTTGAATATGGTGATGACCCATACTGAGAGACCATGTGGTGGTGAACTGGTACCATCACTTTGGAGAGCAATTTGGCAACATGTAGGGAAGTTTAAGATGTGCTAACTTTATGACTTTGCTATTGGGTGTGTGTGTGTATATATGTGTACGTGTGTGAATGTATGTATGTATGTATCTATCTATCTATCGATACATCTCCAAGAGAAGCTCAAGTCTCCCACATGTGGGCAAAGAACATGTACATGTTGTAGCACCGTCTGTAATGCCAAAAAGTTAGAAACAGCTATAATATTCTTCAAACAGACATTTTAAAAGTTAGAAACAACCTTAGCATCCTTCCTTTGGTGGAATACTATGCAGCATGGATGAAGTAGAGGTACGTGTTTTACAACAGATGAATTTTACCAACGTAATGTAGAACACAAAGCCAATGATATCATTTAGATAAAGTCTGAAAACATTTAAAAATGTAAATGTCTATGGATACACATGTGTGTAAAAGATGCAATCATGCATGGTAATAATGTACATCAAAGTTAAATTGATGCCTCACAGAAAAGGGGAATGGGACTGGGAAAGTGCTTTCTCTCTCTCTCTCTTTTTAAAGGTAGGTAAGAAGATCTGAAGCAAATACGGCATAAAGACATGACAGAGCGATGGTACATACACATGCACTTGCCATCTTATTCTCTGTATTTCCTGTTTGCTTGAACTATTTCACCATATAAGAACCCCGTGTTTTGCATACTTTAAAGATATCAATAGATATGATCATTTGTTCCTAGGTGCACCTAAGGCAGGTAGGGCAAGTGTTCTTATGATCACTTGACAGAGGAAGAGGTGAGGGTGGGCTGGGAGCGGTGGGTACAGGGCTTATTGTCTGCGGGCTCAAAGCCCTCCTCATCAGATTGCAATGCTCACGCCACTCATTCAGTAATCTATACACACAGGGAACTGGAACTCAGTGCAGATGAGGGTGGGCGGATGAAGGGGAAGATGACCTCTTCCCTTCTGGAAAAAACCGCAGCCTGAGGTAGGGCAATGGCATAACTCGATAAAAAAGGGAAGGAGGCGGGCTGCCCAGGTCATCTGACAGCCTTTCAATGAATCCGTAACTCACTCGTGGAGGCCATCCCCCGTGCATCTGCCCAGGAGGAGGAAGGGGCTGGAGGAAGTGAGAAAAGTGACCTCAGTGCCAGCATCACTTCGCCCCCAGAGCACCAGCCTCTGAAGGGCAGGATATGGCTGGGCTGGGGGCATAAGACCTGAAGTCTGGTCCACGATTGGTCCCTCATGCTCTCTGGCTTTCAGCTCTTCTTATTTATAAAACTGAGGAGCTGAGCTACCATCTTGAGGCCAGTGAAATTCTACAGTCTATCTCCCTGAAGGAGTTTTTCCTTAAAAATTGGATCTCTTAAAATCCAAAAGAGGAGGTTCGTATTAATATTTACACATGGTTGTGAGGCTCATTCCTGGACGTGTCATGACAATGTCCTCTCTTCCTGGTGACATACACAAAATGCTGGGTAACAGTACCTGGTATCTGGACGTCTCAGTAGCGCTACTCCTGCCTGCCACCAGCCCCAGCCCCATTCTTGAGCCCCAGGGACCGATGGGCATGGAGGTCAAAGTGATTGTGGCTTCAACTAAGCAGCAACTCATATGCCCCATCCCACCCTCGGAGTCACATAAGCTGTGGGGAGATGCGGTGGTCCCCACCAACAACTTAGCCTCTGAAGCAGGACCACGTGCACATTTTAGGCTGGAAATAAGAAAGAATTTCCTGACAGTACAAATTGCCAAAGAGGAGGGTGGGTAACCAAAGGAGGTTCCAGAATCTCCTCTGGAGATCTTTAAAAACCCGAGATGATCTGACATATCTGAGATGATTTTTTGGCAATCCTGCCAGACAGTCCTGGTGCCTATCTTCCCAGGCATACCCAGTCCTGCCCTTTGCTTTCTCTTTCCTCTCGATATGACAGATGCCTCCTGTATATTTTCTCCCCCCCGCCCCAGGGGGAGCACACTTGCTACAATCCCTTAAGGCTTGTTTTCATTCGATTCCTTCCTCCTCACACCTTTCCTTGTTATTTTATGGAGAGCTGGTCAAAGCTCAGAGTTGCCCAGTTACCCACACATAGTTGGGTGGTGGCATCAGATACCCAGGCAAAACAGACCGATGATTCCAATTCCAGCCTAGACTCCAAAGCTGGATGGAAACGGAGAAAATTAGCTGTTGCTAACAATCCACTGTAAATGAAAATATGATCCCAGTAATTGATTTTAAATAGATTTTTTAAAGAATCCTTGGCCGCATTTCATCAAGAATACAGAGTTTCAAAAGCGTTCATTCCAGGGTTAGATTTATCCCCCCCTTTCTTCTGGCTTAAACCCCAAATGGCCAAGATCCGAGTCTGAATAAACAGTGTGGGTGGTGACTGTTCTGTGAGGCCCAGTAGAGGATGCAACCACTTTCTTATTCGGTTCAGCATAAAATCATGTGAAACTAGCCTGATGACTCCACAGAACTTTTACTCAGTAACAGAAGGCAACACAACATGTCCTGTTTCTCCGCTTCTCAGGGAGAAAAAAAATTAATTCTCCTAACTGCGAAGGTTTAATTATGTATAAAGTTCATTGACCTCACAGGCGGCTGTCAGATGATCTTTCGAAGGCCCGTGAAAGGCATCCCAGGAATGTGGTGATGTGGGCAGAAACCGTGGATTCACGCCACCGAATGCTTTAAACAGGACAGAACCAGCGGCCGTCCAGAAAGCCTCCAGTGCAAACAGAACTTTAGGAGAATCAGTAATTTCATCTCACCTAAGCATTTCTAGGCCTTCGAAAGTGATCGTTATAAATCAGAAGCTCAGGAAAAAATCCCGTAGGGACGGGGTGAAGTGATTCTATGTGCTGGTTCCTGCCGCAGCTGGCTGCAAGTGTATGGATTCAGTGTTCTTTCCCCATTTTAGAGGTAATGCCTTCTGACTTCCCAGCTACTGACACGAAAAGCAAATGAGGAAGCAATCCCATTCATAAATACACCGCGGGGCTTGAAGGAGACAGTAGAGTCAGTGTATTTTTAGATGGTTTTGATAGAAGACAGCACCCGCCTGTGTCTGCAGTGACTTTATCTATTTGCCAGTAAATGCCCTAAAGTGTGTTCCTCATACACCAAGGCTGCATTTTCCTCCTCGGGCTGAGGGAGAGGAGGGGACAAGCAAGATGAGCTTCCAGAACGTGTCTCCCTCTTCTAGTCCTTACCTGGGGACACCCCTGTCAATTGGAACCCAGGCTACTGTGAAAGCCGGGCACTGAGGAAACCCTTGAAGACATGGAAGGCTGATCTGGGCTCCTTGGTGATGGGAGGCCAGAGCCCCAGGGGATGCTGTCAGGGTGGGGAGTAACTTCAGAGACCCTGTGACTCAGAAGGAGGAAATAGGAAATATTTCGGCTTCGGTGCTTCCTAAGGTTAAAATTACCTGTTGGGCTCCAGTATCATTTTTCTTTCAGTAGCTTCCTCACCGAAAGCTTTATCCACTTTATCAGTCAAAATATTATGATTTCAGTGGGGGAAACGTCCCAGGGTTGTGTTCTAACCTAGATAAGCTGCACTCGCTCGGTGGCAGCGTTATTGTTATGAATATAGAGAATGGGTGGCCAGAATTTAGCCAACATTTTGGATCCTCTGATGGCAGCAGAATGGAAAGATAATCACTTGCTTCATTTTTAGATAAACCCGCAATTCCTGAGTCCTTTGCCCAAATCGGCCACCTAGATTTTACATACGTAGTGTCAGTCGGCATCCAACTCGCGCTAACTCAATAGATCCTTGGGAAACAGAAAGAGTGGAGTGGGCGCTATTGGTGATACAGAAGTCAGAAAGGGAACCCTGCCCTCAAGCAGGTCACAAATGAAGAGGCAGACATTAACCCCAACTGAAGGATTTGGGAAGGCTTCCCGCGTGGAATCTTCCCCGGTGAGGTGGCATTTGACCCAGACCTTCACCCAAAGCTCCCTTCACACTTGTTGGCTGTGGCCTTCTGAGAGTCACTGAGTCACGCTTATTGATGGCTGGGGGTCTACAGTTGCACCTTGTTTTGAATCCGTCTGATATTTGAGGGGGTTCCTGCCAAGATCCCTCCCTTAAGACCCCATACCCTTTAATATTACTTTCTTCAGGGAACAGTAAAGTAAAAAAAGGAATTCCCTCTGTCTTCCCACTCTGAAGAAGGAAGCCTTCCTTCAAGTCTTTAAAAATTTTCTAGAAATACGATTATCCTCACAGTTACAGAGGAAATATGCTTCCAGATAAAGAAATCTGGACGCTAAGTAATATCCTAAATCATTTCCACCCTTTGGATACTACAATTTATAAAATTCCATGAAGGAAATGACTCTTATTTCTCATGAAGTTCCCACTGGGAAATCACGGGGAGACACAGTTATGAAAGCGATATCCTTTTTCTTATCCCAATTCCTTCCCTTTGTCCAGGGCCTCCGCCATCTCTGAACTACGCAGCGATTCAGTTCTTTCTCGGCGCACACATGTCGCCAGAGGTGGCAATTTGGGCCCATGACTCGTCTCCGTTACATGGTAAGTTCTTGGACATTAGGGACTGCTTTCTTTTCTTTCTTTTTTTTTAATTCCTCAGAAGTTTTTGTATTCCAGAAGTGCAAGATTAATTTAAAACAAGTGACTGATATAAAAATCATTCTAATTTACTATTTAACAGAATGAAAGAAAAATTATATGGTTATTTCAAGAGATGCAAAAAATATATAAAATCTATCACCCATTATTATAAAATCTCTTAGCCAAACAGGACTAGGAGAGAACGCCTTGAATCTGATAAGAGAATCGTTCAGTTCCATTTCATATGAGATTGGGAAAGAGACAAGAAATGCCTGTTCTCCCCACCGCTGTTCAACGCGTATTAGTTTTTTTTGTTTTTAATCTATTTTCTTCAAATACAGTTGATTTACAATGCTGTGTTAATTTCTTCTGCATGGCAAAGTGATTCAGTTATACATATATACATTTCCATATTCTTTTCCATTACGGCTAATCACAGGATATTGAATATAGTTCCCTGTGCTATACAGTAGGATCTTGTTGTTTATCTGTCCTATATATACTAGTTTGCATCCGCTAATCCCAAACTCCCAATCCATCCCTCCCCCACCCGGCCTCCCCCTGCTTTCTTCATCTCTACATTTCTCACATTTCTTTAACAAAGTTGGTGTTCACTGAACTAATGAATAAATGAATGAGTGAGCAAATAAATATCATAGAGATGTCTCTGACGGGTTGGAAAACTTTCAGTAAAGGACCAGAGAGCAAAGGCATCTGGTCTCTATTGTAACTATTCAACTCTGCTGTTATAATAGGAAAACAGCCACAGATAATCTATAAGCAAATGAGTATGGCTGTATTCCAATAAAACTTTATTTAAAAAAACAAGTGGCAAGCCAGATTTGGCCCACAGGCCATAGTTTTCTGAGTCCTCATCTATGGTGCTTATCTTTGCCATACATCTCAGTATATTCTTTAAAGTTTCATATGGCACCTGTACTTTTCAATAATTAGATGTAAACATTCAAGAGTTGTTTTGGAACTCCACATTAATGAATTCATTAAAAACAAAAAACAAAAAAATAGGAAAGCACATACAGAAATTAGCTGTTACTCCAAGTAAGAGCTTGGAGTCACTTATTTTGTGTATTGTAGGCCTTTAACAGGAACAATTCTTATTCCCCAAATGAGGGTAGCAGTTTTGCCATTTACATCACGAGTATTGAGTAAACTTGATATGAGATCTCAGAGTTACTGGGTGAAGGGTCTGGTGCTGGGGCATGGTGAACTTGACACTTTCCTGGAAGGGTGAATAAATGCCCCCCCTGCAACCCAGCAAAACCACCATTCCTGTTCTCCACCACATCATCTGGTCCCTGATTTTACTGCTAAAATCCTTCCAAAGGTTATTAATGCAGAGGATACGCCTTTCTCTTGATGACCCTCTGGAAAACATCCAGCTACAAAGAGCACAACAGAATCTGAAAAGCCCGGCAAACACACAGAGTAGTAGGGGGCAGCTATGAGCATTTGATGGAAACAAGATGTCCAGCTTGTCACCCGGCCTGATTTGACAGTGCCCTGCCCGTCATTACTCTTTGCCTCACTATCAGTCCACCTTTTGTGTGTGATACAGTTTTGTTTTGTTTTTTAATCTGCAATCTATTTATTTATTTATTTGGCCGCACAGCATGTGGGATCTTAGTTCCCCAACCAGGGATCGAACCCACGCCCCCTGAAGTGGAAGCACGGAGTCCTCACCAGTGGGCCGCCAGGTAAGTCCCAATAGGGCGTTTTTAAAAAGGATTTGGATTTGAATTATGGTGTAAACTCAAAGGATGCTAAGTGCTAAGGTCAATTGCTTGGTTTGGAAAAATTCAACTAGCGCTTTTCGAGGTATGAGGAAACGCACAGCAAACAACATAGCAATGAGCACCCCCAGCTGACAATCCGTGAGACGGGCTGCTCTCAGGTGGGGATCTCCAGACTGCACCAGTCATCGCCAGGGTGTCGTGTACCCTTCTAGAGATTTCTTGAAAGAAAGAAAAATGAAATTGGAGCCTTTCCCTTATGCCAAGCGTCTCCTCAACAGCCAGACCACACAAGTAGAAAGACTCTGTGCCTTAAGAAAATCAGACCCTCTGACTCGCAAATGGAAGGTAGCATTGCGGGTGTCAAAATATTGAGTTCAAATCTACCACGTACCAAGTTCAAGTCATCTACGTGGCTTGAGGCAAATGATCTGATGTTACTGTAACTTGCCCTAACTTTCAACACAGGGCTAGGACATCCACATTATAGAGGAGAAAGCTAGGAAACAGGGGATACCCTTGTTTCTGGCCCGATTTATTTCTGCAAGTGCTTGCGTCGGAGAGTGGAAAATGAATATGCCACAGATTCTGAGCACAAAGAGCTGGTGATCATCACTTACTGCTTGTCTGCAACACTCCAGAGCCACCAGGCCTGTTATCAGTCACTCTGACTGCAACATCCCCACCTCCACCCGCCGCTGCCAAACACTGAGGCCACTGTCATCGTCATTCAGAACGGAGCTCTAGCGAACAGCATCGCGTGCGTGAAGTGATATCATTTATACAAACTTAATTTCTATTTGATACAATCCCAAATTGTTGACAACATATGTGGCAGTGGCACGTGCAAAGCCCATTGCGATCTTGGCTGGGAGTAATATGCATAAAAATAAAGACAAGAGGGCTTGCCTGGTGGCGCAGTGGTTGAGAGTCCGCCTGCCGATGCAGGGGACACGGGGTCGTGCCCCGGTCCGGGAGGATCCTACATGCCACGGAGCGGCTGGGCCGTGAGCCATGGCCGCTGGGCCTGCGCGTCCGGAGCCTGTGCTCCGCAACGGGAGAGGCCACAACAGTGAGAGGCCCGCGTACCGCAAAAAAAAATTTTTTAAAATAAAGACAAGAGTTAAAAAGAGGGAACACGTGGAGTAGACCCTGAGCGGGGAGTGGAAAGGTAGCTACTGCGAAATTTCCCAAAGGTTGTTGACAATAATGGAGGGCAACGTCCTCCATCTTAGTTATGACAACCTTCCGGTAACGTGGATCAGGTCCCTGACGTCCCTCAAGGGAAAAATCTCAGAACGTGAAGTATAAACGTCTCGGCCTCCTGCTGTGCAGACTGGGTGAGGAGGAAAAGTGACGTGTGAGAGTGGAGAGTGGGACCCTTTACTCACAACCCTCTTTGGCTTCCTCTCAGGGAAACGGAGAACGGGCCTACCTACAGGGAACACTTGATCTCTATTCCCTTTGTTCATTTTTTTTTTTTTGAATTTTATTTATTTTTTTTTACACAGTAGGTTCTCATTAGTTATCTAGTTTATACATATTAGTGTATACATGTCAATCCCAATCTCCCAATTCATCCCACCACCACCCCTCCCCCCATCACTTTCCCCCCTTGGTGTCCATACTTTTGTTCTCGACATGTGTCTCTATTCCCTTTAAACCAGCCTCTTGGGCTGTGCCTACAGGATACAAACAAGTGACTCAAGGGAAAAAAAATAATACTTAGGTCAGGGACTTATCTGACAAATTTGAAGTTCAATCTAGCATCGAGACAGATGCTCTTCATCTCTTCTGAGGCTTCACAAGAACTTATCTGCTCCTTACTTTTGGTCTCCAGCTTCTTTAATACTGAAAAATTCTACTTGAAATACGAAATCTTTAAAGAGTCCGTCTGGAGATTTCCAGAGGTTTTGTTTAGCAAAGTAAATGGGCTCCTCTGATTAGTGTGTCTAGAACAATCCAGGTAAAATGTCCTTTAAATCTATCATTCTAAAGTTAGCTTCCAAGGAATGCTACTGCAGCATCAAGAAACAGGACCATATGAGTTATTTCATCAGATCAGACCCTGGCAGCATTCTGGGCAAAGCAAACAGAAAATCTCGAGGAAAAAAAGAAACTTTCAGAGCCCGCTTCGGGCCCCCTCGCATTCCTTTTTTAAGCATTACAAGATTGATCCTAGGCCACAGATGCAGCTTTTGGATGTCAGATGCAGGCAGATGTTTTCCCTTAAATCCGTTGTCTCTCCCTCAATCTGTTTATAGCTGTTTCCCTTTCGGCCTGCACCTCAAGTTCTCGTTAGCTGCACGTCCTAAAGTTTTCTTCCCTCCACATACAAAGGGGCATCTTTCTATAATTTCTTCTCTTTTCTATAAGGAATACATCCGCTCATGAGGTAACCTGTATACCCACGACCGGTGTGTTTCCTTACTCGGCCATCTTCAAGAAATATTTTACTAGAAGTCCCCTATAGCTTAAGTCCCCAAAGTTATGTGGCATCAAAAAGGGTTTTATTCTTAGAAGTAAACTGTTGAGGTCACATGACTGGTCTTAGCCTTTTAAATCAACTAACGGGCTCCCTTGCTAAGGTTGGGCTTATTTATTCAAACCTGTGGTTTTTTGTTCTGGGCTTCTACATGCTCTTCCTACAAGTCAGACCAAGGATCCCCATCGGTAAGTCAATTATGCAGATTCCATGGCAGCCAAACCAAGCGATAGATTTCAGAGATTTATCCAACCTCTCTCACTGCAGATTCATCCAGAATATGATCCAGACGAGAAGCAGGATACCATCTGCTATTTCTCATACACGAAAGTGCCACGAGACAAAGGGAGTTTCTTAGAGGTGATGGAATAGTTGTGTATCCTGATGGCAGTGGTAGTAGCTACAGGAATCTGGACACGGGGTAAAGTACCCATATACGCACACACACAAACGAGCACATGTAAAAACTGGCGAAATCCGAATAAGGCCTGGAGATTATAATAATGTCAATTTCCTGGTGTTGCTAATATATATACTATAAACATTATACTCTAGGCCATGGTTATGCAAGCTGTTACCATTGGGGAAAGCAAGGTGAAGGGTACATGGGACCTCTCTGTGCTATTTTTGCAACTTCTTGCGTCTATATTTACTGCACAATAAAAAGTTTAAAAAGTGCCATGAGAAAGTTCGTGTTTGTCTGGCAGTAGCTTGCACAACTTCGCCTAATTGTTTTTGAAGTTCTAGGCTGCTTCTTTTTCTACTCAGAGGATTTTAAAGGATTTCCTACGACTTTTCTCTAAGAAGCCTACTGTATAGCACAGAGAACTGTACTCGATATTTTGTAATAACGTATAAGGGGAAAGAATCTGAAAGAGAATACATATATATGATCTATATGTATATATGTATGTATAGCTGAATCATGCTGCTGTACACCTGAAACTAACAGAACACTGTAAAGCAACTATACTTCAACAATAACCACAACAGAAAAGAAACGAAGTCAACCTAGCTTCTGATCTGCAGCCTGTCTGAATAAGAGAGCTGGGGGCGTGGGAAGGGGTAACTAGGTTTCTGAAAGCTTCCTACTGGATCCAGCAGGTTGTGTATTACGACCAGGATTCCAATAAGACAGCGTCCTTCTGTTGTTTCCTGGGTATTCCCAATGACACAGGGGTTTAAAGAGCAATCAGGTCGTAGCCTCAAGCGGCAAACATATACTTGAGGTCACCGGATAAGGAACAGGGAGGGAGGGGAGAGGGGTGGAACCGGGCCAAGATTTTGTTCTTCCTTCTGTCTCCAGAAGTTTCCCCCAGGACGTTTATGGCTCCTCCTCAACTTACAGGGCTGGGGTCCAACAACATCTCCAGGGACGCTCCCATCTAAACCAGTCCACCTCTCCCTACTTACCTGGCGTTACTCTTGATGTCTACCGGCTCCTAACTTTCTGGTTTACTTATGTATTATCTGTATCTCTGCCTTCACACATGAGCTCCATAAGAAGCCTGTGGCTTCTGTTCACCGGTGAATCCCAACAGCAAGGAAAGTACAGTGGGTATTTGTTGACTGAATGACTGAAGGGTGAATGAAACATCTCCAAAGCAAAGGCCCATTCTTGGACTGTGGCAATTCTCAAACCCACAGGTCATTATAAAATGACACAGAAATCATTCAGGCTGATTTATGGATGTCAGGGTCATTCTGTTTGGCTAAGAGAATAAACATGACAAAAATGTGACTGATGTTTTTAAAGTGAGCAGCTGAGTTTCAAGAGCCGTGGGGATCCCAACGAAAAGACATGATTTCCTGTCGAATTTTCTCTCTGAGGCTGAAAGAGACCAGTAGTTGGTAAACAGATGGGGAGATAGGAACAAACGTGTATCTAAACACACACACACACACACACACACACACACACATTTTCTCGTCTTCAGTGATGTAATGGGATCTTGGTACTTCCTATACCTGAAGTGAATGGGGAGTCCTCTACCAGGGGCAGGGCAGAAAAATACCAGTGAGACAGGTGTGCAGAGCACATGTGGGCAGAAAGAAGGGAGAAAGAACCCCTGTGAGATACTGAGAAACACGTGAGACACAAGAGTCGGGAGAGGTCAGGAGTGACTCCAGAGCTGTCCTCCCCTGAAACACGTCACACCCCTGTTCAAAGCAGGAGAGGCTATGGACACCCACCATGCCCAAGATGTCAGAAGAAAACTCTTAGAGGGTTGTGTTTTTAGAGTTGGTGAAATCTTTAAAATAAATGAGTAACTTTACATGCATCTGCTTCAGTGAGAAAAAAAACTTCCCACAAAAGACCCCTCAAAATCGTGGGAATAAGAAACAAGGAGGCCAATGACCCCTTCACTTGAAAAGTCTCCTTGAAGCCAAAGCAGCCTGAAGTGCGTCTTCTGATACCAAAGTCAGCCTGTGCTGACTCCCCTTCATTTCACGCTTCTCTTAAAAGAAAACAGGCCGGACTGTTTCAGTAAATAACAAAAGGTCAAGAGAAACGCTACTCACAACATGAGCAAAATAACGGCACAACCTGCCAAAATGTTTCCTAAGGCCTGGCCGGCGGAACAATCCAGCAGTGAAACAGTCCACAGATCTGACTGTGAGAGGCTGAAAGGCTCATCTCAGTAAAATCTGCTACGAGGCCCTAGTTCGCATTTCATCCATTAGAAAGGTACAGGCAGGTGATGCCATCAGGTTCAACCGATGTTTAAGCACCACGCCTCGCGTAAAGGAATTGGTTGCCTATGTGCGTTGTTTGTTCTTACAGGCTCCTCTCCTTGGATTATATTTTGATGTGAGAGCCGATCGTCAATGAGATGGTGAAACAACCGGGCACCGGTGGCCTCTGTGTCCGCGCGTTCCACATCCGAGATTCCGCCAACTGCACGTGGAAAATATTCCGAAAGAAAGATCCAGAGAGTTCCGAAAAGCAAAACATGGATCTGCCGTAGGCTGGCAACTGTTTACACAGCCTTCACACTGTATTAGGTATTATAAGTAATTTAGAGAGGATTTTAAGTGTTTAGGAGGATGTGGCAGGTTATATACAAACACTAGGCCAATTTATAAAAGGGACTTGAACATCCTCTGATTTTGGTTCCGTGGAGGGGTCCTGAAACCAATCCCCCCAAGGGATGACCGTCCTCAAAAAAGCTCAGAGTCAATTTTGTAAAATCTCCTGAATGAACTTCCAACTGGTTTGACTCCAGTTGGGCACTGAACGTTCATTTTCCCTTTGGAATTTCTCTAATGTGAACAGAATAAAAAAATACCATTATAAGAGTTGTAGAGACAGAGAAAAATACACACAAGGCATAAACCAGGACTCCTCACCCTCAGGATGCGGCCTCAACTGATTCTGCCTCAGCAACCTGCTGGGATACTGTCTTTCAGGCCATTCCTGCAGCAGCCATGCCACCAATGCCACACCTGAAGCCCGGTCACCAGACTTGCTGCCGTGACGGGATCTTACTCATCTCTGGCCTCCACGGGGCCTTGCAGCTGGTCAACACTCAGTATATACTCAGCTCAGCAGGTTGAGTCAATGGTACCTGTGTTCTACCACATTCCTGGTTTAAGACCATAGAGCAGCGTTTTGCAAAATACCTCCCATGAAATACTAGTCCAGCAAGAGGTTACCTGGGTGCAAAATAATTCTGATTTTATGATGAAATACATTTTGGAAAAGCTTCAGACTACATTCCCCCATTTCAGAGTCAGAAAGCATTCGAGCAGCATTTCCCATGTGATTTTCCGAAAGCTTTTCTCAATGCATACATGTCACCGTCTTGAGGAACTAGTGTTTTGTAGAGGACGTACTGGGGAATTCGACTTCGGAGCAATTTCTGATTCATGTCTAATCACAACTCATCTGTCCTTAAGTCTAATTGACTCTTCCTTCGCGATACGTTATTGTGGTCGATCCTGCCCATTTAACACCCTCTTGTGAGTTTCCTCTCCTTTAACCTATTGCTTCATAATATCATCGACTCACAGAAGGTCAGATCTGGAAGTGCTCGTAGAAAAGAATCACAGAGTAAAGGTCAACCCCTGAATTTAACAGAGCTGTTAACCAAGGCCCCTACGGTGAAGGGGCCGGCCAAAGATGTCACAGTACAACACAGTTTGGCTCTCTAAAGGCAAGGGTGGTTTCAGGCACCTATGCTCTGCCGTCTAGGTACACTGCAGTCAGGGCTTACAGCAGCAGGTCCCCACTGGGGGAGAGGAGGAGAGGGAAGCAGGGAAGTCTTAGAGAACCCTCCGAATGCCATACACTTCCACCGCCATCCTCCCACTTAACTCTTAAACAGGTCCTGTCTCAAAAGTTTCAACAACTCCTGGGTCAGGTATTTGAAAGACGAGGCAGTTCAAGGCCACACAGTAAGCAAGAAACTGTGCCAGGGTTTGAGCCAAGAACAGTCTGACTCCAAAACACATCCTCCTGCTAGTGTATTACACTCCCTCCACAAAGAGGCCCTCAAGAAAAGCATGTGGAATTACATACAAAACCAGGAATTTGCATATCTGAAATTAGTGGCAGAGACTATGGCCAGTGCTGCAAGGAAGAAAGAACACACAGCAAGACTTTGTTCCATCAAAAGACTCTATCACTTGTGAATGTGAAGGAGAGAGTGAATTTCTGAATTCACTGTTAACGAAATGAAAATTTTTTTAATTAATGAAAATTGAACCAACTGAATCAAGTAATGAGAACTACATTCTGCTAGTATTGACTATCACACATAATATATTTGCAAAGTTTTGCACGACCACTTAACGTTAGAAGTTACTGGCTTCTCTCATTAACTGTTTGGTTATACTTCATGAAATCTACGACGGGCACAAGCCCAGTTACTACGATAATGATGGTGGTGGTGACATAGTTTCATTTTATATCAAAAACATACACTCTTCGAAAACTCTTATAGTTCTAATGAAGAAAGAAGACTTTCAGATATAATCAACTGATAAATATGAGTGTACTTTCTCACATTCATTTCTCAGAAATCTAAATTTAAAAATTCAAAAACTTTTTATTTGCATTTTTGAGGTATTTTGAACACTAATAAGTGATTTTTCCACTTACTAGTGGAAGTAGTGTCTATGGGGAGGTTCTGAAGCTACATGTGGTCCATACGTCCAAGTAGTAAAAATGACAACAATAAACTGACAACAAATAATAATAGTCACAAATCCATGAAAAGTCACATTAGGCAAAAGACTGGCCTGGGAGGATCTACATTGCTCTTTATAACAATTCGTGTGCAGCTCAGCTTATGGAGAACGTGGAGTTTCCATATTGGTAGAAGGGGAGATTTTTAATTTTAGTCCATAAAAGTCAACCATGACTGTGTAACCTTAAGAAAAAGAATGACTAAGGAGGGTATTTTATACTTGAATGTCAAGATACATTTTTTAGTCAGTGTTAGATAGTGCACTCATTAGGTTTACCACCTGGAGATTTTTTAAAAAGACAAAAATGAGTTACAAGAGTGAATTTATGCCTCTACCAATCTTTTATCCTTCAAATATGAAAAATGCTAGTTTTTCTTATATCTCTAAAAAGTCATCCATGAGATCTTAGTTCACTAAGGTTATTAGATATAAGCAGCAAAAATTTACAAGGAAACAGAATTTGTTAAATCTTGATCATTCATGTCATAGTTTATCGACAGAAAATTTACTTACAAGCAAATTGACAACACCTACTCTATCACTTGCTTCATTAACATTCCAAACACGCTTTATTTATTCATTTTATGGACAAGTCATGTCTTAGTGGGAAAGCGCCTATACCACATGCCGCAACTAAGGAGCCCATGAGCAGCAACTAAGGAGCCCGCCTGCCGCAACGGAGGCCAGGCACAACCAAAATAAATAAATAAGTTAAAAAAAAAAAAAAAGTAGTATTTAGGGACTTCCCTGGTGGTCCAGTGCCTAAGGCTCTGCACTCCCAATGCAGGGGGACTGGGTTCGATCCCTGGTCAGGGAACTAGATCCTACATGCATGCCGCAACTAAGAGCTCGCATGCTGCAACGAAGGTCAAAGATCCTGCGTGCTGAAACTAAGACCCAGTGCAGCCAAATAAATAAATTGATTTTTTTTAATAAAGTAGTATTTACTTGCTCCCATATCCAAGTAAATTTGAACGGGTCAGTTCTGTGTAGGTCCGGCACAGAGAAGTTCTGCTTAGGAAATCTATCAGATCTAGTTCTAGAAGAAAAGAGGTACAGCAGGTAGAAATTAAGAAGGAAGCAGAATAGGCAAAATAAATAGCTTCCTAGCATCTGCTATTTCAGATCTGTTTTTCTTTACATGAATGCATAGACAACAGTTACCAATTCTATAAACAAAACCATATTTTAATGGCAAATAGAATCATCCCTGGAGGAAAACACAGTTCCTTGTTTCCCTCATGGTGAAAATAACAATAGCTGTCACTGACATAGGGTTTAGGGCATGCCAGGCACTGTTCTAAGCTCTTGACTCACATTAACTCACAACAGCACTTATGAGGAGGTGTTATTATTATAACTGGCACTTTGCAGATAAGCAAAAGGAAACACCAAGAACTGGGTCGAAAAGGGCTTGAATCCAGGCAGGCTGTCTTGGGTCCATGTTGCTAAGACCTGCCACCAACTACGGAGCTTAAGCTGGGTTTCCTATTCTGACATGCTTGCATAAGAAGTACATTCAAAGTAGTTAATAATCACATCCCATATAAAAATATATATACAAGAAAGGCTTAAAATATTCTGTGATTCTACCACTACATCGCATAACTGGGTCAGCCTAATCACTGGAGAGAAGGAGGTTTCTAAGTGCTATTTCCAAACATCAGTGACCGGGGCAAACCAAACATCCCTAAGAACATCAGCCGTTTACAGTAGAAATTTGGGGAGAAAACTATTTGAGGTGAACATTAGAGACTTCTGTTATTATAATGATTTGATTATTTCTTTGACCTTCTAGATGTGAATAATTGAATAATTTAATTGCTAGAGTTAAAGACTTGTCTGTTTTTTAGGAAAACGAGATTTTTATCTGGGATTCCCTGGTATATTAGAAAGATGATTCTTAGTATAATTGTGGGCAAGAAGGAAATAATATACATATTTGTGGCTATGAGCAGCTAACCAGAAAAAAAAAAAAAAATGGAAAGAAAGAAACTGTCTGGACTTGCACAGTTCCAAAAACTACTGAATGTTTTCTTTTTTTTTTTCTACCCTACTAAGCATTTCTTTCTTATCAAGGAGGATTCAGTTCCCACCTGTGTCTTTTACATTTTTGAAATACGTATAAAGTTAATGTTTATTTTCCACCCACTGAAAGCTTGTTTAAATTATTCTGTCTTTGGGCTTTACTTTTAGGAGTTACAATTGGTTTGGCCAGCTTTGGCGTGAGAGAAAGCTTCCTTTTATGTGCAGCAAATTCCCGACTATTTAGAATGTTTGCTTCGGAGATGAAGTGATGGCTGGTGGTTTTTCTACTTTATAACAATTCCCATGTACAACATGACTGGACGAAAACTAAAATGTGCTTGCACTGAATTCCGTCTTTCTTTGATGAGTACGTCTCATAATTGGGATCAGGATAATGAATGCCAGTCTGTTTTTCTGAATAGTCCAATGTTTGTATTATGAGTTAATACGTATATTCCAAATACGGGCTGTGGAAAAGATGCAATACGAGGTGAGTCGTGCTGTCTTCATTCTGCACGCTAAGAATCTGACTTCAACTCCAGTGAAGATCGTTATCTTCAGGTAGCTTGCCACAAGGCACCATCCTGACAGCACACCTGTGGCACATTCCCTGGATTTCAGCAAAAGCCATGCGATGGGAACAAAAAGACAGCGAGGGATGAGGTCTTCCAAAGGTCACGTGGAACTCAGGCAGAGGCGAAACGCAGAGAAGCAGAATGCGAAGCTACTGAGGCTTGCCCTACCTGTACCTGGATCTGGTCCTCAGGTTGAGGACCCCGGCTGCTGAGTGCTTAGACCCGAAGAGCATTTGGTTGCAAGTCTGATTCCTTTTGGGGGCATTTGGACGAATCAAAGTACATACAGTGGGGAAGTCTGGTCTGATCCTCTGCTTTCATCGTTTTCATCACTTTCCCAATTTACTGATGGCACAGCTGAGGTTCAAAAGAGCCAACTGCCACAGAGCTAGAGCAGTGTAAGGCCAGCGCCTGTCACCTTTTTCAGCTCCATAAATTATAGCCAGATCTCTTCCGTAGTATCTGGTACTGGTCACCAATGAAACAGGGTGGTAATGAGGACTGCTCGATCTAGGCTGTTACTCCTAATAAACAGACCAGACCAAGCTCGGTGATGCTGTGAGTTTAGAGCCCCTTCCCCCTCCACGTGGGCTGGGTTGCCCTCAGGAGCACGACAGCCAGCTCTCCCTCCATTTCTTGGAGCATCGAAACCTCCAGGGACACAACTCTGTGCTTCTACTTGGAAAGCCATGCTTGATTCATTCATTCAACTGTCAGTTGTTCAGTTCTTCAAAAACCCAAAATGGTCTAGTGTGAATCCTGCAAGTCGAGAATATGGACTCAAAGAGACACCACTTGCTAGCCAGGATGGGCAATGTGGTTTCAGGAGACTGGACTTCCTTTTCTCACTTTGCAACTGACTTGTTGAGTAAACTTAGCCTACTCGCGTCTTAACTTGGTCTACCTTGGATTTCCCCTGTGTAAAAAATGTGGGAAGACAATGTCTAACTGCTTCTCAGGGATGTTGTAAAGATCACCTAATCAGTTAGGGATACAGGGATTGATTTCTAGCTTGGGGTCACAGAATAGGGAGCACAACCTTACCACCCCATATGGAGGCTGTCCCTAGGAACTGAGTGTTTTTCATAGCAGGTGCTAATGAACCAACCTAGCCAGCCAAGAATAAGTGGAGAAATAAACAGTTATATTCAGGGGCTTCCCTGGTGATGCAATGGTTAAGAATCCGCCTGCCAATGCAGGGGACAACACAGGTTCGAGCCCTGGTCCGGGAAGATCCCACATGCCGCGGAGCAACTAAGTCCGTGCACCACAACTACTGAGCCTGCGCTCTAGAGCCCGCGAGCCACAGCTACTGAGCCCGCGCGCAGCAACTACAGAAGCCCGTGTGCCTAGAGCCCGTGCTCCGCAACAAGAGAAGCCACTGCAATGGGAAGCCCGCTCATCGCAACTAGAGAAAGCCCGCGCGCAGCAACGAAGACAAAAATAAATAAATAAAATGTATGTAAAAAAACAGTTACATTCAAACATCCATTAAAATGAAACGTGTGTCCGTGAAACAAGGTTGATCTAGGATACCCTCCATCCAGTCTGGTTTTACCAGTCTAAACAAAATGGGGAAAATAGGGAAGGTAGTGATTTGTTTTTAAAGTTAAATTCATTCCATTTAAAATAGTGTAATTTATTCTAAGATTATGCCCTTCCTATTTTTGGTGTTAAATAGTCTTTATTTTACCAGCGAGAGTAAATAGTAGCTGATTTCTTAATATCCCAACTTGGCAAAATAAGAAGTTAGCACCTCTGTATTGGCCCTTAAATAGAAAAAGTAAAATAAAAAGACTTTTGAAATCCACAGGTTTGGCTAGCTCTGCCTGAGAATGAGTTATCTACTCTTAGAAACTCTTAAAGAGCAGAGACCCATAAAGAGTGGGTATTATTTCATGTGATCAAATGTTTCCTAATAAGGCACAAAGCTTCATTTCAACCTGTAATGCAAAAGGATTTCAAGTGTACTAATGGAGTTTCCAAACTAAGCTAGAAAAGTATGCTGCCATCTAAAATCAAATGAAATGTAGATTCTAAAGTACTATAAAACACACACATTGTCATTCTTCAAAAGGTAGAAAGCATTTTCGTTAAAACCCAGAGGGCATACAAAGACAATATAATCCAACAGACACAGGCATAATAATAAAGAATGAAAACTCTGTTTACTGGTTTTCCACTTGTAGATCCTCTCTATAGAAGCTATAGACAAACACCGATTCTGCATCTGTGGACAGATGGCAAAGGATTTAACCATTCGGTTAACCCAAAAGAACCCAGGTCTTACCAACCTTGGCACTAGTTGACAGAGGCTGGGAGGTGGGAGAGGGCAAGGGAGTCAGAAGAGCTAATGTTCTCAGTTTTTAATGGATCATTAAGCAATAATCTCTATGATTAATGGAATAAGAAATGAAGACTGTGTTTGAAATGTTAAGCACTGTCCTTTGAGGTGAGGGACTGGGAAGGATGACATAACCGTGGAGGGAAGACGCTGGTGGGAGAAATGGGGCTGATTAAGGCAGAGAAAAGCCATTTACCCTGGAACGAAGTTAACAAAACCAAATGTTTACAAACTGCGAAAGAGTGGCGTTAGGGGTTGAATTGTGTCCCCTTTTGATACATTCCAGTCCTAACCCTGGTACCTGCCAATGTGACCTTTTTTTGGAAATGGAGCCTCTGCAGATGTAATCAAATTAAGATGAGGTCCTGGAGTGGCCTCTAATCCAATGACTGGTGCCCTCACAAGAAGCGGGAAACACCACGTGAAGACAGACAGAGGGAGGAGGCACGTGACCACAGAGGCAGAGATTGGAGAGATGCAGGTGCCTACCAAGGGATGCCAAGGATGGCCAGCTGCCACCAGAAGCCAGAAGGGACAAGGAAAGATCCCCCCTGAGGCCTTCAGAGGGAACATGTCTCTGCCCACACCTTGATTTCGGACTTCCAGCCTCCAGAACTGTGGGAGAATAAATTACTCTTGCTTGAAACCATCCTCTCTGTGGTACTTTGTTATAGCAGCCCTAGGACCTTAGTCCAAATGGTGTACATATATTATTTAAAGAGATGAAGGTAATCACCCTAAGAACTTTTAAAAAGTGTGGGAGGGCTTAAAAGGTATTGCCTCTGGGAAGCAGGTCTAAGGGAGGAGAGGAAGCAGCACAGTGGCCGTTATTTTGTATCAAATGCCTTTTGGAGCAATATTTGGCTTTTTAACCATGCAGGTGGGTTACTCTGACCTTTAAAAAGTATGAATAAAATAGCCTTGGGATGGCATCCCAGCGAAACCTGGTCAGCTTTCTCCACAGCCGATGCTGTACTCTGCGGACTGATGACCGTCCCCTCCACCCGACCCCGTCCTCACCCCTGCAGTGGACACTCCCTGGACACCGTCCCTGTCTGTCCTCAGGGACGCACAGCGGCTGAACGTCTGCACGCACGTGCGCTCACACGCCTGCCAGCCCCCTCTCAAGTACTGTTGGACTTTCTGTGGGTTTGTATCATCGATGACAGTAATTTTCCCTATTGACTTGGATGATTAAGACTCGACGACAATGAAAACGGAGAACCTCAGAAAGCCTGTCACTGGCTTCCTTCTCAGATTAACACGCAAAACAATGCCTAACAAAGATTTCCATGATTACGCTACACAGTATGGGAAAACCTCACAATGGAGCTTAATCACAATCATTTGCTCATCAAATTTTATTTCACCCGGAAAAAGAAATGCCGAGTGCTCCGCGGTGGCCTGGATCAAGTCCCTTCGACCTGTGATGGGAGCGATGACTTTCCCAGAGGGACAGAAGGACGGAAGAGGTCCCATGCCCTCTGCTCGCTCTAAGAAGAATGGTCACATTGAGCCCAGCAGCCTGTGATGTTGTGGAAAAGTGTGTAGTCACCTCGCACATGAATAGGCCTATTGATGACTGTGGAACCCAGTGCAAGGGCGCCAGCCCCCGTCCCAGAAGGGGCGGTGTTCCCAGCTCGCCCAGGGAGGGAAACAAAGCAGAAGACAAATACGGCGTGTGTGCCCCAAAGGTCTCCACTCACGTCCATGGGCACGCAGCTCCCGTGGCAACTGGGGAGCACCTCGCCATGTGCTGGCGCTGAAGCCGTGCCAGGTGGATGAACACTGAATGAAATACCTACCAGCCACCACATGGACAAACACGCAGGGAGCGGAACAAAGGGGCGGCCTTTTATCAGGACGAGGATCCTGACTGCGGTCAGTGCCCTGCCTCCGGGAGAAAGTGTTTGCTTTTATTTCCATCCCAGCACTCAGTTTCCGGGTGACCCCTCCCAGCCGCCCAGGGGGTTACCTGCCCTGCCCTCCTGGCTATCAGAGGTCCAGACTCAGCGAGTGCTGCCGTTCTTTACATGTTGCAAGTGGCAAGGTCACCCCGAGTGGACTTCCCAAGACAGGTGTGAATTGTGCCCACGAGAAATCAAGTCACAATTGGCAAAGCCACTGCATGCGTGAATCTATGCTGAGCAGAAGGAACGGGTTAGCTCGATTTTTATTATGTGGCCTTCCAGGGAACTCTCCCTGCAGCCCCACAGACAGAAGAAAGTGTGGCTCCATTTAGAAGGGGCTCCATTCAAGCGCACACATCTGCTTTCTCACTGTCTCAGTTAACATTCTCCACAGCTGGCCTTTCCCCCCTTCTTGCTTTTAAAACATCACCTCTCAACATATCATAATGAAGACCAAACCCTGAGACTCAGATGTTCCAGAAACCTGAGAGATTAGATGTGCCTTGATCACGTCTAGCTCCTTCTCATCTGCCTTGTTCTTGATCACATCAATACTGCCATAAACAAATTGTCATTTTAGTTATGATGTAAGCCTAACAAGTCTTGCCCTATAGCACCTAATACTGGACTGTCTCCTTTTGCTCAATCCATACACACGCACACACGTGTGCACAGACGCGCACGCACACAGCAACGTACCACGTGAGGACACAGGTGGAGTTCCCTTGCAATGTAACTGAAAATATGCCAATACCCTTTGGCTCACCAGGTTCTGGCTTTATTAGGTAAACTGTTTAAGAGGCACATAACGGAGGGCTTCACAACCTCATTTTACGAAAAGAGAAGTTGGTAGCTCCTATTCTTACACTACAGGGTACCTCTGTAAGGAGCTGCCCCTTCATGAGCCAGGCTCACCTTGGTCAGCAGGGGTAGATGATGGCACAGACCCCAAAGGGACAACCCAGCTAGGATGCTTCCTTAATCGCTAGGAAGGAACATAACCCAGCTTCTTGGGGGTCAGATTTATAACTAATGAGGCTCCACATTATGTAACAAACTCACTAGGGAAAAGGTGATTATTTCTTAAAGATGTCCAGCCAATTGACTTTTAAAATTAAAAAAAAAAAAAAAAAAGGACCAAGCGCCTCCTCTCTCTTCCCATCCCCCTGGCAGATGATGGGGATTGACGAAGTGGGAGCAGTAAGAGGAACAATAATTGAATAAATGAGAAGAAATAAAAAGAAAAATAAACATGAGCTGGATCAGGAGCAAAAAAAAAAGGCAAAACAAGCAGAAATGATCTTTTGATAAGGACGGTATTACATAATCCAGCGCCTATAACATGGAAAGCCACTTTGCACTGCAAATCACTTTTCCATCAAGAATTAAAAGAAGCAGAACAAACGCAAATATCAATTAAGGTCCAGAGTAGGGCTCCGTTCCCCCTCGAGGGGCTTGTTCTTATCCAAACACTAATGAAGGTACTGTCAGGCTGCCTAGCAAAGGATAGTTTTTATTATCACTTGAGTTGGTCTGTCCAGGGAGTGATTTTCCCATTTTAGTTTGCAAGGAAAAAGCTTAAATAGGAGTAGAATGTCTTTCACTTAGAAGATAATACAATCTATCCCAGTGCTTAAGGCTCATGGGGCCTCTCTGGGTGTATCAGCTTCCAAGGAGCCCTCCTGGCTGTACCAAGGACCGGCTGCCAGGGTGTGGGTTAGACCAGACATCACCCCTTCCTCCAAGGGCGAAAACAGCACTGCTGTTCCAACCGCTCCCAACAGGAACAAGGCAGACTCGGAGGAAACCAGTGCAGTGCTTGGCCCAAAGGAAGCACAAAAATCATATTTACTGAAGAAATGAGGGGCAAGAAAGAGATCTCTGACCCAAAGAGATAAAATACCAGAGCCAATGAGCTCCTTGTATTAGCTACAGGACAGCCACGCAGGGCAGACCTGCCTTGCATAGGACGACTCAACGTGTGTTAGTCCAATAAATAAGAAAAGGGGGATAGCCTTGACACTTACACAGAAATGTAAACATTCTTGGGGAATAAATCATATTTTTATTATTCTATCTGTACCATTTTGAACATGGTGGTAAATTTTCTGAAAAACAAACTGTCCTACTTTGTCTTTTTTTTTATTTATAATGTACAAGTAATCAGATATCTTAATCTATGCACAATACCTTAGATTTCACACTGTTTTTTTTTAATGTTTATTTATTTTTTTCTTATTAGTCATCCATTTTATCCACATCAGTGTATACATGTCAATCCCAATCTCCCAATTCATCCCACCACCACCACCCCTTGCCGCTTTCCCGCCTTGGTGACCATATGTTTTTTCTCTACTTCTGTGTCTCAATTTCTGCTCTGCAAACCGGTTCATCTGTACCGTTTTCTAGGTTCCACACATATGCGTTAATATACGATATTTTTTTTTCTCTTTTTGATTTACTTCACTCTGTATGACAGTCTCTAGATGCCTCCACATCTCTACAAATGACCCAATTTCGTTCCTTTTTATGGCTGAGTAATATTGCATTGTCTATATGTACCACATCTTCATCCATGTGTCTGTCGATGGGCATTTAGGTTGCTTCCATGACCTGGCTATTGTAAATAGTGCTGCAATGAACACTGGGGTGCATGTGTCTTTTTGAATTATGGTTTTCTCTGGGTATGTGCCCAGTAGTGGGATTGCTGGGTCATATGGTAATTCCATTTTTAGTTCTTTAAGGAACCTGCATCCTACTTTGTCTTACAAAACTGAATTTTTATAACGTTGGGTTTGTCTAAAGATGGGAGAGCACATACTTCTCTTCTTTGGAGTAAAAGTACAAGTACCCTGTACAAGTACAAAATAAAGGGAAATGATCAGAAGTGCTTTCCTGTTCAGGGTACTTGTTACCAGTTAGTTGTTGCTGATCTGGCTGATGGACCTGAGAACGTGCGAATGAAGCTGGTGACGATAAAACGCTATAGGTTGGGAACTCACGCCAGGGTCACGACTCAACCTCCTGTTCAGGGTAACTGCCGGTTTTTTTTTTTTTGACCAAATTAGGCCTCCTTGGACCTCTGGGGTAGCCCTTCTGCATTTCCAGGCAGGAGGTGGATAAGGGGCTACTTCGGTCTGTCTGCCCATCTGGTCCCTTTGCATCTGGCTAGCTCAGCCACTCAGCTCAAGGTCAGGCCAGCAGATGAGGTGCCTTTGCTCTGACCAGCCATCCATCCCACTACGACACAGACCACTCACTGGATACAGAAGAGACCCAGTAAGAAAGTCCCAGGGTGGGGAGGCACCCTCTCATCCCCACAACACAAGTGCAATTCCAGGCTGGGGGTCTGCAGCACACTTGTCTCTTAAGAAGGGGAAAGGACATCAGAACTTGACAGAGGAATCAGCACCCAACTGTTGTCCCCAAACAAAGAGCTCATATCAACAGGGAATATAAAAATGTTATTGAGAACGTCTGTTCTCAGATGTTTAATACAAAGGAGAGATTCTTGTGCCAGGGAACAAAGTGATCCAGTATTCACAAAGCAGGAATTCTCCCACTGTACATTTTGTTTCCAAAACACTTAGGACTACAGCAAGTTTTCCAGTTGGGGTAAAGAAGCTACTTCTGGAAGCAAGAGAGGAGATAACTGAAATCTTTCACAGAGGAACTGAAATCCTTCCAAGAAAAAGCACAGCCAATGTCAGCATTTAGGGGCATCCAGTGTGGATGGTGAGAAGACCTGTCCCCTAACATATGGGGGGGAAATGAGAGTTCTTAAAGCTACAGAACATTCTAGTAACATACCATGGGAACCCAGGAACCTCAAGCTTTTTTTAAAAAATTAACTCCTTGAGCCCGGGGTTCCAGGCAGTGCCAGTGTAATTGTACTTCCACCGGGATTGCTGCCAGGAGGGAACAAGCAGGGCTTCTTTAGTACATATTTTAAAAACCTGTTTTGTGACCTGCAGGGAAGTCAGGTGGTAAGGAACCTTCTTTTATCAAGGTGGGAGCTGGGGAGCAGGACAGCGGATGAGTGACCTTTCTCTCTGGCATGTTCACCATATGAGCTGCACAATGGAATTTTAGAGCCAAAGTCGCCAACCAGAAAGAGAACGCAAGGGTATCGGTCGGTTTCTCTTATTTTCATGTCATTATTTTTACTTTTCACTGAAAACAGTCACATCGCTGTTTGTCCCTCTGTCCGCTTTACCAGGCTGGACGTTCCTGGAAGGAAATGCAAAATGGACGAAGACCCCCGGCTTCGAGACCAGGTTCACCATCTAAATCCTAGCTCTGCGACCACCACGCGGTCAGTGTCAACTTCTCTTCAACTCAACTTCCTTACCCATAAACTGGGAATAAAGATGCCCATCTTTTAGGATTGTGGAAACTCTCAAATGTAAAATTATAAGTGAAGTGCCTACACACAGTAGGTCCTGCCTTTGAGTTCAGGGGCTGTGACTCACTCACCTTGGTATCTATCCCCCATAGCACTTTGCCCTTGAACCCTCTCCCGGGCAGTGTACCAGCACGCTTCCAATTAGTCATGACTAAAATTTGGTACAGCTCACCGTACTCCAAGCATTATTTTATTAATGGCAAGGATAGTGGCAAAATCAAATAGGAGACGATCTTACTGCTTTGCTGCATCTCCTGCCACTGGAATGTCAAAGGGACAATGTTAAAGTAAGTACACGAAGGAAATACTTAAAGAGGCAAAGGAGGAGTTAAAGAGAGCGACAGAGATGCAAGTCAGGAAATTAAGTCTTAATTCTCAGCTCTGCCTCCAAAGTACTAGTGTCTTTGAACAGCTTGCATAAATAATCTCAAGCCTTTGTTTAAAGAGTTAGCATCTAGGAGCTAGCATCTGTGACAACTAACTAAAATTTTAGTAAATATTAACAGAAGCTGACATGATGGAAATTTTTAGGGCCATCATCCACTAAAAACCTTACTACTTGGGATTATCCTTTCTATATGGTCCGTGGGAATGGAGACCACACCAAGTGGCTTACGGCTCTTACAATCAATACCTACAACTCTCCCACCCACTTGGTCACAGTCTTTTCTGGGCACGTAGCATGTGGAGTGCACTGTATCAACTCCTCTCCGCCTGTGAGTGAGAACGGGAGAGGCACCAGCCCACCAAGATACAGCAAAGGGAGAGGAGGCGACTGCGTACGAGACCAGGGGAAGACTGTCCACGGAGGGGAAGGCACAGAGGCGAGGGACCTACAGTGCAGGGGCCGCAAGGTGGTTCAAAGGAAGAGCGAGGACTCTCACTGATGACCCATAGAGAGAAAGAAAGCTTCAAGATCCGGCAAGGCGCCGGGGCTGGGAGAACAGATGTGTGACAAGTGGGGACACCGTGGAGAAGCACCCGTGACACTCCAGGTGGCTCCAGCCAGAACTCCAGCCCTCTCCCGCTCGAATCAAAATAAACACTGAAGCAATCAAACAAGCACTCATGCGCTTCCAGCAGAGCCCGGGACTCGGGCTGGGAGTGGGGCGGGTAAGGGCAGGGCTTGACGGGGCCAGAGGAATGCAAAGGAGAGAGGAGAAAGGGCCTCTGTCCTCGTGCAACTGTTATGGAATTCGGAGAGAAACAATAACACAATAAAGGCAGCCATCAGTAACCAAACACAAGACACTTCCCCGTGTTGTTGCATCTGATCGTCATAGTAACCCTAGAATGTAGATATTAATAACCCATTTAAAGATGTCACCCAAGATTACAGAACTAGTTAAAGATGAAACCACGGCTAAAAGTCAGATCAGTCTGACTCCAGAATTCGTTTTCCAAGCTCCTATACTCAACTGATTCTCTCTCTGAGAATCTCTCTGAGAATCAGAACTTTATACATACATGCATGAACATGGAGGAGAATTTTATAATCTAGGTGTGGGGCAGGCCGGCCTCACTATGACTCAAACCCCAGAGTCTATAAAAGAAAAAAACTGATAAATCTGATTACATGAAAATAAAAATTTTCTGCCTGGGAAAAATACACCGTAAACAAAGACAAACGACAAACCAGAGAACTACTGGGAACATAAATCATAGGCAAAGGCTAATTTATTAATATATAAGGAATGCCTATACATCAATAAGAAAACATCCAACAAGACCTAAAGGACATTCAGCTGAGAGAAAAGAAAATCAAAATAGTTCACAAACACATTAAAAGATACTAAACTTTACTCATAAGAGAAATGCAGACTAAACAATATATTAGGATTAGTGAACACTGAAACGTTTTATTCTACAAGCGCTGGTGAGGATATGAGGGAAGAGGCGCTTTCATAAATTACTAATGAGAGACTAAATGGATACATCCGTTAGGAAGGCAATCTGGCGCTATCTATCAAAATTATAACTGTCTTTACCCTCTGACCCAAAATTCCAATTCCGGGATTTTATCCTGAAGATAAATCATACACACGCAAAGCGATGCCTATAGAAAGCCAATAGTTGCAGCAATGTTTGTACCAGGCAAAGTCTGAGGACCACCGAAATATTCAACCAAAGGAGAAGGATTAAATAAATTATGGCATCTCCCTATAATGGCCTATTCTTTAGCCACCAAAGAGGAGAGGAAGCTCTTAATGTGCTGATATGGAACAAGCCCCAAGGAATATTGCTAAGCAAACAAAGCAAAGTAAAACTGGCAAGCAGAATATGTATCACAAATGTCAAAACACAATTATATAGAGTATACATATGTATTTCTGTGCACCCATGGAGAGACACACAAGAGACTTGTTACACTAGGTTCTTCCAGGCAGAAGGCTGGTGGGTGGCTGGAATACAAGGGTAGGAGGGAGACTTCCTTGTCATTGTATACTTTGTATCTTTTGAATTTAACAACATGTACTTATGCCTATTCAAAAAACAAGTTATACACACACACGTATAGAGATACACTGCATACAAATCAAAATCGAGTGCCAAGCAGTGGCAAAAAAGCTGGCTTCTGGCCCAGCCTTGCAGCCAGTGGGCTAGTGAGAAAAGCTGCCTCACCAAAGTCTCAGTTCCCTCATCCATAAAATGGGATACTTCCTCCTTCCTCTTGTGCTTTTGAGGAGTAAATGAATGAATATACATAAAGCCCTTAGACCGGTGCCTGGCACACAGCAAACGTACACAAGTGCCTGTTAAATAAGCACCACGTAAGCCGAAATCAGAAAGATCCACAGGAATTAGACCAGGAAGACAGAAGCAGGGGGAAGCAGATTGTGCCACTCAGAAGGAACAGCACATGCAAAGATCAGGGGGTAGGAAAGCACACTGCTGTACAGAGGGCATCCTGGAGGGGAGTGGGAACCAAAGAGAAGGGGCTAAAGGAGTGAGCGTGGACCAGTCCGGACAGTTTCTCTGCGGGGGATGGGCAGCAAATGGAGCATTTCAGGCAGGGGAATTCCATGATTGGACAGGCTTTCCTAGAAAGAGTTCTCTGGCAACTGTCAGGAAGACAAGTTGGAGAGAGGCACAAACTGGGTGGCAGAGAGGCCACTTAACCATTGTTGCAGCAAAATGAGGCGGCTGTGAGCCAAAATGGTGCCAGTGGGGAAGTAGGAGAGGAAGGATTCGGGAGACACAAAGGAGGCCAAATCCAGCTGGCTTGTGGACCTGGCCGGGGAAAGGGTGGAGAAGTTGCAACCAGGGATAACTCCCAAAGGTCTGACTTGGCTTATGTGGAAGCCCAAGATGCAACTCAGTGAGAAAAGGAGTTCAGGAAGAGGAGCTGGTTGGGGGTGGAGGTAAGATGGTAGGTTAGGTCCCAGGTTTGTTGAGGTTCAAATGTCTCCTGGGTAATCCATGGTTAGCTACAGGCATCTAAACCTCAGATGATGGACTCTGGCTGCACACACAGCTTTGGGAGGTACCAGACAAACCTGTAATACTGAAAGGCTCTGGACTATGGTTAAGGCAGCTGCCACCAAATGGCAATGGTCCCTTTGGTCCAAGGGAGAGATTTTTGAGAAGATACATGACCTATGATGCAGGTAAGACCCACGCTCCTCCCTGCATCCCTCTCTTCTGCTCTCCTTCCCTCTCTCCCTTCTTATACTCCCTCCTTTCTCTTCTTCTCTCTTCCCCCCTCCTCCTTCCTTCCTAAAAATGGAAAAAAGTTCTCATAAGAGGTTTCCTTAAATGCTTCGCGTGAAGCAACCCACTTCCGACAGTCCCAGCTAACTGGTGACGAAGGCTTTATTTTTTCCAACATTCCTGCCCTGCTCTCGTTTCTCTCTTTACACACAGAAGTCACTAGAAAGTTGTCACTGTCCTGTAGACGCATCTCCGCGTGACGGGGAGCATCCCTGAAGACCTTATTTTTCCATGTGTCTGTCTCAACGGCTGCAGTGTCTGTCTCAATGGCTGCACTGTCTAGGTGCTTCTTAGAAAGGACAGTCTGTGGTTTTTCTCTGCTGCTGAGGGTCTTCAGTGAATCCAACCCCACTTAAAGACCACCTCCCAAAGGGTTTTACTAAAAGACCACCTCCCAAAGGGTTTTACTAAGAGACGTTAGAACTGACTTCTGAAAGAGCATACTAAAAGTAGGCTCTTTGTACTTTTCTACTAAAAGTAAAATCATGTTTAAGCAAGATTTCTGGAACAAGTTAGGCAGGATCCTGGGGCCAGGATTCAGGAGTTTCCAGCTTTGTTACTCACTCACTCACCCGTTCACATGATCCTAAACTTCCCTCAGCTCTGGTCTCCTCACCTACAAAATCGGGGTCAATTGCTAGACCACCTCCAAATCTCCTTCTGGCTCTAAAATTTTGCGAAGTCTAGATTGGAGGGAGGATGGAAATTGGCCTCATGAGAGTGTGGACTATTTCCGCAATTCAAACGTGCCAGTAAACATTTAAGGCAACTTCAGTTTTAGAGATTAGTTGATTTCCTGACTGGACAATAGAAATATTCCAATTTTATCATCCACCAAGTCTGTTGCAATGGCCCATATACTTATCCCAAAGGGAACCCCAACTGTTATAACCCAGCAAGTGCCACTCACTTTTCAAATTCATACTTGGCCAAAGAAACCATCTCTTTTCCTGAAGAAACCACAGCTAGAGACTCTGAGGGGAGAGAAAAATGCCATGCAAGGCATGGATGACTACTCAGTCTTTAACTATGTAAATTATAGGCCTGCCTTTTTAAATGCAAGGTAGTTCAGTCTACCAAGAAATGGACAATGTATTTTCCCACTTACAGAGATTTATGTGACTTGTGAGAACAAGCCGGGAATATGAACGGGGAGACCTAACCTGATAACAGACTGCCTGCCTTCTCTCTACCATAGAAGCCATGGGATCGTCCAGATGCATTCAGTTATTATAGCAAGGCAACAGCACAAACGGCCACAAGAGGTTTCATGTAGAGCTCAACACAAAGAAAACCAACCAGGAGAAAGTGGTCATTTTTTATCTAAAAAGAGGTTTTTTCCCATCATGTCTGTCAAAATGTGATTTCCCTAGAATCTGTGTACTTTTAGTAAAAAGCAATATGTCAGAGTTTAATTGACTTAAAATGTTGTATCTTAAAAGATATCAGGTAATGTACCCTCTTAAACCAAAGCCTGGATTAGATTAGTTTGAAATGCATCATCCTCAAAAATAATTTCAGTTGAAACCTGGTTTCAGCAGTGGGCTTTGGTAATCACATAAGGGAGAATATTAGGTATCTTACAACATTCATAGAGTATTTGCTGTTAATCACACAGCAATATAGAAATTAGCTGTCTAATTTACTAGAAACCAGATATAATTTATTGGTGTTTTGACGGGATGCACAGATAGGTTTCCATCTTGGAAATTTATACATATATATGTGCACACACTAGTGTTTATCTTTAAATTGTTCACTATACCCAACATCACTCAAAATAAGAGAAAGGACAGGATAAATTAAACCATAAACTGAGTTATTTCACCTATTAGTTTCACAAATGTAAAAAGGTGACGACTAGTCAGACAGCTGGTGGAGCTGTAAACTGCTAACTCCTATGGAGGGCGATTTGACAGAACCAGTCAAAATGCCAAACACACTCACTTTTGGTTGCAGCAATTCTGCTTCTAGGATTTCTTTCTATAGACAGACGAAATAATTTAATACAAAGCTATTCACTGCATCATTATCTGTCCCAGAAAAAATTGGAAACAGCCTAAATATCTATCAGTAAGGGACTAGTGAACAAGCCATAGTAACAAAGAAAGAGGATGCTCTCTCAACTTACTAATATGCACTGAATTCCAGACTGTATTTAAGTGAAAAGCCCATACGCAGAACAGCATTTATGTTTGCCATGTATAAAAAAGGGGAAAATAAGTAAATTCACATACGTATGCATACGTGTACATATATGTATACCCATATATACGGACGCATATGTGTATACGTAAGTATAAATATACACACACATAACAAGACTCTGATAACACAGATCCTGGGAAAGGCAACCAGGTGCATGGGCAGAGGAATAAGTGGAAGTCCCTCCCCTGCATACCTTTAGGGACCTTTTGGGGGTTTTGTTTGTTTGTTCATTTGTTATTGAAGTATAGTTGATTTACAATGTTGTATTAGTTTCTGGTGTACAGCAAAGTGATTCAGTTATATACATATATGTTTTTCATATTCTTTTCCATTATGGTTTATTACAGGATACTGAGTATAGTTCCCTGTGCTATACAGTAGGACCTTGTTGTTTATCCATTCTATATGTAATAGTTTGTATCTGCTAGTCCCTTTTGGGACCTTTTGAATTTTGAACCATGTGAACATGTTACCTATTCAAAAATAATTTGACAAACATAAATAATAATAAATTGTTGGCGGGTAAGCAGTAAATACACACTCATATGTATTACTACTTAATACGAACATGAAGGACCATATATTTTAAACACCAAAACATTTGGGCCAAGATTGGGTTTTTAAAACAATGCTACGAAGAACAAAAATGAAGCAATCTTCCTCTTTCTATTCTCTTGGAGTTTTTATAAGATAATAAATGACATATAACAGTTTGGAGGAAAACCAATTAAAGGGACATAAATCATCATTAACCCCTTCCCCAGATGAATGACAAAGAGACACATGTTCTAATTAACACTGAGTAACATTGTGTAAAGAGCAGTTTGCAATGGAAATGAACAGATGGCAAACAAGCATATGAGGTATTGGGGTGCAAGACAGAAAACTTGATCTGACACTGAAAACTTCAAGCAAGTGAAAGAAATTGTACCTGAATGAAAATTGCTCTAAAAAGATGAACGAGCTCCCCTATCTAACTTTCTCTAGTTTTTAGGTGCATTTGGGGGGGGTGGGGTTGCTGCTTTCTGTGTTCAGTCCCCACGAGGCAAATACTAGTCCAAAGCCCATCCCACTGTCTACATAGGCAAACACACCCACACACCAACCACGCCCACACACCAACCAGGGCAGCCACCTTTTTACAACAGAAAGATTTCCTACCCCCAGGCAACGGATGGCTCAGTTCATTTCAAATCAGTCTAGCATTTCAGTTAAACTAAAGGCTTTAGACATCATCTTGGAGTTTGATGTAATAAGAGCTGACCTAGAGAGTTATGCTTTAACAACCCTCTCTTTTCTTTCCTTTGAAACAGAGATTTATGACAGGAGGCAGAGAAAGAGACAAAGATCGCAGGGTTGATGAAACCCTCTTGTGATGCACAGAGCAGGTACCAAGGGGTTTGTGCTCCTGACTTCTCTTTGCTCAAAGGCAGACCAAGTAAGGAAGGAGGCACGGTTTCCTCTTGTTTACAAGTTCATCCCATTCTTAGACTTTTCTCTGTGGAAACAAGGATGCCACAGCAGTGGCAGTTTCATTAGCTGAACCCTCAGCAAAGAACCAGTGACCGACTCCACATGTGGGAGACTTCAGCCCAGCTGACAGATGCTATTTCTCTCTGTCCCCATTGACCCAGACTGGGGAGACGGCGCATTTCAGACAGGATGCCCTCCCAAAGTCGTGATGCAACCCTGAAGAAAAAAAAATCTGTTCAGGATCCAAAACCAGGATCTGGTTTCTGCCAATTCAGAACGACAGAGACCAGTGGCTCAGACACTGTCCTTACAGAAGGTATGTTGAATTGATACATATTTAACATCAGCCGACACTTCATACTCTCCTGTCTTTTATTGTTTTACCTACATCTAGGGTTTTAAATGTACATTCTGTAGTGAACAACAGCTGGATAAAAAACATAAAACTTTGAGTAAACACCAGATACAGTTCCTGCTTTCCAGGCAAAAAGCAGAAAAGGTTTTTGTTTGTTTGATTTTGGAACTCCAAATAACTACTCAGAGGAAAAAATGCACATAGTGGGGTAACCAGCTATATGAACAACATTTAAGGCCAGGAATTATAAGTATAAACGATTTGTGCAATCTGAATTTTTGGATTTAAACTGACAATGTAGTTCCTGTGTTTGAGAGGAATATACATTTATTACATACATATATACACACATACACAGATTTATGTATCTATTTTATACAAAGTAGACAGTTTCCACTAAGCTATTATTTGAAGTATTTGGATTCAAACTCAGTTCCTTTCTCTATCTGAGACAACAGACCCCTCTGGTTTGAGGATATTTTTAAATATAAAAACTAATTATCCTATTTCACTGCCTATAAATTCAATTTCTATTTCTGAGCCTGCTTCTGTTGTATGTCTGTCTCCTGGTAGGTCCCCTTGCATTATGGCTTGTTTACAACCCAGTCTCAAATCACAGGAAAGACAGGGATCAAATAAAAATCAGCTTTCCAACCTTTTAGGAGGGTTTGGTAATGCAGCAACATTTCCATAATGCTATATATTTTTTAAAAATCAAGTCCACTTTCGATGAAAGGATAGTTCTTTTTAAGCGGTAAATTTTATAGACAATGTAGAGCGTATAAATTGGATGCATAAAGAGCGAGGCTAATGCCAGTGTCAGAATGCTTTGTCTTGGTGAGATTCTCCTGCAAAAACCAATCAACCAGTGCACCTGGAGATGCATCAGGCAAACTTTTGCAGACAAGAGTCCGGGTTTTGCTTTGTGTCAGCCTACTAAGAACTTCCAAGGCCATTCTGGACTGGATCACAGAGTAGAGGTATGCAATGTACAGCAAACACTTTCCCTTCTCAACCCTGCTAACTCCTTAAAAAGAGAGGCCTTCACAAACTTGTCAAGGAGAGCAAATTAACCACCACAATTTACGTTGCCCAGCTGGGGTAGTGAAGGTCAAAGGCAAACCAAAATAAATTGTCAATGATAAAGAATTAAATCAGCCTACGCTTAAAAAAAAAAAAATCCTTCAAGTCCATTCTACTGTCTCCGTTTCAGTTATGTGAACCTATCTTCAGAAAGTTCCTCATCAAAAATCTGCCCTTAGATTACTGGCTTGGCCACCAATTAGCTGGCTCAACCCCTGGCAGGCTCCTTAACTCTTGAGACCTTATTTTTCTTATCTATGAAGTGCGGGAGCTGGGCAAGGTGACTGAGGTTCCTTCCAGCTCTAACCGTCCATGGTTTGTGATCAAAGGCTGTGCCCACACCCACTCTGACCCCCCCATCCCAAGCCTTTCGCCTGACTCATCTCGTCTGAGGCTCGGTCTCCATGGTTTTCTGGACCCCGCAGCAATGGTAGCAGACGAAAACGAGATCTTTCTTAGACGTTCCTAATCAAGATGCTTTCTGTTTCTTGGATTTACAAACATCTCAGATCAGATGAATAATAAGGAGAGGGTCCAAAGGATGAACTAAGATGATTAAGATGACATGCCTCCAAAAGGAAGAAAAACATATTTGTGAGGAGGACAAAGCCACTTCTGGAAATTCTGGGCTTTTTTTTTTCTTTTTCAAGAAGGGATCTAAGAGGACGTTTTCATACTCTATTCCCTCAGTCCCGATTTTTGAGGCTCTGATTCTTCTTATTTCCCATCCCTCACAAGACCAGGAAAGATGGACAGAGAATTTTTTTCTCACTATCTTCTGATTTAGCCAAGTGGGGATCATTTCTTCTTGACTATCATTCCATACACTGATTTCTGAGACCTCCTGGTAAACGTTGACTAGGCCCACCTACCATGGACTGGACCTTCTGTAAAGGTATTTTAAACAACACATTTCCCACACTGGATATCCACAAAGGCTGATATCTGGATTCTTCCCACCCTTATTTTTGGAGCAGTAAAGTTTTCTTCAAGCTGCCATATATAAGTGAAGGCCCTGTGTACGGAGCCGCCAGTGATTTCTGCCACAAGCCCCACCTTGCCCCAAAAGAAGAAACTTCCAGGCTCCCGGCTGAATCCAGGTATTTGTCAACCTAACTGGTACATCTAAATAAGTGCTTGATTTTTTAAAACAGAAAATTCTAAGTCCAGCTACACGCAAGCTGTAAAGAGCGTAGCCCTGCTATCGTTACATTCTAGGACCCAAACATTTGTTCACCAATATACTCAAGAACAGAAATAGGTTCTGCCTTCGAAAGTTCGTGTGTGGTCCTCAAGGAAGTATTTATTCAACTACTATGGTATACACATCCACTCTCTGGCTCCAATATCCTTTTACATCCAAAAATCGGGAAATAATTTTTGATGGCCAAAGTTTGGGTGACCTGAAGACCATTCAATTACTGAGGCCGTGGTCAATAATGTTAGATTTCATGAAAACTCTGCTGTCCACTGCAGGGTGGCATCCCAGTGGGGTCCTTTGACCCCCAAACCCCGCCCCACCTGTACCCAAGCATGGCAAGTTCCAAGGGGCACTACCCTTACTGGCCTTCAACCCAAAACCCATGGGGCCACAAGATGGAAGAGAACTTGGAACACGCCCTCCACTCTGGTGCTAAACACCATACAGCCCTGACTTTTCTAGAACACTTTGTGAGAGTGCCCTGGGTTTCACGACTAACCGAGTTTCCCTGTTGTTGAGAAATAAAGGACAAGTTTTAAGTAGTTTCACATGCAAACATCGCCTCTCGGAGAAGCACACACACTACAGTACATGTAGTTTTCTTTGTTATTGTTTGCAGTTTCCAGTTTAGGACTTATCCAATTATCTACCTATTGTCTGGTAGGCCTGGCACAGGGGATTCCAATTACAGGAAATGCTTCTGCAATCGCAGGCCCAAAGCAAACCCGGGAGCAGATGGCGGCTCAGCCAGAGGGCGCGTATGCGCCAGAGGGGTCCGGCTGGGAGGGAGAGGCTGCCTGGCAAAACAACCCAAGTGTGAAGTTCAACTACAAAGCTACTTCCAACCACTTTGCATGGATCTGCTCTTTACTGTAGGAAGGGGAGTGAAAACGGAATAGGGGTGTGTATGGGAGGGTGATGCTGTTGAAAGCTGCTTGAGGGGACAGCCAACACCTGTACTTACAAAGGGTTTGGGGCTCAGAGGACCACACAGGGATGCCACCCTGCAGTGGACAGCAGAGCTCTGCTGAGATGCTTTACGGAGGCCCTGGCATGGTTGATTTAGATGCTCTGGGACAGACAGACAGACTCTGGGCTGGAAAGACTAAGGTCAGCTCGCACCCCTGTAGCTCTCTTGGGGGGTGAAGGGGGCGTGAGCTCTTGCGGAGAGACTCTGAAACCTCAGTCTCCCCCGACTGCTCTTCTGCAGGAGTTTCCTTTAAAACCCAGATCACTTCACTTGCCTGCTCAAAGCTGTCCGCTGACTTCGCATCACACACAAAACAAAATCCAAATCCCTGCCGGAGTCTACCAGGCCCTGCCGTGGTTCCCGATGGGAACAGAACCGCCCTTGGGGGCACCGGGGGAACCCGTAGGGGCTGTTCCGTACGTCACATGACAACCGGGGTCATTAGTGGTGCTTTTGGGGTGGACAACCTGAAACGCATGGGATGGTCCCACACAGCCCAGAAACGCCCTACACCCCCTGTGAGCTCCCAATGCCCCCTGGACATTCCCAGCACCATTTTACACTTCATGTCAATGTGAAGAGTTTTGTCCACGATTTTCAGGAGCACCCAAATGCTAGGAATGCAACAGGGAACAACATAGCTTGTTTTGTTGGGAACTTGACCAAGAAGTATTCACCGTATCAGAAATATCACATCACTAATCGCGACACTGACTGTCATCGAATCGCGATATAACACATCAGCAGCCCCTGCCTTTATTGCTGCCACGTTCCCAGGGATCCTACAAGGACGTGCAAAAATGTGACCACCTGTTACGACTTCGTATGTAGTCATGCCTCCGCTGACATGTTGAGATGCTTATTATAAGTGACTGTCCTTTTGTATTTTCTTTATAGTACGGTTAAGGCATTATATTGATGGTTTGTAATTTATGTGGGTGGACAGGTTGTATTTTCTACAAATTTCATTGCAGGAGAGTAAAAGGAGTGTTACTAAATATCTGTTATGAAAAGCAGGGTTTGGGTCTGGCCGGGGCCAATTCGCACCACCTCTCCCCTCATTCTGAGCCCTTCTGTTAGGCTCTGCAGGTGCCCTGCTCCTGCCCTAGGACTTCACCTTGGCCTCCCTGGAAGGCATGTCTCTCAGACATCCTCAAGGCTACCTTCCTCTATTCCCTTCCGCCATCCCTTTACTCTCCTTTTTCTTCTATAGAATTTATCATTGCTCGACATTAAATTTTATCCTTCATCGTTTATTGGCTTTCTCTGCTATTAGAATTAAGTCTGTGAGACCAAGGACCTATCTTGTTCCCCAGCACCAAGAACACTGCCTGACACGGAGAAGGCACTTATTAACATCTGTTGACAAATAAAGTAACAACAGACAAACTGAAGTTTAGTCCTACTAAGGGGCTCAGATTCCCTGGGAAATAGCAAATCCTCCCATGACCAGTGTTGCAAAATGTGCTCTTTCTTCCACTGGCCATGTTTCTCACGCTGCACCCTTTTTCTTAGCCAAAGAGCAGTAAAAGAGAAAGAAGCCAGTGAAAAGGAGGAGAGTGAATTCCTTTAAATAACCATCTTTGCAGGACAAGCTGTATGGGATGGACTCTAACAAGGGGACTCCCCCTAATCTTCAGGACATCCTGCCCATCCTCTCTACCCATTGTACAGACACACACTGTGGAGGCAAAGGTTTGATTCCCGAAGAGCCCAAAGCCCCTCAAAACAGAACCAACTTCTACAATTCCATACCCAATAAATGCAACTCAAACCAAAAGATATTTTAAGATGGCTAGATCCTGACTGGTGATGGCCAAAGTGTGTCCTCCTTTACTCTTCTGTTCATTTCCGACCCCCCTGTTCTTTGAAATGAATTGTATTCAGAAATTATCAGGAAGTAATGCTCTTCAAATCAAAATCCCAATAGGTATTTTTGTGGAACTTGATGAGCTGACTTTGAACATCATATGGAAGCCAAAAGGCCAGAGACAGCCACGATACACTTAAGAAAAAGAAAATGAGGCAAAGAACTTACTCTACTGGATGTCAAGACTTATAAAGCTATAACAAGTAAGAGAGTGTGCCATTGGCACAAGTGGAAGCAAACAGACCAATGGAACAGAACAGAGAGCCCATCAACAGACCCACACATACAGAGATACTGAATTTTTGAAAAATCTAACACCACAGAGCATTAGGAAAAGATGCTTTCCCCAGTAAACGGGGCTGAGTTGATTGGCTAACCACGTGGGAAACAGAAAACGTCGCTCTCCCAGCTCAAAACCTTCATGTAACTCAATTCCAGGTGTGCTGTATAAATGTAAACTTAAGTGGCAAAACAATACAACTTTTAGAAGTTAATATTAGAGAAAAATCTTCGTGACCTTGGGATAGCAGGACAAAAGCAGCACTAACCGTAAAGGAAAAGATGATCAATGAGGCTACATTAAAATTAAGAACTTCTTTTCATCAGAGGATGCTGTTAGGAACGTAAAAAGTCACAGAGTGGGGGAAAGATATTTGCAACCCATACGACTAGTGAAAGGTTCAGTCCAGAAGATGTAAAAAACGCTTACAAATGCACAAGTGAAAGACAAGGCAACACAGCTGAAAAATGGCTAAGAGACCTGAATAGGCATGTCACAAGAGAGGACAGTCAAGAAACGTATGAAAAACAATTAGTAATCAGTGATTGATAGTAAGAGAAACACAGAGAGCAGAAACAAAAACAAAATGACACTGTGATACCATTATAAACACAGCAGACAGGCTAAAATAAAGAGACTGACAATTCTAAGTTTGGAGAGTAAGCAAAGTAGCAGGAGCTCTCATACACCTGGCGGGAGTGTGAACTAATTCAAACATTCTGCAAGACTGTTTGGCATTACATCTACAACAATTCTACCATTTGATTGGTACCCAACAGAAACGTGGTCTATAAATACAATGGGATATTATTCAGCCTTAAATAGGAAATTCTGACACAAGCTACAACACGGATGGACCTTGAACGCATATAAGTTCACAAATATAATCCCACTTCTATGCAGTACCTAGAGTAGTCAGTTCACAAGAGACAGAAAGTAGAACGGCAGTTGCCAGGGGGTGGGGGAGAGGGGAGGATGGGAAATTAGTGTTTAATGGGTACGGAGTTTCTGTTTGGGCAAATGAAAGAAAGAAATGGCAGCAAGTGTTATTGTAAGGTACATCCCCAAAGCAGAAGTTAATTTTAACATATTCCCAAGAGAGAGAAGCCAGCGCATCCACAGGGGCTCACCGTTATTTGGCTGTCAGTAGTTTCTTTTTTTTTTTTTTTTTTTTAATTCCATCCCATACTCAACGTAAATACCAACACAGGAGTTTCTTACAGTGAAGTGTGAACTAAAATTGGTCCATAGCAGTAACTAATGCTATCAGATTTACTAAGTATTCTATTTGTACTTTGATTGTAGCTTTCATTAGCTAAGGTGAGCTCAATGCTGATCAGGTAAATCAAAGATGATAGTTGAGAAAAAGGGCATTGATATTACCTGACTTAATCACTCAATTCAATAAGGGCTGGTATCCCAAGGCCTTGCTGTGTTTAATTAAGAAAGTTAAGCTCCAAGTCACCCTTTGATGATATTTAACTGCAATTCTGATTATCTTTAAACTGCAATTCTAATCCATGAGATGCAGCTGGCAATTATTTCTCTCATGTGCCAAAGGATCAGAACTTACCCTGGAAGTTTATCAGAATTGCTTCCAATCTTCAAAACCCCACGTTTGCATGCGATAGCCTACAGTGGCCTTGAAAATAATCTGTCCAAACACCCAGTTTAACCCATGGTTTAAGCTAAAAAGAAAGTGGACTTCACTTATTTTTCTTTTTTCCTCCTGAATGGAGGTCCAATTTGTAAAGCAGGTCGATAGAATGGAAATCTGATTTTCAAGGTTAGCTTTCACATACATCTAAATAATATTTCAGATGGCAGATTTTACAGATCATACTAGAGATTATACTTACTCCAAACACCAAAGAGTTGGCATTGGGACCCTTCCACGATGACTTCTATGAAAGGCACTGAATCTTCGTAATCACGAAAAGATCATGAATGTCAAAACACAGGCCCTGGCTCACAGAAAAATGCTTAATAAATGGCAGTAAAAAATATATATATATATAATAATAGCAAGAGTTGAATGTGCATGGTCCATGTAAGCTAAATGTCTTATCTCATTTTAGCTGAACAGATTTTAGAACAGTCAGTGATTCCATTCTATTTTGTAAATTATTGAGCTGCACCAATTTGGAAATTCTTCTGAAACTCAATTCCCAGGCATTTGGCTTTTGTTCCTGGGATTTCCACTGCTTTAGAGGATCCAGCTTTAATGGGTCCTTTCTGAGAAACCCTCCACAGGTTCTGAGAAGTACTTTTAGTGAATGCTCCATTTAACTTCATTTTGCAATTAATGAAACTTTCAAGACATATTTCCCCTCCCCTTTTTTCTATTCGAGTGATTTGTTTTTCTTGCCTTCTGGGTAATTAGGAGCAGATAACTACTCCCACTAGGACCTAAAGGCCATAAATATGGCACCAAAAATGCCAAACGCCAAAACAAATGTCATTTGCAGGGTTCTGAAAAGCCCATCTCTCAGACTTAAAAATATTCCACGTTACCGGTAAAGGTCTTTGGTCGGTAGGTATCAAACGGATCACTTTCAGATTTCAGTGAAATTCAACCAATAGTAAAGCCTTTTGAGTTTTCAGTCTTCCTTGACAAGAATACTTAACCTTTACCAGTCTGGGAGCTAGACTCTTTCCTGCCTTTGCAACTTGACCAGTTTGGTAATAAAACAAACAACCAATTTAGTTGTTTATTTTCTTAGCTTAAAAATGTTTGTGTGTTTAACTGAGTGCCAATGTACTGTATCTGCTCTTCTTCTTTTAAAGTTTTAAACAAACCATCACTGGACATAATTAACCAGGAACAATCCTCTGCTTGTGAGACACGTATCCCCCATCTAGAAACACGACAGAAAAGAATGAGGTTTATAGGGACCCGTACTCTCTCCAAATTACTGTTCACTGTCTGGTGAAAAGTACTGTTTCAATCACTTTCCCGGTCACCCAATGCACGACCCCGGAATTTTCAGTTCAATTATAGACCTAGGAAGTCACAGCCCCTTTGGTGATGGATAAAACCACAAGGCTTGGTTCAGAGGAGGCAAAGATGCATCCAAATGTGAGAACAAACTGCTCCCACAGGATTCTTTATACTTCCTAGTTTTAGGTAGATCAAGAGTACTTTGAAAATAAACTTGGCGTTTGTTTCCTAGACCAGTGGAAAAATATGACTTCAGACTCTGCGGTGACAAAAAAGAAGCCTTACTTTCCTGGGCAACCAGAACCCAGTTGTCACAGGAAATGCGGCAGGTCAACAAAAAGGGTACGATGTCCACTTGAGAGCCCTGATGAAGGTGATGGGTCAGCCTTGCCTGGGGGAGCATCTTTGAAGCTTTAAAATACGCTGATTCCTGGGTCCCACCCTCCACTCCTCTGCCCCCTCAGTGTTCTGACTAAATTAGTCTGAGAAGTGGCCTGGACACTGGGATTTTAAATGTTCCCTGGGTGATGTTAATGTGCAGCCAGGGCTGAGAACCCCTGTGTCTTACTCTATTTGGGCTGCTATTACAGAATACCATGGACTGGGTGACTTATAAACAACAGAAATGTATTTCTCACAGTTCTGGAGGCTGGAAGTCCAAGAACAAGGAGCCAGCAAATTCAGCATCTGGGGAGAGCCCACTGCCTGGTGCACAGACAGACGTCTTCTGTGTCTCACGTGTGGGAAGGGGCGAGGGAGCTCTGTGGGGCCTCTCTTCTAAGGGCACTAACTCCATTCACGAGGGCTCCTCCCTCATGGCCTAATCACCTCCCAAAGACCCCACCTCCTAATGCCATCACATTGGGGGTTAGGCTTCAACATATGAATTCGGGGGTGGGGACACAAATGTTCAGTCTGTAGCAACCAAGAATGTGGTCAAGATGTCCCAGGCCATTTAAAAATAAGCTGTAGGATGGGCCAGCGGGGGTGCCCCCTGGGCACGGAGCTTATGGAAACCCTATGAGATGAATGAGACCAGGGCTGAGCTGATGCTGCTGGGAAGGGGAAGATCCCATGATCAGCCACGGTTTCCTCCCAGATAAGAAGGCCAAGAATCCCCCAAACGTGGGGGGCGGGGGCAGGTGGAGGGGGCAGGTGGAGGGGGTCACAAATAGTCCTGCAGGATCCAAATGTTGTGCCCATCACTCTCCCCTATTTGGGGCCCCAGAAGTAGACATTCCTGGGATCTGAGTTGTACCAAAAATGTTCAGACTCTTCACAAGAGTCATTCACAACAAGGTGGTCTTTGCTAGGGTGGGCCCTGGGCCCTGTATGCCTGCAACAGACTCAGCCTTTGCAACGCTTACCCGGCAGGGCTCCCAACGATGAACAGGGACCGTATTTAACGTTTTGAAATTTTAAATCCAAAAAGCTAGCCTCAAATCCATGATTCAATAGCATAAAACTTCAGAGCAGAGAACTCTGTGCTTCCCTGGTAGTTTGAGCATCTGATTTCAAAATGGCATGGGGGCATCTTGATTAAATTTTTGGTTGCAGTGTATTCTGGGTGAAGGAGGGGAGAAATGTGAGTATTTACTCAAAACTACCCTCCTCCCCCACCAGGCCCAAGTTAGGTTTAAGCAGCTCTGGCTCCAGACTATGAGAATCCTAGAAGGATACAGGGGCTGGCTCCCCTCAGACTCCACTCCAGTGAGTGTAGATGTCAGGAAAAAAGGGGAAGGTGTTTCTGGCAAGAGGCTGCAGAGCATACCTAAGGAAGGCACCTCCAGAGGTCTCTCAGCCCAGGCTCCCCGCCCCGCTCTGTCTTTCGGAGTTCACCATGGCCAGCTCACCTGCAGCTATACCACCCCAGGGACTGAGGTGGGGCTTCTGTGAGCTGCTGGAGGGAAGGAGGCTGGAGCAAGGATTCTTTTTAAATGGAAGAATAAAGATCACTAGGGGAACTTCTCATTCATCCAAGAGCCGTGTGTATTCAGCTCCCCTGGCAAGGAAGGAGGGTTGTTCTTCGCCACTGGAGACCATTGCCCTGGAGATGGGTGGGGTAGGAAGAGACATGTCGGGGAGGGGGGTCTCTGTCTTGCTGCCTTCTCTCTCTGGCTGACCTCTGGAATCGAGCCCCAGAGTGGGAAGAGGCCCTTGCGATTCCCCTGACACTTCCCCGAGGATGCATGGTCTTCGCTGGAGCTGATCTGGGTGGGAGGCAGCTGCAAACTGTATCCTCCCCACAATCTTGGGAAACGGAACATATGCAAATACGAGATGGGTAATTGATGCTGAGGCACTGGAGGGGAGAAGTATTCTAGAGGCCTGTGTGGGCCGCAGACTGAACATATGTCAGCCATGTGCTACGGCTCTTACCCAGGAACGCAATCCTGAGCTTGGGTTTCACAGACAGGCTCATGGTGTCTGGGGAGACAGTGAAGTGAAGGTGGTACCAGTTTACACGGAGGGTGAGTGTGTGTGTGTGTATGGGGGTGCTCTGTATCTCAGCACGGGCTTGGGAGATACTGGAAGGTCACCCACTCAACTTCCTTAGCAAGCACATCTCTGTGTTCTCTGCCTTCTGCTGGCAACTTAAATTTGACAGCACACACATGACTGGATGGGGATGTAGGGGCAGGGGCCGTGGCGTCAGGTTCCCAAAGCCCTAAGGGGACCTTCTCCCCCAACCTTCTGCAAGAGCAGCCTGCCTGGCTTTGTCAGTGCAAGGATACCCTTATTTCTCTGGGTCTCCCTGGACTGTGTCCTAATCTTGGGCACATTAAAGGGTCACCTGAGGAGCTCTGACCGTAGGACAGCTCTTTGAAAGCAGACCGCCTGACGTACTCACAACTGCAGGGAATCTGTAAGAGTACAGCCTGCCCCATCACGGGCCTGCTACTTGAACATAAAAATGGGAGCGCAATGGGGGGGAAAATGCCTTACTTTCCTTTCACTATTCTCAAAGTTGCTGTGATTATTCAGGAATTAACTTCATTTCATCAGCCATGAATTGAGACCCTTTTACACAGCTCAAGAGGGAGGAGAGAGACATAGATGAATAACTATGATACAAAACCTGTGTACTTTATAAAAACAAAGAATGTAGACAAAGGAGAGATTAATTCGGATTGAAGGGGGGAGAGGATTCATCAAAATGGAGGTGAACGCAGTTGGAGCACGAGATCGGGGCAGGAAGCAGAGGAGAGAGAGGTGAGCTGAGAGGAGACCTGGTGCCAGCCCAGGAGGTCAGTCCAGGAGGTCCCTGTCCACCAAGCTAAAGAGTTATCTGGGATTTGGGGCAATTTGGGGAAGAGGGGCAGGACAGGTGGGAGATGGCACAGAACTGTGGGAAGAGGGTCAACATTTCCTTGGCATCCAAAGTCGGCCAGGCACGGCGCCCACTCACTAAACCCTGACACCTTCATGCTAACCCTGTGTAGTGGATATTACTGCTCCCGTTGTAGACCTGGGTCCCCTGACTCCCTTCTCAATATGAAGACCCATTCAAAAGGCACCCCGACAGCTCTGGGGGACTCGAGGGAATGTAGGTCTCTAACAAAGGGGTCCTGAGGACACCGGGAGATGACCTGCACACTCCATGACACTCATCCTCAACTTCCTCTGCAGACATCACTGCCCCCAGCGGTCTGGTCTGCTGCCTATGGGTAGCTGCTTCCATCTGTCCCTCTGTTTCTTCTACCCCAGTAGCTCCAGGGCACCATTTCTTACTCAGAGCAACTTAACTGCGTTTCTGGCCTCCGCATCAGTCACTCAAATTAGCAGGACAATATGATTTTCCATGAGTGTCCAGAAAAATAAAACTTTTGTTCTGTTTATCACCAAAAAAAAAAAAAAAATTAGCAAGACAAAGGGTCTTCGTCAGGAGCCAACCTTCATAGAAAGTATTAGAATTCTTCAGGCTAATCATTTTATACTCTTGCCCTGTCACGAGGAAATGGAAGCTCAGAGAAATTAAGGATTTCTCGAGGTCTAGGGCAGAGATGTGTTTTAGGAAGATACGGCATTGATGAAAAGAAGGGATGCGCTGGGAACAGGCGCTCAAAGAGAGAAAGACCAATTTATATGACATTTTGGAAAAGGGATGGAGAAGAGTCCGTGGTTGCCAGGGGCTAAGGGTGGGGGAGGGTTTGACTGTAAGGGGCAGCATGAGACAGTTTTTTTAGGGGTGAGGAAACTGTTCTGTGTCCTGATTATGGTGGGGGCCACGTCTCTATCCATCTGTCAAAAATCACCAACTATACACAGAAGTGAATTTTACTGTATGTCGATTTAAAAATTATTTTTTAAAAAATGACAGGGAAACCAGCTGAGAGATTACAGAATAGTCAAGAAGTAATGAGAAGTTAAGTCACAGCAGTAGCAGGATTTAAAAAAAAAAGAGGGGGTGGGCAGACTTAGGCGAGAGAGATTTCAGAGGTAGGATTCAAAAGCGTGGAGCATACGTATAAAGAAGGAATCACAGAACTACAGATGTACAGGGATTTAGAGCTGGAAAGGATCTTAAGAGAAAGATCTACCTCCAGGAAAGCTCTACCTTGCAGATGAGAAAACTGAGCTGAAAGTGACTTAAGGGTTTGGGCTCTGTCTGGGTGGACAGTGGTATCATTCACCAGACAGAACAGAGACGGAACAGTGGCTTCAAGGAGGAAGTTGATGAGTCCACTCGTGGATATTTTGAATTTGGAACATTGATGTCACCAAGATTTCTTTTTTTAGTTTTCAGGAATTTGAAAACCAAACTGTTGGGTTTTGGCATTGAAAGCAATCTCTCTCCACAAATACAGTTTCACTGCAGTTACAATAAAAAAAGAACTCATGACTATAAAGTCCTACACAAAAACGCACTTTAGAGTAGTCTGAGTTTGTGAGTGTGTGATCCACGGTCATTGAAAATCACAAATAGAGTTGTCCTGATCCAATCCAGATTTTAGGCACTAATGCACTTGCCATTAACACTACCCTATTTTCATGGACCCATACAACAGTCTTTTCCTCCTCATCTATAACATACAGATCAAACTTTGACAACCAGTTGCTTTCCATCGTATTGATGCCAGGATATAGTTCACTGCTGTTTTATTTCTGCTTTTGTTTTATAAGATGTAGCAAATAACCAAAGGAAGATGAACACTGACTTGCTACTAGTAAACCGGCAGCAGCCTAGCAAGAGTTTCAGTGCTGCAGACAAGACTGAAATCTAGGAGACCACTGTCACTGTTTCAGAGCAATTTGCAAAATGACTCGATTTCACAGGAAGGCGGGGAAAAGAAGGAGAGTTTTCAACATCCTTACAGCCACTGGGATATGGAACCAATTTTAAGAACCAGATCCTCAAAGCTGCAAACGACCAAGAAGGCATAATGTGCTTGGAAACCAACTTTAATCACAGAACAACAAACTATAAAGTTAATCACATTTAAAATGGCTGCTTCCTGTTTCTTCAAGAGAGGAGGACGGTGAATTCAAGGATGGCTTGTTCTAGGAAGAAGCTAGAATGTAAGCAACTTCTGGGCAGGGATCTTTGTTTTGCTCAGGTTCTCAATTTATGATTGTTGAAAGAATGAATGAAGCATAGAGAGAAGTAAACAGGTCTTAAATAAGAGATGGCAAAGCTACTGTACTTCATTTGTTCATTCATTCGTTCAGCAAATATCATTCCAGGTACGAGACTAGTTTTAGGCAACGTTGTGGATACAGAAACGCAGAAGACATCAACAGGTCTACGACCTCAGCAAGGAAGAAAGAAAAGATAGCGAATGTTTGTATATCAAAGCCATATCAGAGAACATCTCACAAAGCTTTGAAGGGAGTCACAACAAAGGCTGGAAGGAGGTAGTAGAGATGCAGAAGTCGGTGGGGTCACCTTCCTCCAGGAGGTCTGAGCCTGAAGGGATAGAGACTTTCGGGAAAACTTGGGTGGAAGCAGAGCCTTCTGGGATGTAAAAATAGCAGGAAAAGATAATGCCCAGAGCCGAGAAGACAGGATGGGTTTAAGGAGTAGGAAATCTTGCTCAAGAGCAGCAGGGGCTGCTGAATGCCGAAATGTCACGATTAAAAGGTTCTTCAGCAGCAGAATCCTTTATCTTGGAGGAGAGGAGGAGCCTTTTTTTTTTTTTAACCAGGGAAGAATTTTGATCAAATCTGTTACAAAGCATAAGATAAACTGCAGTAAGGAGAAACTGAAGCGGGTTAACAGAATTGCCTGGGCACGAATTAGGGGCGCAAGATGAGTGAGGAACTTCGTAGTGAGTGAGCAGAAGAGGCAGGAAGATGCAGCCTCTGCTTTGTGCCTGGGAGACCAAGAGAACAGCAGTCAACTGAAGAGAAATCACTGAGCCCAAGAAAGGTGTCGAAGGGATAACGGTGAGCTTAGTCCTGAATGAAATATTTTGATTACACATAACATGTGAGCTGCCGACAGGAAATCCAGGTGGAAAGGTGCATCAGGAAATACTATATAAGCAGAACTGGAGTTTGCGGAAATACCCATCTGAGAAGCAGTTGCATATGGGTGATATTCAAGCTGCGGGGATGGAGGTCGCTCGCAAGAGTCAAAAAAAGAGAGAGAGACTGACACGCAGAGCTGTGTCAAGGTAAGCAGTATGAAGGGACCTTCCAGACCATTTACTCAACATTTTCCTCCAGAACACGTTTTTCAAAGCAAAAGAGAATTCCTAAAACTCGTTTTTAACTTGAAATAAAGAAAACACCTCAACACCTCATTGATAAGAAGGGCGAGAGCTGCAATTCTTTCTGACAAAGCTCAGGCTAAACTCCACTGCTGGGCTTCCCTGGTGGCGCAGTGGTTGAGAGTCCGCCTGCCGATGCAGGGGACACGGGTTCATACCCCGGTCCGGGAGGATCCCACATGCCGCGGAGCGGCTGGGACCGTGAGCCATGGCCGCTGAGCCTGCGCGTCCGGAGCCTGTGCTCCGCAACGGGAGAGGCCACAACAGTGAGAGGCCCGCGTACCGCAAAAAAAAAAAAAAAAAAAAAAGGTGAACTCCAGTGCTGGCATTTCGCTTGAGAGAGCATGAGGGAAGGAGGGAAATATAACCCATTACTCTGAACAGCTCTCCTTTCACAGACTTCATTCACGCTTCAGTCGGCAGGGAAAAATGTAACGTAGGGCTTATACCAGTACTTCTACTTGGTGGAAGGCAATGGAAACAAATAACCCAATTCATTTAATCTGCCACAGCACAGACACAAAAGCAAGAGAAGATGTGAGAGTAGCATGTAGGATGAATGTTTCTTTCCTCCTCCCACTGTCATCCCGCCCATCTCTCTTTCCCAGGTAATTAGCAACACATATCAAACACCTCGAAGATGTTGATAAGGCAGCTCAACATCTGCCAACTCCTCCTCCACAGAATAGCGAAGCGTCTCAAGAGCAAACCTTCCCACCTTCGCGCGGAACAAAAGCCCGACTCCTACCATCGGCACCCACAGCTGTTTTCCACGAATACAAAGAACTTAGCCAACCCAACTGGCTCTTTGAAGGTACGCCATCCTTTTCCTGTGGCCTACTTGAGCTGCAGATTGAAAAGTGCAAAAAAGCAAAAAAATGGATAAGGTTTTCACAAGAGTTACTTAGGAGGATGAAGCTGATTTTCTTCCAATATCAAATTCTTGGGGCATGTTGGTTTGGTTTCCATTCTTCTTTATTTGTTGAAAGAATCTCTAAATTGCTCCCCAAATGTATTATTATTTTGACTGGGCAGATGCAAGTTTGTGGTTACAAAAGAAAATTTCTACATTTTTCAAAAAGTCCTCACTCATTCTTATCAAAGACTCACAGAACGGTGTTGATGGGAACATTACCTAGCTGGGCAGCTACTGTCACATAGGGCTTGACGGTCTTCAATAGATCATCATTAGAACTGGAAACCAACAGTGATACGGATTCACGGCCCTGCGCTGGGCATCATCCACAGAAAGTGAGACAAACAGAGCCCCTTGGAGTTTGCAATTTAAATCAAAGTATATCTATCCCAACCTGTAAAAGGGCAAGTAGGGGCAGGTTCAACAGCACAAAGACACACAAACAGTCTCGGAACTACTTAGTATGTTTGGAATCCTTTTTGTCACACTAACAAGGTCCTGGGGTACTCACGAGTATTCTTTTTTCCCCCTTAGTAAAACAGAAAAAAAACTGCTGAAAGGATTTTTCAGATGCATTCCTTTCTCATGTAGGAAAGGTGGAAGACAACCTTACTGAAACAGTTAGACACAGAGTCTAGCTTATGTCTCTTCCTCCTATTCTTAGACTCCTAAACAAAGAAGTGGATTTGTATAAGAGAAGAATCCCATGGGAAGGAAGTTCAATTACAGTCCAAGAAGGCTAGAAGCCACTTTAAAGCAGTGCTGAGCTCACAGGGGAGCAATGCAGTGGGAAAATGCGAGGTGGCTGCATCGTGAGGGTGGAAATGCAGTGTCCGGATAAGACCTAGTAAAAGACTGAACAGATCAGCTACAGTAGTTCCAGTGAATAAGTTTGGAAGGTGATTTATAAGGACGCAGAAACCTCTAAAACAGTTCATTTGGTTTTCGGAAAAATGCTGGAAGGACTCAGCACAAAACAGGAAAAAAAAAAATCACGTCCAATCCTTAAAAAGATGGATATGCCCAGTGTTATTACTATAGGTGCCAGTTTGCCTGGGACCATCCCAGTTTACCCTGATATCCCACAGTAATAATTCCTAATACCTCTTTTCACTCTCAGAAGTATCTCAGCTTGGACAATAAATTTTATGGTCTTCCTAGATATGAAAGAATGGCAATCTAATCGGTTAAGGTGAACATTGAAACAAACAAACAAAAAAGTTTTAGAAAATTCTAGATTGTGCAACATAGGTAATAAAGAATCCAGACTTCCTATACTGCACTTACATATACAACTCTAGGCTGGGATTTGCAGTCTGATAATAAAGAGCGGGGCTCACACATAGACGTGTGGCACCCAGCAGGTGCTCGGTACATGGGCAGCAAATAGAATGGTCTTTGAAAGAAAGCAAAGACAGAACCATTTTCACCAGTGTCTTGAATGAATGGTTCTTCAGCCACAAGACGCACCACTGAGGGTTGGCTTAAAAGTTCTGGGTGATTCTGTGAGTGAAAGAGGTGCGGGTAGGTGGGGGGAAGGACTGTCAGAAAAGGTTTCTGTTGCAGAAGGCTCTACCGAGTGAAGCGCCCTCTCACACCACGCACTAGGAGAGAAGAGCAAGCTCTACCGCATGCAGTAGGCAAGTGGGCCCCCAGACAGAAGACTCTCAGGCCCTGGGCATCTCCCTCCTGTTGCACGTAACGAGTAATGTCCACAGTGGCTCTCGTACCACAACCTGGTGGCTGCTGGAGCCTCCCTTTGGTTGGAGGTATGCTCTGATGGGGAAGTTCCGAAAAGAAGAGTCATGCTGAACTCCGAGACTCCCGTGAACACGTGACATGCGCACGAGCTGACGCCAACCCCTGGTCGGACCCACCCCTCCTCCCATCAGGGCCAAGCCAGGCTCTCAGGGGCCATCCCCCTCCCCCCGCCCCTCTGCCCTGCAAGACAGTACACGAGCCGCAGAGATAGGAAGGAAGAGAAGAAAAAGTTTAATCAGAGGAAATCAAAATACTTCTCTGGGCCGCACTGCCCAGAATGAAATATTCTCTGATCCACTGAACATTTTAAACCAAAACATACTCAAACCCCGAACATCAGCGCTCTACTTCTCTTTTTTGGGGGTTGAGAAGGGAGGGCGGGGTGCTGCACAGAATAACAATTTTCAGCGTAGGAAAATCCCCACTACACGGGCTGACACCTGCTTTCTCTACTCTCCTCCCAACAGAGTTCAATCATCACAAACGGCTCTTAGCGAAAAAGCCTCGACAGGTTCAGAGATGAGAGTGACCAGGAAGAACACGCGTGGGCGTGGGGTGGCGGAGGCCTCGTGAGTGTGGACTGTGAACAAGGGGATGCTCCCAGCAGAGGGGACACGGGGCTCAAAGGAGCCGCAGCAGGTAAAGGCACGGCGTCTGGAGGACCCTGGAGATTCGGAACACGCACGAGTGTGTTTGTACAGGGCCTGGGGGAAGATAAGTACACAGGGAAATCACCTGGACCACTTTTCTTCTGTTCACACACAAGCACAAAGGAGAATGGGATTCAACTGTAGCAAGGCAACCCGAAAAGTCCCACTTCAGAATTTTAAGATTTCAAAATGGGAAACGCTTTCGTAGCTCATGTCAATTCATGGAAACCCTTCCTCACCTGGCTCCTAACCTTCTACAGGTACCAGTTATGGAACAGTTCAACTTTACGTCTTTTTTAAGAACAAGCTGCCTGCCGACCAGAGATCGTCAGGTCTACACTTTTTTAAGTCAAATCTAACATCTTCTTTCCATGTGATACCGTGATGCTTAGAGCTGGCAGAGCAAAAGCCTGTCATTCTTAAAGCATGAAGAGAATAATTCAGCGCCTTTTTTGTGATCACAGAGAATGCAATTAATACGCTGGCTGCCTTGGTATGTAGACCAAACCTTCTGCCACAGTGTTTTGCGGGACTGTTGTCTAGGGCGGCTCAGCCAATCTTTTCATTCCAACAGAAACCGTGCCAGGCTTCTCAGTGCTGAACAGAGTAGATGAGGTAGGAGAGACGGCTGGGGCCCTCCGGGGGGGCGGGGGGGGGAAGGATGTGCCCCTGGAGCTGTGCTCAAAAAATACAAAGCTATCTCGAGACCCAAGGGCTTTTGTCTCCCACACCTACTAAGCAATTGAAATATCGTCTCTGCGAAGAAAATGTAGTTAAATTCTTACGGTGTTCATCTGTGGCCCAGAAGCTTTTTAATTCACAGGAAGTAGAGGGTAGAGAAAATAGTTGCAGACAGAGAACAGCAGTGATTAACTAAAGCCTATGATCCATGTGGGAAAACGGCTACCTGTGTAATACTAGACTCTCAAGATATGAGATGAGAAATAATTATAAATCACAGAAAGTATCAGGAGGAGAACACAGACGGCCAAGAAAGACAAATAAGTATACATGTTTTTAGCTATTCCACTACAAAACGTGTGTACTGGCCACTGTTGTGAGGTAACCCTAGACTCAACCCATCTTATTCGGGGCCAAATGAATGGTCCAGACCAAGGACTGTATTTGCCATGGATCTCAGTGGCCCCAAGTATATTAGACAAAAGGAAGAACAGCGGTAGAAACCAAACCCCTGTGCTATGACGGATAGCTTGTTAATACTATACCTGCTGATTCTCTGGCCTTCAAAACTCATAGAATCACCAAAGTTTAGTGAACGACCCTCTAACCCAACTCCCTGGTTTGCAGACGAAGAAACTGAAACTCAGAGTAGTGTGTGACTCACACAAACAGCAGGTTCCTGGGAAGACGGGGAGGATACAACACAAGACCCTTGGCCCTAAGTGCCCTCAATACTGCACTAATCTCACTGGCCATACCCATCTCCTGCTCTTGACCTTGACAGCTCCTCTTTTCTTCCCTAGAAGTGTACCTCTCCATCCTTTGTCCATATTGGGTGTGTGACATTGTGATATAATAAGAAATAGGTATTTGGTCTTGTCTCCAGTTCCTGGCACGGAGCTCCTAAAATCCTTGTCATTTCCTGAGTGATGGGGTGAGAGGAGCTTTTGTTATAATATTTGGCCTTAGTCCCCAGTTCCTGACACAAGAGCTTCTAAGACCCTTAGAGTCTCCAGTGATGAGTGTCTTTTGTCTGCTAATGAGATGGCTGGGGCCCCTAGATCACTTCAGGATGGAGGCTGGTCACCAGAAAGGCCAAGGCATGATTAGGGGGTTGGAACCCCCGACCTCCTAGGGAAAGGAGAGGAGCTGGAGATGGAGTTAGTCACCAATGGCCAATGATTTGATCAATCATGTCTACATAATGAAACCTCCATTAAAACCCCTAAACTACGGGGTTCCGAGAATTTCCAGATTGGTGAGGGTACTGAGGCGCTGGCAGGTGGCACAGCCAGAGAGGGCATGGAAGGTCCACAGCCCTTCCTCCATACCTTGCCCTATGCATCTCTTCCATTTGGCTGTTCCTGAGTTGTATCTTTTATAACCAACCAGTCACAGTAAGTAAAGTATATTCTTGAGTCCTGTGAGCCATCCTAACAAATTATCGAGCATGAGAAAGGAGTTATAGGAACCCTTGGGTGGCCCAGACTTTCAACTGGTATCTAAAGTCAGGCAGTCTTGCGGGACTGAGCCCTTAACGTGTGGGATCGGATGCTAACTCCAGGTGGTCAGTGTCCAAATTGAACTCAAGTGCAGGATGCCTCGCTGATGTCCAGAGATTCTGAGAATTACTCGTTGGTGTAAGGAAAAACCCCACATGTTTGCTGTTCGAAGTGTTGAGAGCAAAATACCTCAGATGTGACTTCCTGGACCTCAGCCCTTGCCTCTTTAGTCCAGGGTCCTGCTTTGTCCTTCCACCCCATGGATGACTGTCCTTCCATCCCGTGAATGACTGAACTCAATTTCAGACCTTCCTGACTTGTGAGATCCACCAACCCTGCTTCGTGCCGACAGGAATTTGACAGGACAATAGCTGACCATGACAACAGCTGACTTCCATCAGAAGAAAAGATCTCCTTGTCATGACAACATGGCCTAACCCTCCCCTGACCCTGACCTGACGGATGCAAAAATTCAACATGAGTCAAATCTTTCCATTGAATATCAGCTACAACCTCTGATTAAAGCATCACGTTAGGCTGCAGGATATTCCCGTGTCCATCTACATACACAGACACACACATATGTACTTCTAAATCGGACCCCACTCTATTATCTTTGGTATAGAAACACAAGTAAATATTTCCATGGGTAATTTTATTTCTTACCGGCATTGGACTTTAAGTCAAAAGTCTGAAATTATACTTGATTGAAATTATACTTGAAAAATACTCACCTATAAAATAAGCGTGGCCAGGCCTTCCCTCCCTACCTCAGTGGACCGACAATGGGATCCACTAGAACCTGGGTGTGAAAGTACTTGGTGAAGTTACACAACGTGCCACGAAACTATCTATGCTGCACTCCATCTGTGAGAAAAGAAAAAGTCTTTCTACCCTCTTCTATGATAACATCCAAATCTGGGGATCAGAAGGGACCACACTGTGGAATAAACAGTTAGCAGTCTAGACCAGTGCGTCCAATAAAAATATAATGTGAGCCCCGTACGTCATTTTCAATTTACTAGTAGCCACACTGAATATATTTTATTCCAACCAATATATCCAAAATATTATCATTTCAACACGCAATTAACAGAAAAATGACTAATGAATAGTTTGCGTTCATCTTTTCATACTAAGTCTTTGGAACCTGCTGTGTACTTTATACTCCAATCACATCTCAGTTCGGACTGGGCACATTTCACGTGCCCCGTAGCCACCTGTGGCTAGTGTTACCAAACTGGACGGTACAGGGGCAGATTTTAGACACGGTATTTGGGTTCCACACTTTGACGGCTCACGTGAGCCTTTGATCAGTGCCTAGCACTGTCTTGTAGTGAGTCAATGTGTGGGATGCGTAAATGATGGGATGTATACTGGGATCACGGAACATCTTTGGGGTGAGAGGAAGAATAAAGGTCTTTAAAAGGCATTAGTCTGGGAAACCCCTAGCAGTCCAGTGGTTAGGACTCCGCGCTTCCATTGCCAGGGACCCGGGTTCGATCCCTGGTCGGGGAATTAAGATCCCGCATACCGACTGGTGTGGCCAAAAGATAAACAAATAAAAGGCATTAGCCTGTGTTGACCTTTTCCTGTTCTCACAACATGGAAGTCTTGGTTCTCAGGCTGCCAGAGGAAACGCTGCTACTCGGGACGAAATGCCAGGCGAGGTCTCTACCGATGCTGTGAGCCCTTGCTTCCCAAACTGTTTTTAACCAGCCTCACTGCAGACTTGTCCTTGCCTCTAAAGCGGCCACTGCTAAAAGCCCAGGGAGAGGGCTGAGAACAGATGAGCACTTATCCCTGGGTCCCATATTCCTGCGAAATCATTTGCATCCTGTTAAGCAAATTTGCATAAAGTTGGAGCCAAGAGAGCTTGGCTGGCTTTCCAGGCTGTGCTTCCTCCACGCTGCGCTAGCCACCATGCTTTATCACTATTTATGAGGGTGGGAGAACAGGACAGACCCCCAGTTAGAATCAGCATAAAAATGTACTCCTTCCCCACACTGCTACGGAAATCAGTGGCCTCTGGGGTACACGAGTGAAGGAACTCTGAGATGTAATCTGGCTGCTGCCTCCTTTGTTATGACAAGAGTTTATATTCTATGACTCTGACCTGTGGCCTGAAAACACAGCCTCTGCTGGGGTTGTACTGATCCAGGCAGGCACACACACCTGAACGTCGTGGAGCTCAGATTCTGGCTCGTGGGCCACCGGGGAAACCAAACTCACCACCCCTCATTCCAGAAAACCACAGGCTGCCACCCTGAAAGCAGTGTTGACCCTAATGGCCCCGTTCTCGCTTCAGCCAGGTGTATGGAGGGCACTCTCGAGGTAAAGGAGCGACTCTGGACGCACACACTGGTCTCTCTTCCTTTGGGACCGAGGGGCCCAGGCTGCAGGTGGCAAGTGAACAAAGTAAATGACACAACTGGGCAGGCAAGTGTCGAGGGGAAAACACCCGGAAAACAATTTGATACTATTTAACATTTCTGTTATTTTATTTCAGCTGCCTATCTCTTTCTAGGACGATTTCCCAGAGAAATTCCATTTTCATTACAAAAGGGGTTTCTTATGCCAGGGAAAAAGACTGTGGCGCTATTATTGCACTGTTACTTCTACTAAGGTCATCTCAGATGGTATGTCTACGTCTACGGGAGATAAATGGTTTCCTAAACAGGCTTCTCTGCATCCTGCCGCGGGTTACATTTGGCCCGAATCATCACTTCTGGGGCTGTGATAGAAGCAGCTTTCTGGAAACTGCAGAAGAAGGGAGGTGACAGAGAGTCGTGAGGAAGAGCACCAAGTACTCCATGGACGCCTGGGTTCACAGCCCAGCTCAACCACCAAAGCAACTGTAATTAGTCACCTCTCCAAGCCTCATCTGCGAGACAAAGGACAAAACCGCACCAGCCTCCTCCGACTGTCAGAAGAAATAAATGCGTTAACGTAGACAGAACATTTAGCAAGTGTCTGGCACGGAGCAGGCATCCTAGGACCATCTGCTTTATCACGAGTATAGCTGGGGCACACCGTTAATGCTGCTGGTACTGCGTAGTAGGTCCACACGGGCAGCTGTCCATGCAGTCAGTCAGCTGGCATTACTGGGCACCTACTCTGTGCTTGTCCTGGGCTAAGCCCTGAGTATTCAGTGATGGTCAAGTCGCATCCATACTCCTCAACTCCTATGAACCTCGCTGACTCTACCTTTGAAATGACTGGCACGGTTGTCCCATCTCAGTGGGAAGATGGGGCACGTGTGCAGGGGCAGATGCCCAGCTCCATCACAAGATGGACACCCGCCCCATCTTCCCACCTGCCTCCCTGCTGCCTCCCCACAACACACACACACACCACCACCACCACCACCACCACCCTGCTAGAAACCTTCACCGGCTCTCCACGGCATGAAAGATCAAATCTGAGTTCCTTAGGGAGACACTCAGCGCCTTGGCGAGTCAGCCTCAACTGTCCCTCAGCTTCACCTCCTTCACTCCACCCCATAACACCTCTATTCCGGTCACGCTGACCTCTGTACCACTGCCTAGCCTGTCACACCCTTCCCTGACTCTGTTGATTTGCACGTGGTAGCCTTTCCCATTGTCCACAGAGCAAGTGCTTACTTATCCCAGACCCAATGGCTCTTCCTCTGTGAAGCCATCCTTAACTTTCTCAGGAAAAACCTCACTGGATTTCCATATTCGCTTGTGTGTCTGCCTCCCCAGGAGACTGCCCTCCACAAGGCCAGAGATCACGTCCAGATGCCTAGCAGGCACAGAGAATGTGAAATGAACAAAGGACCACATGTTATTGTACGATGGTTTCAGATTGAAGTCCTGAGTCGATGCTCAGAGTTAAGGCAGCTCCTCATATGAGCCACTCTGCATGTCACGCGGCTACTCTAAATATGCAAACAGTGTGATGTGTGCACAGTGAGGAAAATGTAGGTAGAGCAACACAGCACAAATTCCCCCAGAAATCACAGTATCCATATCCACTTGGGTCAAGTTCCTATTAATTCTCCACTCAAAAAAGTGAGCTAGGAGAAGAAAAGGAAGGTAACAGGTAAATATCATTTAAGGTCTTTTGGTCTATTTTTAACTTAATTTTTTTCACACTACTATTGCTTTGCTTCCTCTCTTTCATCCTCTGGAATGAATCATTTCACTTAAGTGGATTTTTCGGATGACTGAAGCCTAAACTTTTAAAAAAATTTTAACCATTTGGAATGGAGACACTTCTGAAACTTATTACCCACTTTCCCTGAACTCTCTAACGCTTCCTACGGAAAATAAGCCTGTCTTGATGAGTCAGCAGCCTCCTTAAGAAGAAGTAAGACTGTCCCCTGCTTACACCCCACTGCTAACCTCGAGGGCGGCTGAGATCTTCATTACCGTCTGCCCCACACAGAGGGGCCTCACATGGCTGTGTTTTTTAGTTCGTGGGCTAGTCTTACTAGCGTTGTTATCCTATTTCTTATGATCAGACTCTTAAAATAATTTAATAATTCGCTGGCCTCCTCTGCCAGCTCAGTACTAATTGACTCTATTTGCGCTTTCTATTGGCTGCGGAAAAATGATAACTAATCTCGCGAGAAAGTGTATTTTTGGAATCGGGTGGAAAGTTATTCAGCCTTAGAAAGAAATGAAATTCCCACACACGCTATAACAGGGATAAACCTTGAAAACATTACATTAGGTGAAATAAACCAGACACAAAAGGACAAGTATGATTCCACTTATTTGAGAAACTTTAGTTATATATGTTTTGTCACTAGATACACACACACACACACACACACACACACACATATATTTGAAGCAAACCTGTTAAGAATGGCCACGCTCTTATGAGTAATGGATGTGACCTTTAATTTAGCACGTGAACTTTGTGACATCCTTCTGCATAGCAGAGGTTGAAATTACTTCCTCGTTTCTAGCTGGATTGAGGATTACCAGAATCGCTTAAACAGAGATCTCTGAAGGCGTTAATGGACTTTGCGGTCATAAAGGCCTTTTATTCACAAATGACAATGCTGGTGACAAAGGGGCACTCTTTATTTCCATGTGGACACTATGAATAAGCCCCTGGAGAACTGGGACAGAGGAAAGGAGGGCTTTCTCTTCACACCGGATACCAACCAGCCCATCCTGGGCACAGATTCCAAACCTTTCTCTTGTCCTGAGATCAAGCCAGAAAACCCCAGGGTCACGTACTTAGCTGTGAGAAGAGCAAAGATCCTAATAATATTAAGGATTTGTAAAAGATACATAAGGCATCCTTTTCAATATTATACTGTTGGGTTATGAAACATTTTAGGTTATATTGGACCAATATTTTTAAAGCAGTCTGGTCCATAGAAGAGAGAGGGTATAGCTGGTGGGGTTTCAGTTCAGTGAACACAGAACCCAGGGTTTGGGGAGTTTGGTGTTGAACTCTGTCTCGCTTAATGAAAGGTTACTGTTGTCCCTCTTCCTGAATAATAATTCCCCTTCCTTTTTTTGCTTTCTTATGAAACACCATGAAGTTCTACTCCAAAAGTTATACGTGTTGTGCCTGGGAGAAATGTTTAATTTTTAAATTCATATATGCTTTATTAAACAAACCTCTTAAAACAGTTTTTTTTTCCCTCCTGAATTTGAGTTACTTTATTCTGCACATGAGCCTAAAAGTAAATATTCCATCTATATGTGTTTAATAACACCAAGAGATATAAAAATTAATGAGACTGCAGGGGAAAAAAGAGATTGCTTAATAAGGAGCCTGGTAAGAGTTTCCTATCTTGTCAGAATTTGGTGTTTAAGTTTCTTTTAAGAAAATAGTTTCCTGGCCCATGAGGACACTCCCTGAGCCCTGCAGACCCTGCTCAAATGTTATGATGGAAACACTGTGCTGTTCTAGGCCAAATGTACCCAAATTAAACCAAGGGGGATGGAAAGAACGGTCCCTTGGTGCACCGTGGTTGCTGAAGGTGGGTTTGTTTATGAGTAGAATAAAATTTACAGCTAAATATAAAAACAGATACATCGTCATCTTATAAACTGGAGTAACATGTCATTCCTCCTCTGGACTCTTGGAAAAAAACACGAAGGTCATGCCTAAAATAAGAACAGTGAAGGGCCGAGGATCACACCAGGGTAAAACCTCAGACTTTTCCCACTTTTGATTAAGGCATTAGGCAGGTTACAATTGGACAGTGAGCTCATTTCTCTTGAACCAGGAAAGCACTGTGGGTTTGTTATTCCAACACACACACACTGACCCCGGGGAGAGTTTCTGAATCAGGTGTCTGGTCTTGGTATGAAGCACTGATTACTACTTATTTTTTCAAAGGCTATTTATACAGACTATTGGAGCCAAAGGGGAGAGAGACAGAATCATTTTGTTTCTGTGTGTGTGTCTCTCTCTTTTCTTTTTAACTATAAAAGAACTCTAAAAAGTCCACGTAGTGAAAGATTTCACCTCCTAGTTACTAAAGTAAAGACGGCTAATTGGCTTCCTAAAGAGACACAAAAGAAACCCAAAAGTCACATGCATCAAATTGTTATTTTTCATAGGTTTCTGTTTTAAATTTTCAAAAATTTCTCAAAGTTTCAGAGGACATCAGTGACCACTTGGATGGCCTAAAAAAGCATCTGGTTTTGCCTCTTACTAGGCAGAGTGACTTGATTTTGCAGAACCTCTGTTTCCTCATCCGTAATTCCACTTCCTACCCTCGGGGGAGGTTACTGGGGTCAAATAATCTTCTATCCATAAAAGTGTTAAACCCAGAGTCTGGCACATATTGGGGGTTCAATTAATGTTAGTTTCCTTCCTTCCTCCTGACTGTCAGTGACTGAGCCAATGACCAACACTGTGGGAAACAGGAATGGGGATCTGGTAGGGTCAGTAGGGGTAATGCGGAAAGTGCTCCAAACATCTGAGCCCAAATAGTAGGTCTTCTTTAATCCTATACTGAGCATGGTAACCCATTTTAAACTGATGTACGGGCTGTATCATACTAATATATTAATTTTAAGGCAGAACACTATGTTTTCAGCTATTCATTTTTAAAAAGCCCTTCAACCTCCTCTGGGTAAATTGCGATACTACTAGAAGAACCTCAGAACGAATATAAGAAGTTGATATTGCCCCATCACACTCTTGTATCGAATTCCCCTGTTTTTGTTATGTTGTAGCCCCAATATTACATTGTTAATTATTTGCCTGTTTACTGTTCTGACCTCCCCACAATGTTGGATTCACACGAGGTATGAGAGACAGTCCACAGCTGTTCTGTTTTCTGTTATATAGCCCCAGCGCTCTTACAATTATTTGTTGAATGAATGAAGCTGAACAAATGCATAAGCCACATACCCTTTAGGAACTGAGGAAATCCTACTGATGAAAGCTCCACCACTTTTTCAGTTCAAAAACCACCTCACTCACCAAATTTACGTTGGTTACCTAAAGACAGGAGCCCGATCTTAAAAGTAAATAAAAACATAGATTGCTAGTTAGATGCCAATAATCAGAAACAATCGTTTATATATAATTCCACTTGCCCCCTGCTGAAAGGGGCTGTTCTCTAGAACCCTCACGTCGAGTTTTAGCAAATTCTCACATCCACCACACTACCGTCCCCTTAGAAGGCGTTTCAAGGTCAAGTGCGCCCAGCGCACGAGCCCATCCAAGGGCATCACATGGCAAACAGTTAGATGTCCCTCTGCCGTTAACACAAAACACATCTCAAAACTGTATCAAAGGTAGGAAAATAACCTGAAACGCGAGACTACATTTTAATTCTCCTGAAAATGTTTGAGATAAAGAGATAAAGATAAAAATTAGATATACTTGATTAGGTTTCTATTGAGGAATCAGTGTCCTTATGAAAACACACCCTGAGAAGCACCACAGTATAAAGAAATATCCTGGAGTCTGGCACCGAATTCCCGCTTCTCTCGACTTACTGGCTCTCACATAGCTTTGTTAGTCCAAGTTTTCTCTTCACGTGTGAATAGACAAATAACAAAAAGAATGTGGGAAGAGGAAGGCAGAGAGAAGTGGGAATGTATCAATAATACCGGCCTTACCTAGAGTTTTGTGAAAATCAAATGGGCCAACAGATCCGAATTCCTTCAGAAACTTTAAAATCCTCCATCAAGGCAAGAGACTACTGTTGTAATGTTTTCACCTGGAAAATAATTCTATGGAAACTGCCTTTCATAACTGAATTCTTTCTTCAAATACACCTTTATTAACTGATCGTTAATGAAGATTCACTGCAATGTGAATTCCAATAAAATTAAGTTTTCAACCAGGCAGCATTAATTTAAGAGAATGGCAAATTTAAAAAATACTCTTCTAGGGCTTCCCTGGTGGCTCACTGGTTGAGAATCTGCCTGCCAATGCAGGGGACACGGGTTTGAGGCCTGGTCTGGGAAGATCCCACGTGCCGCAGAGCAACTGGGCCCGTGAGCCACAACTACTGAGCCTGCGCATCTGGAGCCTCTGCTCCCCAACAAGAGAGGCCACGATAGTGAGAGGCCCGCGCACCGCGATGAAGAGTGGCCCCCGCTCGCCGCAACTAGAGAAAGCTCTCGCACAGAAACGAAGACTCAACACAGCCAAAAGTAAAATTAAATAAATAAATAAATAAAAGAAATGCATTTCCATTAAGAAAAAAAAAAAAAAAACTCTTCTATAACCAGAAAGTTGACCGTATTCTTTTCAAAGCGATGAGAGAAGAAAGACCGCTGTAACTGAAGAAGAAATGAGCAACGCTTTGAAGCATTCGGTCAACCACTGCATCTTCCTAAGAACCTCTCCACTCCAGTCCTAATCATCGCTCAAACCCAGCAATGCCCTTCCCTCCTCACTACCGTGCCTCTTCATCAGGAACACGTGTCTGCTCATTTCCTGAGCTAACCTCCCACCTGCCGCTGACATCACCAGTATCCTTAAGCACGTGGAGCCAGAGTGACCTTTGTAGAATAAAGCCCGCCGTGGTGGTACAACTCCAGCCTCACCTTTCTGATCCCCTCGCTGGCACTCCCTGTGCCAGCCAGGCTGGGCCTCCCCGTCCCTGCAGCTCCGCACGTGCTCTCTTGCCTCTGGCCTTTGTTCTCCGTGTTCTGTCTGCGGGCCGTCTCTGCCCCTCCTCCCCACATCCCTAGGTTACTTCCAGCCCATCCTCCAGGCCTCAGCTCCCTTTCCTGGGAAAACTTCCCTGACTCTAATAAATGCCCCGACTGGGGTTGCACTTCTTCACCCCCCAGCTTCCCCCCTCCCCAGCCCCCACCCCAACCCCACCCTTCTGCAGCTGCTGTTTCATGAACTCCACCCCGCCAAGACTGCAAGCCAGCTCTCTGCAGCTCTCACCTCCCCAGGCTGGCCTACAGCATGCAGCCGATGGGGAAAAAATGTGCGCGATAAAGGAATAACCCATCTCCTGTTCTGTCTGCTTTAACTGTGTGATCCAACACACATACATACACACACACACACACACACACACACACACACACACACACACAGAGCAACGATTTTCCGGAAAACACAGAGATGCAAGTGGGCCCTTCCTAATATGAACGAGGACATCTTTTTCAACTTCATTCCGAGCCAAACAGGTAGAGAGCTTTGAAGGAAGAGTCAAGTGTCTCAACTCGTATTAAATTTCCCCAAAGTTCCACATTTGAAAACCACTAATTTACTCATTGGCCATGCCCTTTCAATATGCCCTACAAAAGGTATTTTCAAATTCCATTTGACATGTACTTTCATCAGTTAATTTTTAATTGAGCCAAATATTAAATGCTCACATTAACCGGACAAAGCGTGTTTAGCTACTGATTTGCAGTGACAGCTTGTGTTATTCTCACACACAGGCCAAGCATGAAATAGAAAACTAATAACCCCTTAAGTGTATTCTCAAAGTATCATTTATGGGAAAGAAAACTACATTCAAAGGAAACTTGTGCAATGGCTGTCATTTTTTTTCCCCTGAGCCGCAAGCTGTTACAAAGCAGGGAAGCTCATTTTCTCACGGATCCGGAGGAGCTCAAGAATCCCACTGTCACTGGATGGATTCATTAAGAAGGAATCTGGCAGCAGCATAGGGGACAGATACTTTGGAGAACGGGCCAATTATCTGGGTGTCCTTTATAATCTGAAGTTTCTGAACTCACTCATAGATAAGCCACTTGAAGAGGGTCTGGCAGTGGTAACATAATGCACAGATGGCCACGGAAGAAACGACAGGGAAGAATGGAAGATGGGGGAGAAAAGAGAATTTGCTTGTGGTTTCATTCATGGGGACAGATCTGTAAGCTGACACATCCCTCTTTTGAAAAAGTCTCTGGAGAAGTATGGTCAAGCTTCATTACAAGTAAACAAATCATACAATCTTTCTCCAACAGATGACAAATGATGAGCAACGATGCTTTTGAGTTTGCTTCATGCCAAGGAACGAGGATTCTCAAAATGCAAATTCCACCAGTTCTTAACCACAAAAAGGCTGTGATGCTTGCTTCAACCAGAACAGAGAACTTAGTCCAAAGCTGCCAGGACAGTGGTTTGCTCCGTGCCACCCTTGGTGGTCTTCTTTTTGGTCAGTGTCTGCAGAAATGAAATCCTAGGTTCTCTTTCTTCTGGGAACACTGAGCTGCACCGACTCCCACCTTGTAATGGCTGCTTGTTTTTAAGGGAGAATAACTAGGGGACCATTTATCCTTGTGACTTTTATGCTATAGTTCTTTTATACTTTAGCTACAACAATAATAAGAGAGGAAAAACCACTTTGAACAAGCCCTGCTATTTTTAATGATAAGATAAAAAAATAATGAATAATTTTAGATGTCAAGACTTTGACTGTCTGAACTGGGCCTGAGACGAGAAACACGAGAATTGAGAGCAACTGCACACATATATGCAGACTGTGTGCACGTATTTTTTGTATAAACAGAAACAATGTGACAATCAATGGGCTAGTCTCTAACATTAGCATTAAGGACTTTCATGAAAGTTGAATGTTTATTATAAAACAACATCTAGAAGATTCCTTTTCAGGTATGAATGACAAACTTTTTCAATTCAATGGTGAAGGATGAAATCAAAACACTTCAGGCATTTTTCTTTGTTCATTGCTACTAAGTATTAATGGATCAGTGGGATGGGACATTTGGAACATATATGTCCATATAATGGGATGTTATAGAGTGGGACACATACTCTATTTAATAAGTGGGGTGGGACATTAGTTGGTTAGGGCGAGTTTGGTTTCCAAAGTGATCATAATCCATTTATTCAATCAACAATCATTCTGTGCACCTATTATCTACTATGCTGGGTGCAGGTTAAATGTAATAGGAGGACTATTTTTTTTAATTAATTTATTTTTTGGCGGCGGCACTCGGCATGTGGGATCTTAGTTCCCCAACCAGGGATCGAACCCACGCCCCCTGCAGTGGAACCTCGGAGTCTTTACCACTGGACCGCCAGGGAAGTCCCAGGACTATTTTATTAAGTAAGGAAGTGCCAGTGAAAGAGAAAACCTTGACTGTTTAAGACCCCTACAAAGGGAGGACACTATTAGGAGGTTGAAACGACACGAATCTGACTCAAGGTGAATTATCTTTTAAGTAGGCAAACTGGTTGTGGGGAACCAAGCTCTGAACAGTAAAACTTCAAGTTAATTCACCTTCATTCAATCCACAGAAGTCCTCAGAGGACTTTGGGGGAAAGGCGGTGTAGAAACAGCAGTAATAAAAGAAGGTAGAATCAGCAGGGGCAGCTAGGACCACTTTTGGAAATAAAGAGGAAAATGGGAAATCTACATGGTCTGGGGAAAAGGCATAGGGTATTCCTGCCCCAGCTTCTCTCTTCTAGATCCTTAAGACCAACTGCTGTTGGGCATTTCCACTTGGATATCCTATTGGGAGCTCAAGCCGAAAATGTCCAAATTAAGTTCATCACGTGTATCCCACAAAACAGTCATTGTTCTTATCTTTCCTTTCTCTCTGAAGGACAGTATCATTTTTTGAGCCAGCTGGGTTTTGAACTTGTGTCCTCTGCTTCTTTCCCTCCCTCATTTCTCACGTTCAATCTGTTCTCAGTCCTTTGGGTCCACTTCTCCACCAGCCCCCCACACCTGTCCCCATTCCCCCACTGCCATGGATCCAACTTCCTGCCTGGCCTCCCACTGTCCAGCCTCAGTCATTGTCAATCTTCCACAAGCCCACACATCCCACCTTGTCTCAGAATCCTTTCGATATCCTTTTAACATCTACCAAGTTAAACACCAACCTCTCAACTTAGGGCCAGTCTTATCTCACCAGAGATCTCTCAGACCCCAGCAATGCCTCATGCATTCCTGCCTGCTCTCCAGCCCAGCTACCTGGAATGCCCTCTCCCCATATCTCCCAACTATTATCTCCTGCATAAAGCTCTTCCAGATCCCCTTCTAGCTGGCCTGGATCGCTCTGTCCACTAAAGTGTGTAAAGGATTACAGCACTTTACACAGTACTTGTCTTAGTCTCACTATTGCTAGGCAAGTTCCTTAGAGGCAAAGGTTAAAGTCCACATTTTTCACTCAAGTGAAACATCTGGCATAGAGCTTTGCACATAGTAGGCCCTCAATAAACATTTTCTCAAGGGAAAAAGGTAGTGTGCATGCTCTACAAAATAACAAGATATTTATAATACTTTCCGTTCCCATCACTGTCCTGGTTGCTAGGAACACCTTGGGGTTAAGATTTGCAAACAACTGCTCATTTTCCTTGATTAAGACTTCTTATTGTTTTCTCCTTTTTTTTTTGAAGGGATTATTTATTTGTTTGTTTGTTTATTTATGGCTGTATTGGGTCTTCGTTGCTGCATGCACGCTCTCTCTAGTTGAGGTGAGCAGGGGCTACTCTTCGTTGTGGTGTGCGGGTTTCTCATTGCAGTGGCTTCTCGTTGTGGAGCACAGGCTCTAAGCGCACAGGCTTCAGTACTTGTGGCACGCGGGCTCAGTAGTTGTGACTCATGGGCTCTAGAGCACAGGCTCAGTAGTTGTGGCACACGGGCTTATTTGCTCCGTGGCATGTGGGATCTTCCCGAACCAGGGCTTGAACCTGGGCCCCTGCACTGGCAGGCAGATTCTTATCACATTGTTTTCTTCCTATACTGTCACTTAAATATTTAGTAAGTGGCTGTGCATCATTATACTTAAAATTTTGTTAGAAAATAGCTCTAAACCACCTCTAAAAGTTTTCAGCTTTAAAAAGAGAGAGAGAGAGAGAGAGGTAGATAGACACATATCCCAGCAGGAATTCATAAAGAAAATAGCTAGGAGAGACTTTCAAGATGGCGGAGGAATAAGACGTGGCGATCACCTTCCTCCCAACAAATACATCAGAAATACATCTACACGTGGAACAACTCCTACAGAACACCTACTAAATGCTGGCAGAAGACCTCAGACTTCCCAAAGGCAAGAAACTCCCCACATACCTGGCCGTGTGGCTGACAGGGTCTTGGTGCTCCGGCGGGGTGTCAGGCCTGTACCTCTGAGGTGGGAGAGCCGAGTTCAGGACACTGGTCCACAAGAGACCTCCCAGCTCCACATAATATCAAATGGTGAAAGCTCTCCCAGAGACCTCCATCTCAATGCTGAGACCCAGCTCCACTCAAAGACCAGCAAACTACACTAATAGACACCCTATGCCAAACAACTAGCAAGACAGGAATACAACCCCACCCATTAGCAGTGAGGCTGCCTAAAATCATAATAAGATCACACACACCCCAAAACACACCACTGGACGCGGTCCTGCCCACCAGAAAGACAAGATCCAGCCTCATCCACCAGAACACAGGCACCAGTCCCCTCCACCAGGAAGCCGACACAACCCACTGAACCAACCTTACCCACTGGGGGCAGGCACCAAAAACAGTAGGAACTACGAACCTGCAGCCTGAGAAAAGGAGACCCCAAACACAGTAAGTTAAGCAAAATGAGAAGACAGAGAAACACACAGCAGATGAAGGAGCAAGGTAAAAACCCACCAGACCTAACAAATGAAGAGGAAATAGGCAGTCTACCTGAAAAAGAATTCAGAGTAATGATAGTAAAGATAATCCAAAATCTTGGAAATAGAATGGAGAAAATACAAGAAACATTTAACAAGGACCAAGAAGAACTAATGAGCAAACAAACAGTGATGAACAACACAGTAAGTGAAATTAAAAATTCTCTAGAAGGAATCAATAACAGAATAACTGAGGCATAAGAACGGATAAGTGACCTGGAAAATAAAATAGTGGAAATAACTACCACAGAGCAGAATAAAGAAAAGAGAATGAAAAGAATTGAGGACAGTCTCAGAGATCTCTGGGACAACGTTAAACGCACCAACATTCGAATTATAGGGGTCCCAGAAGAGGAAGAGGAGAAGAAAGGGACTGAGAAAATATTTGAAGAGATAATAGTTGAAAACTTCCCTAACATGGGAAAGGAAATAGTGTATCAAGTCCAGGAAGCGCAGAGAGTCCAATACAGTATAAACCCAAGGAGAAACATGCCAAAACACATATTAATCAAACTATCAAAAATCACCTACAAAGAAAAAATATTAAAAGCAGCAAGGGAAAAACAACAAATAAAATACAAGAGAACCCCCATAAGGTTAACAGCTGATCTTTCAGCAGAAACTCGGCAAGCCAGAAGGGAGTGGCATGACATATTTAAAGTGATGAAAGGGAAAAACCTACAACCAAGATTACTCTACCCAGCAAGGATCTCATTCAGATACAATGGAGAAATTAAAACCTTTACAGACAAGCAAAAGCTAAGGGAATTCAGCACCACCAAACCAGCTTTACAACAAATGCTAAAGGAACTTCTCTAGGCAGGAAACACAAGAGAAGGAAAAGACCTACAATAACAAACCCAACACAATTAAGAAAATGGGAATAGGAACATACAAATCGATAACTACCTTAAATGTAAATGGATTAAATGTTCCAACCAAAAGACATAGACTGGCTGAATGGATACAAAAACAAGACCCATATATATGCTGTCTACAAGAGACCCACATCAGACCTAGGGACACATACAGACTGAAAGTGAGGGGATGGAAAAAGATATTGCATGCAAATGGAAATCAAAAGAAAGCTGGAGTAGCATTTCTTGTATCAGACAAAATAGAGTTAAAAATAAAGACTATTACAAGAGACTAAGAAGGACACTACATAATGATCAAGGTATCAATCCAAGAAGAAGATATAACAATTGTAAATATTTATGCACCCAACATAGGAACACCTCAATACATAAGGCAAATGCTAACAGCCATAAAAGGGGAAAGCGACAGTAACACAATCATAGTAGGGATCTTTAACACCCCACTTTCACCAATGGACAGATCATCCAAAATGAAAATAGATAAGGAAACACAAGCATTAAACAATACATTAAACAAGATGGATTTAATTGCTATTTATAGGACATTCCATCCAAAAACAACAGAATACACTTTCTTCTCAATTGCTCATGGAACATTCTCCAGGATAGATCATATCTTGGGTCACAAATCAAGCCTTGGTAAATCTGGGAAAATTGAAATCCCATCAAGTATCTTTTCGGACCACAACGCTATGAGACTAGGTATCAACTACAGGAAAAAATCTGTAAAAATTACAAACACATGGAGGCTAAACAATACACTACTAAATAATCAAGAGATCACTAAAGAAATAAGAGAAAATAAAAAAATACCCAGAAACAAATGACAATGAAAACACGACGACCCAAAACCTATGGGATGCAGCAAAAACAGTTCTCAGAGGGAAGTTTATAGTAATACAATCCTACCTCAAGAAACAAGAAACATCTCAAATAAACAACCTAACCTTATACCTAAAGCAATCAGAAAAAGAAGAACAAAAAAGCCCCAAAGTTAGCAGAAGGAAAGAAATCATAAAGATCAGATAAGAAATAAATGAAAAAGAAATGAAGGAAACAATAGCAAAGATCAATAAAAGTAAAAGACGGTTCTTTGAGAAGAAAAACAAAATTTATAAACTATTAGCCAGACTCATCAAGAAAAAAAGGGAGAATACTCAAATCAACAGAATTAGAAATGAAAAAGGAGAAGTAACAACTGACACTGCAGAAATACAAAGGATCATGAAAGATTACTACAAGCAACTCTATGCCAATAAAATGGACAACGTGGAAGAAATGGACAAATTCTTCGAAAAGCACAACCTTCTGAGGCTGAACAAGGAATAAACAGAATAAACAAGCACTGAAATTGAGACTGTGTTTAAAAATCTTCCAACAAACAAAAGCCCAGGACCAGATGGCTTCACAGGAGAATTCTATCAAACATTTAGAGAAGAGCTAACACCTATCCTTCTCAAACTCTTTCAAAATATAGCAGAGGGAGGAACACTCTCAAACTCATTCTACGAGGCCATCATCACTCTGATACCAAAACCAGACAAAGATGTCACAAAGAAAGAAAGCTACAGGCCAATATCACTGATGAACATAGATGCAAAAATCCTCAACAAAATACTAGCAAACAGAATCCAACAGCATATTAAAAGGATCATACACCATGATCAAGTGGGGTTTATCCCAGGAATGCAAGGATTCTTCAATACATGAAAATCAATCAACATGATACACCATATTAACAAATTAAAGGAGAAAAACCATATGATCATCTCAAGAGATGCAGAAAAAGCTTTTGACAAAATTCAACATCCATTTATGATAGAAACCCTCCAGAAAGCAGGCACAGAGGGAACTTACCTGAATATAGTAAAGGCCATATATGACAAATCCACAGCCAACATCGTTCTCAATGGTGAAAACTGATACCATTCCCTCTAAGATCAGGAACAAGACAAGGCTGTCCACTCTCACTGTTATTATTCAACACAGTTTTGGAAGTTTTAGCCACAGCAATCAGAGAAGAAAAATAAATAAAAGGAATCCAAATTGGAAAAGAAGTAAAGCTGTCACTGTTTGCAGATGACATGATACTATACATAGAGAATCCTAACAATGCTACCAGAAAAGCACTAGAGCTAATCAATAATTGTGGTAAAGTAGCAGGAGACAAAATTAATGCACAGAAATCTCTTGCATTCCTATACACTAATGATGAAAAATCTGAAAGAGAAATTAAGGGAACACTCCCATTTACCACTGCAACAAAAAGAATAAAATATCCAGGAATAAACCTACCTAAGGACACAAAAGGCTTGAATGCAAAAAATTATAAGACACTGATGAAAGAAATTAAAGATGATACAAACAGACGGAGAGATAAACCATGTTCTTGGATTGGAAGAATCAATATTGTGAAAATGACTATACTACCCAAAGCAATCTACAGGTTCAATGCAATCCCTATCAAACTACCAGTGGCATTTTTCACAGAACTAGAACAAAAAATTTCACAATTTGTATGGAAACACAAAAGACCCCGAATAGCCAAAGCAAGCTTGAGAAAGGAAAACAGAGCTGGGGGAATCAGGCTCCTTGACTTCAGACTATACTACAAAGCTACAGTAATCAAAACAGTATGGTACTGGCACAAAACCAGAAATATAGATCAATGGAACAGGATAGAAAGCCCAGAGATAAACCCACGCACATATGGTCACCTTGTCTTTGATAATGGATGCAAGAATATACAATAGTGAAAAGACAGCCTCTTCAACAAGTGGTGCTGGGAAAACTGGACAGCTACATGTAAAAGAATGAAATTAGAACACTCCCTAACACCACACCCAAAAATAAACTCAAAATGGATTAAAGACTTAAATGTAAGGCCAGACACTATAAAACTCTTAGAGGAAAACATAGGCAGAATACTCTATGACATAAATCACAGCAAGATCCTTTTTGACCCACCTCCTAAAGAAATGGATATAAAAACAGAAATAAACAAATAGGACCTAATGAAACTTAAAACCTTTTGCACAGCAAAGGAACCCATAAATAAGACGAAAAGACAACCCTCAGAATGGGAGAAAATATTTGCAAATGAAGCAACTGAAAAAGGATTAATCTCCAACATTTACAAGCAGCTTATGTACCTGAATATCAAAAAAACAAACAACCCAATCCCAAAATGGGCAGAAGACCTAAGTAGACATTTCTCCAAAGAAGATATCCAGATTGCCAACAAACACATGAAGAGATGCTCAACATCACTAATCATTAGAGAAATGCAAATCAAATCTACAATAAGGTATCACCTCACACCAGTCAGAATGGCCATCATCAAAATATCTACAGGGCTTCCCTGGTGGCGCAGTGGTTGAGAGTCCGCCTGCCGATGCAGGGGACACGGGTTCGTGCCCCGGTCCGGGAGGATCCCACATGCTGTGGAGCGGCTGGGCCTGCGCTCCAGGGCCTGTGCTCCACGACGGGAGGGGCCACAGCAGTGAGAGGCCCGCATACCGCAAAAAAAAAAAAAAAAAAAAAAATATCTACAAACAATAAATGCTGGAGAGGGTGCGGAGAAAAGGGAACCCTCTTGCACTGTTGGTGGGAATGTAAATTGATACAGCCCCTATGGAGAACAGTATGGAGGTTCCTTAAAAAACTAAAAATAGGGCTTCCCTGGTGGCGCAGTGGTTGAGAGTCCGCCTGCTGATGCAGGGGATGTGGGTTCGTTCCCCAGTCTGGGAAGATCCTACATGCCGCAGAGCGTCTGGGCCCGTGAGCCATGGCCCCTGAGCCTGCGCGTCCGGAGCCTGTGCTCCGCAACAGGAGAGGCCACAGCAGTGAGAGACCTGTGTACCGCAAAAAAAAAAAAAAAAAAAAAAAACCCTAAAAATAGAACTACCATATGACCCCGCAATGCCACTACTGGGCATATACCCTGAGAATACCATAATTCAAAAAGAGTCATGTACCACAATGTTCATTGCAGCTCTGTTTACAATAGCCGGGACATGGATGCAACCTAAGTGTCCATCAACAGATGAATGGATAAAGAAGATGTGGCACATATATACAATGGAATATTACTCAGCCGTAAAATGAAATGAAATTGAGTTATCTGTAGTGAGGTGGATGGACCTAGAGTCTGTCATACAGAGTGAAGTAAGTCAGAAAGAGAAAAACAAATACCGTATGCTAACACATCTACATGGAATCTAAGAAAAAAAAAAAAAAAGGTGATGAAGTACCCAGGGGTAAGACGGGAATAAAGACACAGACCTACTAGACTAGAGCATGGACTTGAGGATGTGGGGAGGGGGAAGGGTAAGCGATGACAAAGTGAGAGAGCGACATGGACGTATATACACTACCAAAGGTAAAATAGATGGCTAGTGGGAAGCAGCCACATAGCACAGGGAGATCAGCTCGGTGCTTTGTGACAACCTAGAGGGGTGGGATGCGGGTGTGGGAGGGAGGGAGACTCAAGAGGGAAGAGATATGGGAACATATGTATACGTATAGCTGATTCACTTTGTTATAAAGCAGAAACTAACACACCATTGTAAAGCAATTATACTCCAATAAAGATGTTAAAAAAAAAAAAGGGAAAATAGCTAGGAGATAGTCCTGAAATTTTAGACTTACAGGTGCCAACTGGTATCCTTTATAGACTTTCTTTTTTTCCAAAGAGATAAAATATCAATATGTAAAGATGATGATATAATTTGTAATTAATTTTATTCCTATGCTAATTGTAAGAAGGCACTGAACTAAGAAGACTAAGTTTTTGTCCCATATTCCCTTTGAAAATTCTAATGCATCTCAGTAGAATATTCGGCTGCAATTGAATTTCAAAGGTAATACATAGGTATGACATTCATCGTACTGCAAAGCAGAAGAAATCTTAGTATTTGTGTAGAAGAGTTAGAAAAAGTCAAGAAAAGACAACCTGCAACACTCATGCCTTGTTTGGTGCTCCAAGCCTTAGAAGTCATAAACTCTCCATATTCTTTCACAGCTTAAGAAAAGACAGTTAAAAAATAGAGAAATACAGTCATTGGAACTGTCACAAGTAAGATGTATTGGTCTCAATGGTAAAATCTCCCTTGGAAAATTTAAGCTTCACTTGACACAGTGGGTCCTTGGGCTAGTTTCAGGAGACAGAGTAGGAAGGAGAGTGGGGGCAGTCATAAGCTTCTGACTCATTACGCTGAAGCTCCAGAGAGCTGATTAGCCAATTATTAACTAAAAATGGAATACGGCTCCATCCCTGAAATTCTGAAGGCAAAACAAGGAGCAGAATGGAAATACTGATGCCAGTGAAATTGCTCGTAGAATTTGGTCCATCGCCTAAGAAAATCAGCCAAGTAGCCCTTAGTGCTTTTGTAACTGCTACCAGTGGCCATGCCAGCATGTCAGGGAGATTCTCTTTCTAACGTGTTTAAGAGGGCGTTTGGGGAAGTAATCTTTAGTATAAGCTATTTTAGTTGTTTAGTTAGTCAAACTTTATCTAAGGCTAGAGTATAACCCTCACTCTACTCTCACATTGCAGAGATCAGAGCTAGTACAAACTCTTCCAGCAGATTTTATGTTTTCCCTGCACAGCGTTGGAATTTATGATCTCTGGAGGGAAAGCATCATATCTGATGACAGAATTTTTCCTTGCCCTGTTGCCTGTAGCAAGATTGGAGTAAGGGTTATAATATTCCAGCTTGGGCAGACCCCTTTTCTGCCCCCTCTTGCTGGTTATCTAGACATAATGCTCTTTCCTTTAGGTGAATCCCACCCTTAACATGTTGGAAGGTGACAAGGAGCTACCCCTTGAAGGTCTCCCTGTGGTGGGGTGATGGGCAGGTAGGGGTCAGTGATGGAGGCTGGCGGGAGTGGGGAGGGTCCCGGACGAGAAAGCCCACACGGCTTTGGAGAAACAATCATTCCGTCATCATTCTCACTGAAGGACAGCTGGGTTTATCTTTTGTCTGGCAAATAAAGAGCAGAGAAATCGTGTTGGCACTACAAAATCGAGCACAGATCAGAACACGCAGCAATCTACGAAAATACTTTTAGAAATGAAAATGGCTTTGTCGTAACTTCAAAAGTTTAACAACCTCCATTTAGAGAAAGAGGACCACGCATAAAAGCTGTTAGATGGTAAACACCTGCTCTTCAGGAACACAAATGTCTCAGTGGACTAGGAATTTCTATAACCAGCATTTTGGAAGAGAAGCCTCTTAATAAACAGAACAGTGCTAGAACCTAAAACCAAACCAAAACAAAAGGTTTTGTTTTAATCTCTCCCCTGTTCTGGTTCAAATCGACTTGGACTTGTCTGCATGCCAGAATGATTTAAGAAAGATAGTTCTTCAAATTAATCTATTCTAATCAACCTCATCAGAGTCTCAGGTGTCTTTTACCAAAAAAAAAAATTAATGAAATACTTTAAAAACTGCAGGCTAGTGTTTATTAAGTCTTCATAATATGTAGAAAGAGCACCTAATGGGTAAATATTTACCGAGGGAACTCCCCCTGCCTTTCAGTTCTCTTAAGCGTACGTCCGTGTAACATAGTATTTTTTAAATCATCTATATTTCTCTTCCTAGTTAAATCACGCCTAATGCACACATGAACAACCATATGGTTAGAAATAACTTTTTCAGACAAAGATTGAAGTGTATGCAAAATAACACATCCTTAGGGTTTTGTTTTGTTTTGTTTTGTTTCTTCTTTTTCCCTCTAAATCTGAGAGTTTAGAATCATTTTATCAGGCTGTGTGGCAACTGGGTTCACAACGACATCTCCAGCCCTGGCCTGTGAGGGCCTCCAGGGCAGGGGGAAAAGCCTTCCTCCCTGGACCCCCAAACTAACCCAGGGCCGGGCACATAGAAGACTTGCAGTCATGTTTGTTGAATAACTGTCTCCGTCCTTGGCTGACTCTCATCGTTAACCGCGTTTCAACGTCAAGCACTGATTTTGTTTGAATTGAACCTCAAATACGATATATCTCTGTGGGAAAAAAAAAACCTTTTTACTTGTACACTACAAATACAGTGTTGTTTTTGCAGCACAAATGCACTTCTGCTGAAATACTGCTTTGCTAAAGTCTTGGTGAAGACATGATGGATGACCTCAGATATGGGTGCGGGGACGTGCTGAGTGGGAGAGACCACCATTAATACACACAGCACCCACACACCTGCTTTATGAGTGGGTTTATCATCCTCCAAAGAGCTGACTAGGACTGGGAGTTGAGATAAAGAAAAACTATTTAAGAGTTTGTCTTAAAAGAAAAAAAAATCTGTGGCTTTCTGTTACCTGGTGTGCTGTGTAGTCTAATAACATTTAGCAATTCTGAAATGTACCGGTTCAATCAAGGATTGCTAAAGAGATCAATCAGTTCTCACTAGAAAGCACAGCTAAAAGTAACAGGATGCACAGAAGAAAGCCATGTTTTCCACCAACATTAAACAGCAACAAAGGCCCTAAAACAGAAAAGAGAACTGAGTGAACTATAAAATTTTACAAAAGTCCCCCAAAGCAATCACTCAACAGCACATAACTGCAAACTCTAGGAGCAATAATGTATCTTTCTCTACAAAATAAATTACTGAAAGGGGTCATGTGATTCTTAGCAGGCAGGAAGATGCACTTTCCCAAGGAAAGTTCATCATTAAATATATTATTTAAGACTGGATCATCTTCAGGCTATTTGTAATCCTATCATTTTGCTGCCAAAATTAGCTATAAGCAGCTGAAACTCAGCCACTAGAAAACTGATGCTTTTTCATGTATTTTGTACACTGGCCTGAGAAGAGTATTGCTTTCCAGTTAATCAAACGTTTGGGTGGATGTGGACTATGTACAGAAAAGAGAAACTGCTTGCTGACCAACTAATAAAAAGGAAGCCAACCTCTACTGGATGTGGAGAAGTAAGTTCCTGTCTTCCTAAACCACAAAGACCAAATGACAAACACACAAAAGAAGTCGCACCACCATGTCGTCAACAGAATGAACCCAATATCCAAGTTATGGCATGTCATTCTTGCAGCTGTCAAACATATCACTCTCTCCTAAGACATGAGGCGAAATGTTGTCACATTTCTCAGTTCGGAGGGCGCGATCAATGTTCATTCACCATCAACTTCCCCAAATCTCAACCCTCTGCTTGCAAGAGCCCCTTGGTCGTGAAGCGGTCTCAGGGCCCCAAAACTCATTTACAGAATTTGAACTGTGTAACAAGGGGATCAAACAATACCAAATGGAGCTATTAAAAGAGCTAAATTTCCTGTCTTTAACTGGAGTAGAAAAGCTATCTTACTTTCATGGGGTCTGTAATGCCAACACAAATTGTATAGCTACCACCCAAAACATTCTTGAGAGGATGGAGCTTATAACAATTTCTCTCCTGTCTCTCTTGCATTCCAGTCTATTTCTTCCAGGGGTCAGATCACTCTAGCGGACACATGGGAAATATTCAGCATCCTAGGTAATATTATGGACCCACGGGGCCACTGGAAAGGTACACTGTAGGATCCATCCCAGATTGCCGTTTTTCCTAAAAGGCGTCCACGAGAATCGATGGTCGGTGAGGGCGGCCAGCATCTCTAACTCTCACGTGCACACAAACACCTGTAGACGTGCGAACCACAGATTCTGACTCAGAAGCTCTGGGGCGGGACCTGAGACTCTGCATCTCTAAGAAGCTCCCAGGTGACGCCCAGGCTGCTGGTCCCTGAGCCACACTTGGAGTGGCAGGGTCTCAGACATCTAGAACTGCCTCCCTCTGGAAGCCTTCTTCAGACTTAGGAATAAAGCCATACTCCACCCCACCGCCAACTTCTTCTTTAGTCTTTATATAATTTGTAGACTTCTAGGACCATCTCTCAGACACCTATCATCCAAGGCCCTGCTTTCTCCAAGTTATGGAACATGGAATGCAAACTGTTTTTCCTCGGCCTCAGAAGTAGCAGCAGCAAAGAAGAAAAATGTGACTTAGAATCTAAAGCCCCCGTAAGAATAGATTCAGTAGATGAGCTGATCCACCAAGCCCTGTAAACAGTACAAGTACAACCTTGTCCAACGTTAAAAGAATGTGCTAGCTCTCTTCTGAAGTTTTACCATCCTTACTGAGTCCTTTACACTGCAAGACGCAACATATTATTAGAGACGCAACACTGATTGGTGCAAATTTGGAGGAAAATCTGTCTGTATGCCAAACACTTAAAATAAAAATGTAGGTTCGTGATGCACCTTTGAAAGGATAAGTACGTCAGGCTCTCGAGTACTACCACTTTTATTATTCCAAAGTGGACATTTATGATTGCATTTCCTGATACATACTTTTTTTTTTTTTTTTTGCCAAAGTCCTCTGCTTTCCTAGTCATCCATCTATATGTTGTCCTGAAAGCTACACATTTTACCATCAGCTATTTGTGCTTCTATATGATTTATTTTTACTATAAGAGGTTTTGTCCAAAAAAAGTTTATCATGTGCTACGGTACGTCATTGTGGTTTGGCATCATAAAATGTAGCCTCTACATTTATCAACCTCAGATACCTGTTGACCACAAAGATAGGCTCTACTAAGAAAACTCTATTTTGAAAGGAGGAAAAGGTGAGCCTTCACTTAAAAAGAAAATTCAACTGTATGAGATGTTAATATACCACAACTCGACAATAAAGATCAAGATTATATCTTAATTTCTATCATAAACATATGTCTCCATTTCCCATCTTTTTATTAAATTACTTGACACATGACAGTTACCACTATGGATTTCTTTCAACTAGAAAGAAAATTTTTTAAATTATTTTCACAAAAATATGTAATAGTCAAACTGTTATATTAGCTCTACTTTGGTCTTAAAATGATTCTTTTGGCGTCTGGAAGTCCCTACCTCTTTGGTTATGGTGGTTAAAAATAAAACCACCTACTTAACCAAACATTTAACAAAAATATTCTTTACACACTTCACTGAATTCTTCAAGAATTACTAAAGGTCTGATAATATGAGATCTCGAAAAACAAACAATTCACAAAAGCATTTAAATTTTAGAGATTAAATGGGGATGTTTTACTTTTAAACACTGAACAGTGGCATCAATATTTTGTCAACTTTGGTCAAGTAGGATCAGATGTTCATGTCAGTCATCTACTTTTCTTGGCCTTTTCTCTTTTTGGCCCCTTACCATTAACACACTTTGTAAACTGTAGTAAAGTATGTAACGTGCTTCTTGAAATCGAATACACCTGTAGTGACTTCTAAGCTGTTTGCTCCTGTTAGGTCCTATAAAATAATAACATTAGTAATTCTCCCTAGAGACTGTGAAAGGAAGCCCTGAATTGTATCCTTTTTCAAAGACAGCTCTTCAGATTAAAAGGCAAGAATTAATTCCTCTTGCACTTTTTCACAAATTAATCACTTCAGATATAAAGTGTAGATGTCAATTACACTTCTTCAGTCTTAGGATCTGTAACCCTCCCCCAAAGAACCACACACACAAAAAGAACTTTATGGCGACATGATAGAGGCTCTATCTAGCACAACAGTACCAGAAAAAAAACAGTTCACAGATGTTCTTCAAAAATACAGGCATCAATCACTTCAGCTAAAGCCAGAATCCACAGCTACGAATCAATTCTTCTACACTTTATATAGATACTCTAGGTGCAAGTTTTGCCAGCAGAGGGGACCACCAAATCACGTGGATTCTAGGCGGTGAAAAGTAGAAGATACTAAAATTCCAGTAAACCTCAAAATCACACACAAGTTATAGAAATAGAACACAAGGTACACAGCCAATGCAAATTCTGTCACAGCCTACCTCTTTACAAACATCCAGGTGTTCCAGGGAAAGGGGCTACACTGGTTTTCCTCTTTGGGTAGATCTTACCAAGTGAGTCAGAAAAGGCATGCCCTTGGTCCCCTGGGGGAGTCTGCTCTTCCAACTGGACGGTTCTCAAATTTTAGTACAAAGAAGAAACCCCCAGGGGAGCTTATTTCTGATGCGGATTGCCAGGACACAGCCTGGCATCTAGTTTATGAGTTGTCCCTGAAATGTCCCATTTCAACAGGCTACTCAGGCCAGGTACCGTGATGAGGGGGATCCTTGGACCCCCAGTTTGAGAAACCCTGAAGGGATGCCATTTACCCCAAGATCCTACTGAACAGCAAAGGCTGGATCTTTGAACCTCAATGTCTGGCAAGCAAGGGAAACAATTTTGCCGGGAAGCAATGATCACAGTTGGGTTGGCAGGGAGACCTCTGTACAGGGAAAGAGGGAGGGAAGCCACAACCCTGATATTATTTCATTGGCTTATCGGTCTACCTTGGCCCAGTAGCCCACCCAGACTCCAACCTCCGCATCACAGACCCGAGAGGTCCAGCCCAGACTCACATTCAATCAGACATGCACCTACCCAGCCTCCGTTATCCTGGATCCAGGTGTGCAGGTGTCGGTTCAGGTACTCAGTCATCCACAGGGCGATGTTGTCCACCAGGGGGGACATCTCCCGGTTGACGCTCTCCACACACATGACCCCACCGAACTCAAAGAAGGCCACGATCCTCCCCCAGTTTACTCCATCCCTGAAGAGCTCCTCCACCACCGTGGCAAAGCGTCCCCTCGCGGTGAAGGGCGTCAGGTGCAGCTGGCTGGACATCTCGGCGAAGTCGCGGCGGTAGCGACGAGAAAAATCATCACCGGCCTGGCGCAGGGTCAGGTGGACCACAGGTGGCACGGGGCTGAGCGCAGGCCCCCTGGCGGGGGCGGCGGGAGCGGTCTGGGGCGGCGGCGGGGAGGTCCTGGATGGCGCTGGGGTGCTCCCAGGCTGGGAGGAGAAGATGCCCGGCGCGGGGGCGGCCCCCGGGGACGTGGCGCCCGCGTCTCCGGCATCCCACTCGTAGCCCCTCTGCGACAGCTTATAGTGGATGTACTTCATCACTATCTCCCGGTTATCATACCCTGTTCTCCCAGCGTGCGCCATCCTTCCCCCACGGAAAAGCAGCCGGGTACCAACAGCACCTCTCGCCCCCGCTTCCCGCCCCACGGCCCCGCACGAGAGAAGAATAGTTATAATCCAGCTATTTTATTGGATGTGCTTTGCATTCTTGGATGAGGGGGTGTCTTCAGTCACGCGGAACACTTGATTCTGGTGTTTCCCTCTTGGCATGAGATGCAGGAAATTTTTATTTAAATTCCTTTCGGATCTTTATTTCATGAGGCACATTATTAATTATTGTTAATATCAGTCTACTTCCTCCGTGATGCTGAAAGGTTAAAAAAACTAATCAGTCAAAATCAGGTGCATTTCCCTTTATACAGTGGGTGAAAGCAGGGCACACACACTACAAGTTACACAGCTAAAAATAATATAATAAACTGCCTGGAAATTAAACTTACTCGAATGTACTTAAAGTTAAAATCTCAACTGTTTCCACTGAAAGTTACATGAAACCCATTTCCTGTGCAAAGAACTTACTTGTATTTTTTCAGGACAGCATGATCCTCTGTCAAGTTTCCTTTTCTGTGAAAACAAATGCATAAGGCAAAGATTCCATCAATCTTCAGGACTCTCCAGTGATAGCTGCTGTGAAACTTCCAAATGAATCAGGAGTTGGGGGCGGAGGGTGTAAAAATTAGGAGAATTTCCAGTTTGATTCCCAGACTTCTTCACAGAAATGTCAATCCGTAGGAATCCCAACCGGAGATCTCAAGAGCACGAGCAAAGAAAGGCAGCGGCGGCGGCAGATGAATTACAATTTTCAGTCCAGTATTTGCAGAAGTCCTGTGATTTTCCCCCTCTCGGCAATTTACACGCGCACACACACGCGCGGGCACAGACATGGATCTCTGTCCGCGGGACCGCTTCACGCCTCCACAGGAGAGAGACAGGGACCGGGGGCCGGTGGACGAGCCGGGGCCGGGGGCAGGAATCCTCCTCTGATTAAACTCCGAACAGCGAATGCATTTTCCGAAAAGCTGCTTGATAAATGAAGGCTGGACGCGCCCGGCCCGCCGGTGCCGAGCGCGAGAAGCCCGCGCTGTGTGTGGTGCGGCGAGGGCTGGGGAGAAGGACGTGGTGGGGGAGGGCTTTATTTTTTCCCTCTTTTCCTAAAAAGGATGACTGCTACGAAGTTCTCCCCCCTGGACCCCCTCTTCCGCTGCACCCCACCGGCGCACCCCGCCTCCGGGCTGCGCACCCTTTCTCCTCCTCCTGTCCTGCGCGGCGGCGCTGGCGGCGCCCGCCTCCCCCGCGCTCCCGCCGCGCACCCGCTCCGGGAGATGACGGCCGCGCCGGCGGGGAGGGCCCGGCGCCCGGCACCTTCGCTGGCGGCTGCGGCGGCGGCGGCGGCTCGGCGGGGAAACCGAGAGCGGCGGGCGGGAGCGCGGCGGGCGGGGGCGGGGGCGGGCGCGAGGAGGAAGGGGGCGGGCGCGGCGCGGGGGGGCCTGGCCTCTTCATTCTCCTCTCGAACCGACTGGTTTCCTGTTCGTACGTCACACGGTTCATTCAAAAAAAGAAGAAAGAAAGAGCCCTCCTCGGTGCCGCCCCGCCGCCCCCTCCGCCCCCTCCGCGCCCTCCGCCCCGCTCCCCTTGCCGGGTTAAAGGAGCCGCGGCCGGCCCGGGAGTGGCGCGCCCCGCCGGGGACTCATGGCGCGCAGGCCCGCGGCCGGGGCGGGAGCGCCCGGGACGGCCCCCGCCCGCTGCGCCCGCCCGCTGGGCCCGGCCGGTGGGTGGCGCGGGCGGCGCAGGCCTCCCGCGCGGCCGCGGCGCGGTGGGTGTGCCAGGGGCCTCGTCGGGCCTGCGGCGGGCCCGGCGCGCGCTCGGAGTCTCCGGGGCCCGCGAGGGGCCGGGGGCGCCCGGGGAGCCGCACGCGGCCGGTCGGGCGGCTGCCGGGGCCAGGAGCTGGGGGGGACGCCGACAAAAAAAGCGCTGGAAGAGCGCCGGGAATCGCTTCGACCCTTCCTAGCCGTGCGCGCGCGGGGTGTGTGTGTGTGTGTGTGTGTGTGTGTCCGCGTCCACACATCGTGTTACCAAGGACTTCGACCGTTTCTAGCCGTGCGCGCGCGCGGTGTGTGCGTGCGTGTGTGTGTGTCCACACATCGTGTTACCAGGGGCCTCAGCGCTGCCCTCCCATCAAGAGAGGCGACGCTGCACGTTCATCCGCGAGGGAAGCCCCAAGCATCGTGTTTACGTGCAAGCTGCTTCCTAGGTGTCCACGCACAACATACACTCCGGAGACACCATCCGTGACCGAGGCCACACAGAGCTCTCGGTGGCGCGGCCGAGGGATTAGTGAGGGATACCAAGGGCTTTCGAGTGGTAAAGTAAATGCTTTTCCTCTGCTCCTAACAATTTCGGTACTGGGTGAGGGCTGGACGCCACTGGGGGCTACAGGGCAACTTTCAGGCGCGCAGACCCCCAGCCAGGGTGGGTGGGTTTCTAAAGGCCTCCGCGGTCGCCTAGCAGCCAATCTTAGATGTTCGCACCTTCTCGAGTTATCTATACATACACAAACCTATATATTACACATACATATGTACACATTTTTTATAAAAAATTCACCAGGATGAATAGCTCCCAGGAGAAAAGCACATAGGGCAAACAAGTTGCATGTGTTTATTTTTATCTCTAAGAGTCTGACAAATAAAGTGCCAGGAAAAAATTAGCACGGCGGCTTACCTAATAGGACTCAAGTACAAACATATAGGGACACTGGCCTGTTGAGGTCATAGAAACATGACAAGTGAGTACTGCCATGTGTACAAATATGTTCTCACACTATATTTTGTCTCTTTCCTAGTCTAAAATCAAAGCATTCATTCTGTGGCAAAATAAGCACGGCAAATTATTTTCATTTCTTCATTTTATCAAATACAATCGGCCAACATGCCAACCTCTTGCATATAGGAATGGGTGCCTGGTACAAATGTCTTATCCAGGCAAGAGGGAATGAAGGAAGGTGGTCCTTCTCACCTTCCAACTGCTGTAACAAAGTCCCCTTTTATCCATGGCAGTGGCAGGGAGGTGTGCTGGCCTGGAGAGAGACACTGGGTATAGAATGACCTGGATATATGTTTTCACAGAATAGCAGAAGCCCGTATTAATGCCACACACCATGGTTTAGGGATCTCCTCAGAACCTTGTCCTAACCCCCCAAAATTACTTAAGAGGAATTGAAAGGCTTAGTGCTTGAGACCTAGCATGTCAGTGAGGAAATGAGAGGCCAGAGCTGGAAAAAAGACTGTACTTCTGCAAAGAGGGAGACCAGAAGGAAACAGATATCCCATTCCCAGAAAAAGGAAAGCTGCCTTTTTTTCTCCTTTACTCCACAGAGCCTCACTTTACAGATTCCTCCACACTTAAGTGGCATCTTGACCATAACCAAACATTCTCCAGACAGGTCTGCATTATTCCTTGACTAAGGCTATATATTCCCTAGGAATGTTCTAGATACTCTTTCAATCAAAAGAGTGAAACCGTTCCTCCATTCAGATTGCATGCTTATTACAGTCCACCCAAAATGTAAGGACAAGTATTCCTTGGAGGTGTGTGACTTAACTATTTGTCTGTGAGTATTGGTGAGCTAGCGGAGGGAGCACTGGTCTAAGTCAGGAGTTCTAGGTGCGAATCTAGAGACCTTCCGATAACCTCCAAAATGTAGGCACTGTGGGCTTTTCACTTCCCAAGATGTCTTCCACTTAGAGCCAATGGATGGTCCTTTTCATGGTTTTGCCTGGCTGGCTTCTAGCAGTAGGGTGGCACCGGGAAGAGAAAAGAACAAGATGCAGGGAACGGAGATTGTACCAAGGGTCTGAAAGGCCTGTGTTTCCCTTCTTTATTCTCCAATCTGCCAAACAAAAAGCTTTTTATTGCCAGTTTTTGCCACCTACTGGTTGATGTTTAACAGTATCATTCAGAAGGTTCTCTTCATCCATCACCAATATAAATCTTCCCAAAGTTTATGAAATTCAAAAAGGACATTATTCTAACCTGAACATAAATACTAATATTTAATATAGGTATATATCAAATCTTCCCAACTATTAAAATTTTTATTTAAAACAAGGATAGAAATACAGTGTTTACTGAGAGGGAACTGACAACTAATAGGTCAGATGAAAGAGTTAAAAATATAAAACATGACCCCAAACCATTTAGGCAAACTGACGTGAAAATAAATCCATCAACAAAATGAACTGAGTAGGGAGAGTAAAAACAAGCAGATAGCCTGCATAAAAGAAAAAGAAACTGCTTAAAAAATAACATCCCACAGGCCTAGATAAGCAATCCAAAACACTAATTTCCAATTTCAAGTTATCTTCTACATTATTGTTTCCAACTTTATTGAGATATAATTGACATAAGTATCTTATATACTACAAACTCTTATGTTAAATAGGGCCATATGCTTTAAGACAGTTTACACATGTTGTTGGCAAACATTATAAAATAATGTTATTATTATAATACTAATTCCCTATTAGCATTAGTTACTAGTAATACTAACAGTAGTACTGTTCCTGACTCATTTCTGCTCCAGAGCCCCTCTTCTGTAAGTGTGATCGCATCCAAGTAATCCACTGTGTGCTCTCAAACCATCCTTGTCCTCATCAGGAAACTCTTTTACCAAATCTAAACCAACAAGCCTTGGTTTAACTGAAAAACCCACCTGGCTAATTTTTGGTGGGTCCTAAGCCTCAAAAAAATGTTTGGAATCATTAAGCAACAACTTTTTTTTTTTTTTTTTTTTCCGATACGCGGGCCTCTCACTGTTGTGGCCTCTCCCGTTGCGGAGCACAGGCTCTGGACGCGCAGGCTCAGCCGCCATGGCTCACGGGCCCAGCCGCTCCACGGCATGTGGGATCCTCCTGGACCGGGAAACGAACCCGTGTCCCCTGTATCGGCAGGCGGACTCTCAACCACTGCACCACCAGGGAAGCCCCAAGCAACAACTTTTGAAACCAAGCAACGAAGTGCAGGGAAGTCATTCTGTTGCGAAAGTTTAACAGCCAGCAAATAACGTTTACGTGTGGTTTACAAAGGAAAGCACAATAAACTCACTCGTGGCAATTTTTTCCTTTCAAATTAATGACTTGGCATTTAAAGTGAATCAACTGAGATTAGGAACTTGTCTTATACGTTTCAAATGTTTATTGCTCTTGTTGGATTGACATGAAACACCACAGTATTGAGGGGAAACAGGCAAAGAATATACATTCTTATGTTCAATAACTAATGTTTATTCTCTTATACTCTTTAGCGCAGAGCACAGTATCTCCCAGACATTAACTGTTGATGAACACATTTAGAAAAATCAAGGTTAATATGTTTGTTATCTAGAGCTGCAGTAACAAAGTACCACAAGCTGGGTGGCTTAAAGCAGAAATTTATTCTCCCACAGTTCTGGAAGCTCAAAGTCCAAAATCAAGGTGTCAGTAGGGCCATGCTCCTCTGAAGGCTCTAGGGAAAAATCTTTCCTTACCTCTTTCTAGCTTTCGTTGGGGGCTGGCAATCTTTGGCTTGCAGCTGCTTCACTCCGATCTGTACCACTGTCCTCCTGTGGCATCCTCCCTGTGTGTGTCTGTTTTCTCCTATTTTTATGAGGTCACCAGTCACATTGGATTAGGACCCTAATAACCTCATCTTAACTTGGTTGTATCTATGAAGACCCCATTCCCAAATAAGGTCACATCCACAGGTACTGGGGATTAGGACATCAACATCTTTTGAGGACACACAATTCAACCCTTAGCAATATGTTTATCTTCTATCTTAATATGTTTTTTTCCAAAGTAATGAGAAATGTTTATTCCAAGGCGCAAGGGCTCAGCAACGCCTGAATTTCAAAGGGAACCATGATCTTTCTAAATCTTGCCATTTCATAGTTCTGCTCAAAGCTCTTCAGAGGCCGAAATCTCAACTCCTGCGCATGGAATGATGTGACCCAAGCCTACCCCCTGGACACCCACCCAATCCTTCCACTTTCCCTTCTTGTAGCCACATCACCTCTATATGCTTTCTGGAATACGCCAAGATCTCGCATGTCTTTTGCCTTTGCACATCTGCTCATCTCCCTGAAAGGAACCCGACTTTCCTGTGGCAAATTCATACTCATTCCTCAAGGTTTACCTCAACAACTTTCTCCCCTGTGAGATCATCCCCGACTATCCTGGGCAGTCCTAGGATTCCACTTATGCCACTAGAAGAGGTTTCGTACGCAGGCTAGGAGCTTCGAAGACAGAAAACTGGTGTGGATCCTGGCTTTGCAGCCGCGACCCTAACCTAGTTACTTACACCCGCTCTGTGCCTGTGTCCTCATTTATAACATGGGGATATAAAGGTACCACTGGTAGGGTTAGTGGATGATTTAAATGAGTAAAATGCAAAGCACTCACAACAGTGACTAGCACGGGTTACGTTTTCAAATGTTATGATACCTTAATCATAGCTATTGTTGGATCACCATGTAATTTCTGGCGTGTGTCTTTCTCCCTAGATTATAAACTATTTGAGGGCAGGGACCATATTTGCCTTTGTGCATTCCCAGCCTAGAATAGTGCCTGGCATTCAAATAATTGTGGCATAAAATTCAGAGGCCTGAAGAAAGGAATGGGGAGTGGTTCCCCTTCCTCTCGTAAGGCTTGTAAGAGCCTTCAGAGGGATGAAGGCAGGAGGGAAATAAGAAATGTAATTGCCACGAGGGAGGGACAGATTGTTTATGCAAAGTCATATCCCTGGCGCCTGGATACCGAGCTCGTCACAGGCACTCAATAAATACATGTTGAAGGAGGAAAAATGGGGTGTATAAAATCAGGAGTGGAACAGAGGTCAGGAAATGTTTCTCTTTTTAAACGTCCAAACATAAAAAATTATAGAAGTGATATCTATGCCATTTACATATATAAGTTGCTCAAATTTAAAGACAGGTTAAGTTTGCCAATCAAGACATCCAAAGCATCTCTTCTCAATGTGACCAAAATTTTTCTATTTAAGGACGGAGAAATAAATATTAAGGCGTGTCCTTTCCCGTATCTCTCTTCTATGCCCTTCAAGAGTCTAGGAGATATTTCATTGTTGGAATATGAAGCTTTAAAGTACAGGAAATCAATTTATTTGTGTATGAAACATAATTACTTAAGAAATTTTATTAAATTCCACATTTCTTACTCTTTGACTCATATATCCCACACTGGAGTCAAACAAACACTGAACACATTTGAAACGAGGGCCCAGAATACGAAATACTTACCGTGAAAATATTACTTCCTAAAAAAGTGATGTAAATCAAGCCTTGTCAAGTGTTTAAGATGCAAGGTTAGGATAACATTATGAAAGAGGTTTGTGTTTTGTTTAAACATCTCTTTAAAAAAATGGACATTTCTAAAAAAGAAGTTTTTGAATCTGTAAAGCGTGTTCCCCATTTATTTCTTGTTGTGATTCAGAAATACAAGATATGAAAATCAGGTTACAATTCTGCCACAAAAGCTTCTAAAGTAGCAAACACAGGTTCTAATATATATCAAAATAGCCATAGGCACTCTTAACAGTTTAAAAATGTCTTTAGAGTTGTCACATCAAGCAAGTGTAAAATATAATAGCTATTACCTCCTCTTCAAAATACCAAATCTGCCATCACTGGTCTGAACTAAACAAGATTTAGTCCAGAATATGGAAGGTTATGGTTAGTAGGTATTTTTTCAAAGCTGAGTCACTAAGAAGATAAGGAAATGAGAAAGATTCAAAACATTTTATGTCCAAAAGTGTGAATCTTTTAAGCGTCCTCAAGTGAGTTAAGACACGTTTAAAGTGGAATATGATGTAATAAAATTAAATCTGTTGATGATACAATTCAGTAAGAAAAAAAATTATTATGGTATTGACTTCTAGAAAGACAAAGACATACAATTCTTTGCATCTAAGTAACTGTGATCAAAATGCTCTTGTCATCTAAATATTAGAAATGGTCTCTCAAATGTTTACTCCTAAGAATCAACAATATATGGCTTAACAGATCCAAATAGAGACATAATTAAACATATATGTGTTCGTATAAAGGGACCATCACTAACAGCATTTTTAGTTTCTTCTCCTTTCAGGTGTAAAAATTAAATTTTAAAACATAAAGAACAACTCTCTTGACTTTGTTTTTGTAAAAATAAATGAGAATTGTTTTTACACCTTTTTCAATGATAGAGGGTCCTTGAACATATTTTGGAATTTCTAAGGCTGAGTAACGTTAAGCATTTTAAAATAAATATACTCACAAATACATTATAATAAAACAGTACCCCCCAACCTAGCAGAGGCAGACACTTGGAACTGAAACTCACATAATAACCTATGTCTCACACAGAGAGAACCCACATTTCAACAGAATTATCATTGAACTTCTTCTGCCACAAGTAAGACATACCCACTTCTGGGTACAACAGAAAGTGTTGAATCAATGCAATCCTTAAAAAAAAGCCAGTAGTTTCCCTAACAATCTTACTCAGGCTTTCTCTTCTTCCCCTGAGCAAAAAAGCAAGTCAGTATAAAAAAAGGTTGTACAAGAATTGAGCCAAAAAGGATAAAAAATAGAATTTGCCGTGTAATATTTTCATGTTTTGGATGAAGCCAGATCGTTATGTGATGCTGCTTAAGTGTCTACAATCCCTCATCCAAAGCCCTTCAGGCCAGATGTGTTTCAGAATTCATCATTTTTTTTTTTTGCATTTAAAAAGGTAGTATGGGGCATATACTGGATATTACAAAACATCTCCACAGAGTCTGGGGTAATCCCTGTAAGTCAAACTCATTGGTATTTCTTCGGACAAAATTAATGAACAGCCCATGGAGTGGCATAAATAAAAACTATAATAATCTCAAGTCAGTTCAAGTCAGGTTTTGCTATCAAATGAATTATGGCACCAAATTTAGGGAGAAAAAAAGGAACACCTCAGTTTTCAAAGCTTTTTGGTTACAAGAATGTAGACCTTTGCCATCTCTGACAAAGCAGCCCATTCCCTGATACTACAACCTCCACAAATCTGCTCTCATGCCTGAGCTTCATTTGGGTTGGGGATATCTCCCCACCGTGGAACAGGGGATTGCAAATTTGTTAATGCAGTAGATGACCTGGAGTCACAGTGTTCTCTCTGAGGATACCTTGAGAAATGTATATTGAAATAACTATTGCAAAATAGTTAATTTTATTAAATGAGGCATCACCTGGGACTAGATTTTAATATAGACCTTCAGTAGAAGGTGCCAACATTCAAGGAACATTTATGAGAAAAGAATAAAATTGAGAAGCACCCAGCCATTAATTTGTATCCGTGAATTAGGAGAACACAGCCTTTACTCCCTTTCAGAGGCTGCCTGATATGACTCAACTTTGCAGATGATGGCTCTCTAAGACTGAAAGATTCATGAAACCATTATGGGTTCAAACCAGCCCCATAAACTGCAATGAAGTCATCCCAAGCACCTTATATATTAAATAATAATTTCTTCTGTCTTTGTCAGTGTTTGAAAATGTGCCATTCTCATGTCTTTCAAAAAGACACCATGGATTAAAGCCATTAGACATCTTACTTTGTAAAAATTAAGTCATTTTAAAGTCAAGAGTTCAAAAACTCAAAACAAAAAAGATCGGCAATAATTTTTAGGTCTTTAATCTTTTGTAGAATTGTATTGTTTTGTACTGTTACCGAAACAACCTTTTGTGTTGTTTTTTTTAAACAATAAAAAAAAGTTTCTTCTTCAAAAGCAGTGGTCTTTTCTCACCAAAAGGAACTGGAAGGTGGTATAAACTTACTGTGTATGCACAGGGAAGGGGACACAGCGTTACAATGGAGGTGACTGCCCTCAAGTCGGAGGAACATATACAATGACAGAGCGAAGCAGGTAGCGGTGGCTAAAACTCAACAGAGGCACTTGCTGTGGAAATCCAACCAATGGACAACGGAGCCTGGCAACTCGAAACAAAACTCAGGGGACCAACAGGATTTCCAGGTCTCTACGGTGAGAGTGATGGCTGGGCTTTCTTAACATGTGGTACAGAGAGGATGTTCTCAGGGTCAGTGGGAGAGTCATAGAAAGAACAGGGTGATCATTTTATTTCAAAAACGAGTATCTTCAACATCGGCCTTGTCGTCCTACATTTTTTTTCTTAATGAATAAAACTGAAACATGCTATCATCAGCCTTTCTTAAAAGCTACATATATGCTACGAGGAGACAAAGGTCACGCTTTCTGATTTTTTCATTTGCTTTAATAAATTCATTAATTAATTTAAAAAGTCAAGTCAAAAAAAACTGGTCTTCTCTTTTTTTTTACAAAAATATTATAGCAGTATAAGCAAAATTGGAAAGGAAGACATGGGAAGAATAAGACACTACAATGGCATGGGTGAGCTTCAGGTCATCATGGCTATTGAAGAAATTGTAAACTTTTAAGCTTCTAAGATTTGACTTCTCTTCAGAAAACATTTTAGGAGCCTGCCTTTCCCAGTAAATGAAAAATGAACAGTGCCCTAAGCATTTGAGTCTAAAGAAGACAAGAAAGCATTATTTTTTCCAACTGGAAAATATTTATCTCCTTTGTTCCACTGCATTGCCCTCTCCCATCCCCCTTGTAGTTTTATGGGATCAAAGAGAGAGAAGCCACGAGAGTCCACCAGCAACAGAGTAAGTGAGGGACGTTACTATGCACTCAGACACAGCGGCAATGTATAAAATGCATCTGGAATAAAATACACCAAGTTAAAAAGAAAAAAAAAGAAAAAAGAAAAGAAAAAGGCCCCAGGAACCCATAAACTGCCTCTCATGAAAGCTTAAAAAAAGTGCTTGGAAAGTACATTTCTGGACTTGATCTCTACCAGGGAAAAAAAAGAATAAATAGAAAAAAATTTTCAGTGATCACTCTGGAATCCTGTCATTTACCCTGCTCACACGCTATGAATTCCCTTACCATCACTTCTCCGCCTCGGAGAATCAAGTGGTCTCCTGCTCCAAATTTGCATAGTATTAATAATATTCTCTGGAGTTGAACGTCTATCCCCCTGCTTGCAGCCAGGTTTCTGAAGAGCACTGGTCCAATCTCACAGATTCAAAAGCAAGACATGAATGTCTGCAGGCCAAAAACTGCGTCCCGTTTAGCAGCAAGCTGGTCAAATTACTTAGAAAGTCTTTTCCCAAGGGATAAGGATTAGGCAGTTTTGTCTGCAATTTCAGATTTCGCTCTCTGCACCATGCAGCGACGAACTATACTGTCGAAGCTTCCAAGGTAAAACAAAGCAATCGTACGGAAAAGGCCCATGGTGACTACCTGCAAGACAAAGAGACCTTTGAGCTCATGCAACAAGACGACGCAATCATCCATTTCAAGGGATTTTAGGATATGTCTCTGATAAATAGTTTCTAAGACGCATCTTCCAATCTGCTCCAAGGATGAGTACGTATAATGAAAAATTTGTAAGTGCCAGCAGAACACGGAGAACAGAAGTTGTCTGCTCTGAGCCACTGCACAGCACAGGGCCTGCCAGACAGGTAACGACAAAACATCTGTCCAGTTAATATATGCAAATTATACAAAGAACAAAATAGGGATTCTTAGTAGTCTTGGGGTTCTCTGAGCTAGGGTAGATCCAGCGCAGCACCTCAAATATCCAAGCTATAATCAAGGCTTTTTGGTTTAAGGTTTATGTTCTGATCATAAAAGGCAGACCCTACACTAGGTGCTGAGAGCACTGTGGTGAGAAAGCCCAGTGCCAGCCTCCACCAGCACACTCCATACCAGGGCAGACAACCAACTGAAAAAGGGCAATTACTATTTCAGGGTTAAGACAGCAATTAACCATATCCATTAATTTTCACTCTTTCCACTAAAGAACTCTCACTACAACACCTGTAAGTGGAAATTTTAAAGAGAAATAGTTTCAGATACACAAAGCCTCAAAAAATTTGCCTCCCCAGCACGCTTTTTTTAGGAAGCTACCAGGAGAGGTAAACAGCCAAAGAGAGCGGTGTCAACAAAGAAAGGCAATGTCCTGTGACGCAGAAGGCAGGGGACCCAATACCCAAGAGAGGCAGACGGGTCCCCCAGGATGACCGTGAAGGGGAGGCCGGGGTCAGCTAAGCACCTGACTGGGGGCAGCCACTCCTGACAGGCAGGTCAGAAGGCACCAGGAGGCATTCCTTCCAGTGGTGAAGCTGACAGAGTATCTGGTATTTCTGAGAGGAGATGAAGACAGTCATTAGGAATAATACACAGAAATAATACATTAAAAAGGCCAACAATAGTTTCAGGGAAAACAAAAGGTTGTATAAGAAAGGAAAATTAGTTCTGTGCATTACATAGCTCAGCTGTGAAGAGCATTTAAATAGCCCTAAGGATGGTTATCTCAATACAGATCTAACCAAAATCACAATATCACTAAAAAGGGAGGGTGGGGACGGAGGAGAGGCGGGTGTGAGCAGGTGGGACAGGGTGGAAAAAGGAGAGCTCCATCCTCATCCTTCAGAGGGGAGCTAGTACCTGATCCAGAACTGAGAAATCAAGTGGAAGCGGCCACGTAAGTATCTGCCTAGAGATAAGGAGGTGAAGGTCAGAAGGTCCAGCTAAGAGGACAGCCTGACTGCTCCTGAGAAAGGTGAAACTTGGGATATGGGGTGAGGGTTTGCTGTTTCTCATAATGAGTCTTAAAAACAATTTGATTCTCTGAAGTGTGCGCAAGGATAATTTTGAAAAATGTAAAAACCAAAGGGAAGCTGGAAAAGGAAAACTCTGGAGACAGTAAAAAGATCAAGGGTTGCCAGGGGTTCAGAAGGGGGGTGGGGGATGAACAGGTGGACATAGGGGAACGTCAGGGCAGAGAATAGTCTGTATGACACTGCAATGGTAGATACATGTCATTCTACATTTGTCAAAACCCACAGGATGGATGGATAACGCCATGAATAAACCCTAGTGCAAACTATGGACTTCAGTTGGTAATAATGTATCAATACTGGCTCATCAATTGTAACAGTGCGGCCACACTAAGGCAAGATGTTAATAATAGGGAGGGGGGAGGGGAAGAGAGGGTCTGCAGCAACTCACTAATTCCCGCTCACATTTTCTATAACCCTAAAACTGCTCTAAAAAATAAAGTCAGGGCTTCCCTGGTGGCGCAGTGGTTGGGAGTCCGCCTGCCGATGCAGGGGACACGGGTTCGTGCCCCGGTCCGGGAAGATCCCACATGCCGCGGAGCGGCTGGGCCCGTGAGCCATTGCCGCTGAGCCTGCGCGTCCGGAGCCTGTGCTCCGCAACGGGAGAGGCCACAGCAGTGAGAGGCCCGCGTACCGCAAAATAAATAAATGAAGTCAAAAATTTTTTTTTAACTTAAGGGAATGAAAAAAAAAAAAACACAAAAAAAAGCAATTATACTACAGCATAATCAGAGGCTAAAATAGGGGTGAGTCCAAGGCATTTCACCCAGTCATGGAGATTTCTGGAAAAAGCAACGTTTAAGGTGAGGCCTTGAAGGGAAGGTTGGAAGTTGGTCAAAGGAAAGTGGGGATGGAGGGACAATGACAAAGTGGCAGAAAGAAGAGGAGGGGCAAGAGGAGAAGGAAGAGGGGGTGACAGGGCCGGAGGTCAGAGGGCCGCGCCACAGGGGCTGGGAGTCTGTGTCCTGTGCATCCGTGCCAGCCGGTGATGCCAGGTGAGAATGCAGACCCTGGGCTGCTGGGTCTCCAAGAAAAGTCCAAAATCTTGACTTTGAACGTAAATCTAATTTTGAAACTATTCTATTTCCACACGCAGGCTCATACCAGATGGACCAAACAGAACGTTTCACAGGCGCGTGGCTCCCCGGTTCACAACCTCTGGCGCACAGAGCCTCAGGCACGGAGTGTCCTGGTCTGAGCTGCACGAGCAGTGACAGGGCCAGGAAAGTGGGCTGACCCAGACGAGAGGGCGGGCAGACAAGAGCTGCCCCGATGTGAGGGGCAGGAGAAGCTGGGTGGGCAATGACACGCCCATTTCTGGTTGGTCTCGGAAGTGAACGTGAACACTGATCACGGGGGCAGGGAATACAGAACTGCTGACAGAAGGCAGGGGGCAGGATGCTGGGGAAAATACTATAAAGTCTTCCTGTGGACTTGTTGAACTTCAGACGTAAAGTCACAGCCCAGGGAAAACATCTAAAAGAAATGTAGTGGCTCGTTCTTTTTTTCTTTTCCTGGCCGCACGGCACGCGGGATCTTAGTTCCCCGACCGGGGATCGAACCCGCACCCCTTGCAGCGGAAGAGCAGAGTCTTAACCACTAGACAGCCAGGGAAGTCCCCAGCATCTACTCTTAAGAGAGAATCACAGTGAGAAGAGAAGAGGGAGGAAAATCAACACCTAAGTCCCGGGGACTTTCCATCTGGATGTGGTCGACTGCACATCGACTACACATTTAGCGTAGCGCTTTGTCATAAACTGCCCACTAGTGGGGGCAGCCCCTGCTCAGTGGCCTTCCCACCCCTCCCTGCCCTCCTCCTACCCTCCATCAGCCTCAGCTTGGTCTTTCTAGAGCAATTCCTCTGTTGTAACTCTCATCACACTGTACTGCACTGGCCTCACCATTCTTATCAGTCTCTCCCTCTAGACTGCAAGCCCCCTGAGGTCAGAGAGGTTGCCTTACCTCTGATGCTCCAGTAGCAAACACGGCACCCGGCTCATCAAGGAGCAGTTAACTTTTGTGTGTGTTCTGGATGAACTATAATTTCCGTGAGGGCAGGGATTGCGTTGAATCCCTGACTTATCTCCCTAAGCTTCTGTGGCCTGACCCACAGGAAATTGTTCCAGTCTAATATTCCAGGACTTTCAGGCAAGTCCACCCCATCCCCCTAGTGACAGAGATTTCCATTTTTCAAACACAGAAGATGAGTGATTCTCAGAGGAGAACCCAGATTAACACCCCAATAGCAGAGACAGTGTTTTCTCTCTATATCCACAGTACCCAGCATGAAAGTCTTCTTCCCAGACTAAATTCCTCAAGTTACAGCTTTAACCTACTTCCTTTTTACTTCTCCCAGGTAAAGGAAGAAAAAAGTTGATACTTCAATAAAAATTCTTCACATCCTCATGTAAAGTGGCTATGTCTTCCTTTAGCCTTTTCTCATTGAGGTTCACTGAGAGGCGCCTGTTGTCTGTCTGTGTGTCCATCTGTCCGGAGGCCTAGGCACAGCTCAGCTCACCTGCTGGAGCCCTTCAGTGATGGAAGTTACCGGAGCCATTCCACAGGTCAGGGACGAGAGCATGTACCCATCTGAGCCGATGGAACTGTTGAAATTTCCTTGCTAAAACAGAAGGAAAAGAAAAGACAGAGGCAATAGTAGCGACATGGGAAGGAATCAACTCAGTCACGTTGGAAACAATGACGTGTGTCTGTTCACTTCAGGTAGGAGGAGAGGGTAACAAAGCACATGTCGCAGCTCAGAGCCGAACGTGGCCTCAGCAGATGGGCTGGGATGGCTGAACAGCCACTTCTCAAAATGTGGATCCATGGACCCTGAGTGTCCTGAGACCCTTCCCCGAGGACAACACGACTGTCATGATGATACTAAGATGTTAAATGCCTTTTTCACCCAGTGACACTTGCACTGACAGGCAAAACTGCTGTCTCATTAGCACAGACCACACTGGTGGTGCCTCTCCACTGCCACACACACTTGCAGTGATAAATAAATACACAAAGAAAACAGAAATTGTTTAAATCTCCAAAAAATTTTTAAATGTCAGTTTTGCTTAAAAATGCCCTTGATAAAGCGGTAAAATTAATCGTTTCGTTAAATCTCAACACTTGAGGACATGTCTTAATATTCTGTGACAAATCCACATGGAAGGGGACAGATGCCTTGAAGAAGAGCCCTCCTCCAACCGTAGTCAGGAAAGGTCCTGCTTTTTCTGCAGAACACTATTTTTACATGCAAGAACCATGGACGGACAATCTGTGGTTATTCAAACACGGGTATCCGGAAGATACTTCGCAGAAAATGAATGAAAGGACTGTCGCTTCAAGGAAAACTGGCAGCTTTTGTGATCAATGTTCAAATCTGAGACTTCAAGGAAAAATTAAGAATTGGGAAAATGTATATCTGCCATTTTGAGACTGTCAGCTTCCCAATACAGAAAGACTTTTATAATAAGATCAGCAGTGATAGTAATGAATGTCATTTTTTTGATAACTCAAGGAATCCATATTTTCCAAATGACTAATGCATGATGTTACAAAACCATGAATGGGTACAAAACATTCAAAGTGCAAGGCAGACCAATGCAACACGTAACAGAGAACAAGAAGTTCATTGATAGAGTTTCAATTTCACATTGCAACTAACCTTTAAGAAACTACTATTCATCCAGTTTAGGTTTTATGTCCCTCCCCAAAAATAAATAAGAATGTGCACCATTATTTGAGAAGCCTATAACATATTCCTTCCCCTTCCAACTATATGTCTCCGTAAGGCCAGATCTACTTTATATCCTTCATTCAAAATGACACGTTACAGCAGACCGAATGCAGAAGCTATGAGGATCCAGCTGTCCTCTATTAACACAGACATTAAAGAACCAGTGAAATGTAAAACACCACCACCCTTCTCACTAAATTTTGTTTTGAAAAATAATTTTTGTTATAAAAAATGCTCATTAAAATATAATGGATTTACCATTGTTATTTTAAATGAATACATATTTTTTAAATGACGCAGTTTCAATTTGTGATACGGCAAATATATCACCCATGGAAACAAAAGTTCTCTGGGGTTGTCGACAACTTTAGAGTCAAGAAATGAAAAAGCGTGAGAACCACCAGATTAAATGAATCCTGCCAAAATACGAAGAGCTGCTTCGGATCATTAAAAACATGGAGTGTGTTTGCTTTGACTTGAGATAAGCAGGAAAAACAAAGTCCGCCCAATCCGCTGGTGCCCTCTTTCTATGCCTTTGAACACAATCAGGGCAAAGTTCTCCCCACTTCTGCAGATATTTTAATAGCCTTCGATGCTTCCTGTATTCTGCTCGGCTCAGCCTGAACATGCAACGGCACGGACGTTCCTTCCAGGCCAAGGCCCAGCCTCCTGACGCTTCTCATTCAATCGTCCCCAAATTTCCTAAATTCAATGGGTCCTAAGGTTTACAGACATCCCCTGTACGTGTATACTTTTCTGCATGGGGGTTAACGGGAATGTTGCCAAAAAGCTTGCGGCACATACGGTGTCCTACAGATAGCACCTGGTTTCTAAAAATACCATTTCTGACTCAGAATAAACTCGGTAGCCTGGAAGTGCATTAGCTGAGTTGACAGGATGATGGCCCAGTGGGCTTGTGGCACTTTCTTATTAGTAAACATTTGGGAAAAGGATACTGGGAAGCAGGAAGGTGAAAGAAACATCCTTCATCAACACATCTGGCAGTAAGACACCTAAAATAATCTAAAACTGAAAATACTGCAGGAAAGAAGAGGACAACATGCCGCATACAGTATATAGTACATACCATTTACACATCACAGGTTAAGTCTCATTTTCCTTTCAAAGAACCGAAGTTCTCAGACTGATCAATCTGTTCCTAAGATTAAGATATAGTACTAGTTTCCAGAACCTACTAATCAACATGGAATCAACAAGGGAAGAAAAGTACAATCTAATATTAGATATGATGAATTTAACTCACCACAAAACCCCAATAATTTATATTTTGAAATAAGCCCTGAGAAAAATATCTTTTTGGAAATACAGTACTGTTAACTATTAATAAAAGGAAACAAGGTTTTTACTTACTATGGCATCTTTAACAATTTGTTTGGCCACTTGTTCTGGTTTGCAAACAGATGTGGTCTCTGAAATAAGACGAGTCTCCAAAGGCTAAAGGTGAAAAAAATAGACATACCATTACTGCCCACCAAGTTAAAAAATAATTTTACAGCCCTCCTCCCCAAATCTATACATAATTCCAGTTTTCTGCCTTTGAACTGATTCCTGTTTTTAGAATTATCTCTATCTAGATTTCAAATCAGTTTACTGATTACTGGTTACTGTATAAAATTCAGCCCAGTAGCTGAAGCAAGACAAGAAGACCCCAGCTACTCTCTGTGGGATGTGTCTCAGTTCCAATGAGGACCATCAGAGCTTAAGTTTAAAAAATGAAAAAAAATACCTTGCCCTGTCTTTATTTTCATTTTTAAAAACTCTTCTTTGGAGCGACATGCAACACATGTGCTCAAAAATTCTTTAGAAGGGAGTTTCAGTTAGAAGTTTCAAAACTTAAGCCTTAAATGGCATGAAACAATAAATTTTATTTACCATGTAGGCTTGAAAAAATAAAATAAAATAAAAAACAGAACATATTTTCTTAAAATAGAATAGCACAGTGCTCATAAAAGTCAAGTGTTTCTTGATGAACCTAAATTAACAGAAAAGCCCTTTTTTTAAAACATCTTTATTGGAGTATAATTGCTTTACAATGGTGTGTTAGTTTCTGCTTTATAACAAAGTGAGTCAGCTATACATAAACATATATGCCCATATCTCTTCTCTCTTGCGTCTCCCTCCCTCCCACCCTCCCTATCCCATCCCTCTAGGTGGTCAGAAAGCACCAAGCTGATCTCCCTATGCTATGCGGCTGCTTCCCACTAGCTATCTATTTTACGTTTGGTAGTGTATATATGTCCATGCCACTCTCTCACTTTGTCACAGAAAAGCCCTTTTGAAGGTGCCACCATTGATTCTTCCAGACCCCCAGGCTAACATAACCATGTATGGCCAGATACTCAGGAGATTTAAAGGCACTACGGCGCCCCCTACGGGACCCGCAGATCAAGGTAGAATTTTATTTACCCAAAGAAGTCAGCCTGACATTTTAGTGGAGGAAACACAAAAAACCCCAATTTAACAACAGAATCAAATCTTCACAGGGAAATCACCGTCCTTTGTCAGCTTTGGCTTCTGCCTAAAAGACCACTTACCAAATGTTGCAAATCTGCTTAGCAGATTCCCCTTACTCATTTGGCTTAAATTTACTTCTCTGAAATAGTAGTAATTTTTAAGAGGCAGCGCCAAAGAGAAATGCATAGAAGAAAAAGCTTCTAAATCATAAACATCTTGTTGCAGATATACAGCCCATGGAGCATAAGTGCCCATTTTTATGCTGTTCAGATTCACACTTAGTAAGCATCACTATAAAAGAGCGGAAAACACATCAATACCCAGTTCAAGGGGATAAGTTCTGATTGATTCCTTTCTCCCCCACTTTGTTTGCTCAGAGAGTGCCCACCACGTGTCAAGGCAGGTCCATCTGAACAAAGTGCAGAGCTGGCATTCAGCTCAGGATGACTGACAGTCGCTGTATTAATGTTAGTGTCCAGAGGTGATGAACGCTCTAGAGAAAAATAAGGCCAGGGAAGAGGATTCACATCTCACGGGAGGGATACTTGAGATAACAGAGGGTCAGGGAAGTCCTCTCCAAGATGAAGGCTGCACAGAGATGGAAAGAAACACAGGAGGAAGATCCATTTGAATATCCTGAGAGAGGATGGCAAGAGCAAAGCCTGCAGGTACGAACAGGCCAGGCAAGCTCAAGGAACAGACAGGGCTCTGGTGTGGCTAAGGCCAAGGAGAGGAGAAAATGCTGTGGACAGGTGGCCGAGGTCCAGACAGTGTGGGACCCAAAAGGCTCGAGGCCTCTGGATTCTATTCCAGGCACGCTGGGAGCTAGGGGAGCTGCACTCTTTGATATACAGCCAACACCAACATGTGCTATTTAATTCTAACTTTAAATGACTTAAAATGAAATAAAATTAGAAATCCAGTGTCTTGGTCCCACTAGCTGCACTGCAAGTGTTCAACAGCCACAATGTGACTTCCATACAGGAGCGTGCAGGACCATTTCCACCATTCTAGAACATTCTACAGGACTGTGCTGAACAGGAGGTTTTGATCTTTTGGGGTTTTTTTTTTTTTCAGTTTTGTTTTTTGGCTTTTTTTTTACACAGGAGGGGTTTGACCAGGGGAGTGACAAGACCTGACTTGGGCTTTAAAAGGATCACTAGCTACTTTATGAAGAACAGACCCCAGCTGGGTAAGAAAAGGAGCAGGCAGACCAGGCTGAAGACCATGAGAGAAGTTCAGGCAAAAACATCACCGGTTCTCACTGCTGGGATGGTAGTGATATGTGCAGTTAAAAAAAAGGTCGGATTTGGGATAAATTCTGAGAACAGAGCCCAGAGGATGTGCATGTCAGCTGGATGTGTGGTGTGAGAGGAGGAATCAAGGCTGGCCTCGCGGTTTCCAGACTGAGCAGCTGGGGGAATGGTAGGCGCCGGGTAATGAGATGGAAAATAATAAGGGGGGAAGGAGAGGGAATCGCAAGTTTCGTTTTGTAAATGTTAAGTCTTAGGCGCCCATTAGACCCCCGTGTGGAGACAACGGATTGGCAACCATTTCAGGTGTTTAAATGTATTTAAGGCCGGGGAGAAAATATTATTTTTAAAGAGTATTATCTTGTTAGTTAAAATACAAGCTGTACTCTCAATCAGAAAGCAAACACCTTATTAATTAAAGCTTGAAGATTCTTAGCAAAAATGGCCTTTGGAAATAGGGCTACATCCTCCAAGACTCTAAATGAAAGTTCCAGAAAGTTCGGAGGCCTCTTGCAAGCACATAAATTGAAAGGAACTCAATTTTCTGACTGATGAAAATGCCCCCAGGCCGAAGGGTGGAAAGACAGAAAATGGGAAAACGGGTTTCCTACGTTCAAAACTCGAAACAGGGCACAGAGAGGCATACTTACCTTGGTTTTGTTTTCTTCTGCAAACCCGGGGGTGTCTGTGTCTGGTGGGTAGGCAACTGTGACATAAACATTATACGGCTTCACCTGCATTTCAGAGACAACATCGACCCCTTCAGTAAACAAGATACAATTTCGCATGCTCCCTTATCAACCTGCACTGGCTGCCAGGCAGACATTCTAAATACGGCCCTGATTTTCTCAAAAGGTGGTGAGACCAACAGGGTGATTCTGTAAGAGAAGAACTACCACCAGGTGAATCAGGAAACTCCTGGTCCTGAAGATCATTTAGAAGTAAAGGCAAAAGGCTCACCCCAACCTCGATTCCAGAAAACAGCTGGCCCTGAGCTAGGGAGATTCGCCTCCTTCTAAGTTTCTTCCACTCCCGCTGACCAGGGGCCTGGGAGCTGCCCATGAGGGGAGCAGATGATGCTAAGGGGAAATCTGCTTGTCCTCCCTGCCACCGCACACCACTTGGGCTCGGTGGCCAAGGCCACGGGACAGGTCTACTCCTCGGCCATCAGGAAGGAAAACAAGTTTGTTTTCCTTTACGGCTGCTTCTCAAACCCTCGTTATGTTGATTTCATCTACAAAATATATTGAGATCATTCAAATCCCTTCCCCAATGCCCTTCTTGCGCCACCCCAGACCCGGGTCTAGAATTATATCCATCCCCTGAGAAGTGTGCTGGTTCAGGAACTCCCCTGCCAATGAGGGGCTCAGGGGTCACTTCCTCCACCACAGGGCCAGCAGACAGGACGCTCCCCCGCGTGGACCCCCCAGGTCAGACCAGGACAACCTCACCTGTGAACCATCTCATCCCACATCTATACGTGCAAACTCCTTCCCAGCTTCTCTTCCCAGCTCCCTGGCTCTCTCTGGAACAGAATCCTAGGCTTGTTTACCTCACTGCTGGGTGTCCTCACTCATAAACACACCCCCGACAATTCTAGAAGATTCTCCTGCTGGTCGGACAGGACACACCGTTCCCACTGACCCCGTGCTCCACGCTCGTATCTTGCCCTGAGGCTTAGTGACGCTAAGCAGGATGGATTAAACCATCAGAATCTCTGCCATGACTTTTGTTTGCTTCTGGCTCACTGTTTAGCCACACGGAAACGCCTAAGGAAGTTGGCAGCGGACAGGCAGCTGGTCATGAGGAAGACCACTGTGCGTCTTAAGGAAGCTGCAAGTGACAATACTATATTGCTTCCTCGTGCAACAGCCTCTGAGAGCATCCCAGGGTCCTGTGTTACATTTGGCTTTTTTTCTCCCTGCTTCCTTCTGTGAAGCACGGTCCTCAGGGCCGCGGAGGAGCCGCAGGGGCAGGAGAAGCACGCGGGCAGGACAGCCTGGCCAGCCAGCCCAGGTAGTGCAAGAGCAGAGGACGGTGTCCTGCTGGTTCGGTTCCAGGCACCCAGGGCGTGAGAGTGCATTCACTCAACATCGCCGGGGCGTGCAGCTTCAAGGCCCGGCCGTGCTCGTCAATAGCTCGGGATTCGGCCCGGCAGTGAGGCTGATGAGCAAGCAATTCCTCTTCCATTTGTTTTTGAGATACTGACTTTAAAAACTGTCTCCCACGGCCCTGCCCTTTGCTGTGCACAGACCAGAGAGAAACACCACCAAAGAAAGAAAAGCCAATAAGCAGTAATTAGACGGCCCACCCAAAGCCTGAAGCTGACTGCTCAGACGCGGTCGCTTCTGCACTGCTCCCTCCCCGGCAGTGGTACTAAGCTAACAGAAGACAGGATGTCAAAGCAGTGTTTCTCAAAGGCAAGGTTATGGCTGAGCTTCCAAATGGTTAAAACAGCTTTCCAGAACAGCTTTTTCCCGGGGTGGGCACAGATTGTCAGGGTTGGGAGAAACCAGTCCAATCCCTTTCTGGGTACTGGTATCCTCCCTACAATCATGGAGCCAAATGACCCTCTCAACCTATGGCTGGATACCTCCAGTGGCTAGTAACCTAACCGCTGTATTTATTTATCCAACAAATACTTACTGCATTATTACTGCGCCCTCGTGGAGCTTACAGTCCCCTGAAACCCTTGGTTCAATAATTTGTTAAAATCTATATAAACTATATCTACAACCTTCCTTTAATCGACTGATCCCATAACCCCGGCAGAAAAGGAAATGAGGTTAATTTGGCTTCACTGGTTCTTGCTAAGACAAGTGCTGACTCCTCAAGCCCACTTCTGCTAAGAATTTATAGCCAGGACTTCACTGATTCCCATTTACGTAGCCCCTGTCTGCGTTTCCTTGTTCTGCTCACTGACCATTCTGTCTCCCCCACTGCTCTGCCCTAGTCCCATCCTGCTACCATTCCCACCCTTCTACCTGGCCTCATTCTCAATCAGAAAGACGACGCCCTACGTGCTCAAGAACTGGCTTATTACCAAAATTATCTCACCTAAGGTGTGCTGTTCCTCATTCCATCAAAGCCAAGGCATGGGGGCTGGAGGAAGGATTACAGCTGTTGACATGAAGCTCCAGAACTTAAGCTTCGGCTTACTTGTGGGCCATGGCGGGAAAAGACAGGGTTGGGGGGCGGGGCATGAGGCCAAGGGAAATAGAAAGGGGGACACCTAGTTTTCTTTTACTTGGTCTCTACTACCACATCTTTGGCTACACCCCACCTCAGAAGTCTGCTTTCCAAAAAGATCAACTTCTAAAATCTTTAAATGATGTATTTGTACCTAAAAGACTGAGTCAAAAAAGGACGACCAAAAAAAAAGCCAACAAAGCATTCTTTCAAATTTAGTCATTGTATGTAAAACATTTCTAGGTCCAACTTTAGTCTGGGGGTCAAGGGCTGGGGTGCAGAGGAAGATTTAAGAGTTCATTAAACCAAAAAAGAATGATAAACAGCACTTAGAGTCTGACTAAGTCTAGAAGGTTTCATTCACAAAAACACAAAAATCACCTTGGCCAAACAGACCAAATGATCCAGGTTTCAAAAACAGGATAAGTTTGGATATGTTTGTAAGGAAACAATTGTTTTGATGCAAGTTCCGCTATGAACAAACTAGATTTTGATTACTGAATTTACTTCCCCTCAAAGCTACTTTCCATGTACGTGTTTAGTTTTTGGTTTTTTTTCTTAATTAATTAATTAATTTATTTATTTTTGGCTGCGTTGGGTTTTCGTTGCTGCGTGCAGGCTTTCTTTAGTTGCGGTGCACGGGCTTCTCATTGCGGTGGCTTCTCTTGTTGCAGAGCACGGGCTCTAGGCACGTGGGCTGAGTAGCTGTGGCACACGGGCTTGGTTGCTCCGCGGCATGTGGGATCTTCCCGGACCAGGGCTCGAACCTGTGCCCCCTGCCTTGGTAGGCAGATTCTTAACCACTGTGCCACCATGGAAGCCCTACGTGAGGGCATTTTTAATGGAGTCCAACTACGGAGCGAAGTCAAGCTGACCAGCAAGTCCAGACCGGCCACTTGCAGCCTGTGAATCACGCGTGTCATCAGGAGGCTTCAGGGACTCGTCTGGACTAGCAGCTCCTGTCTTTTCCCTCTGCTTTATTAACATCTTCTTTCTACCCGAAAGGAAACCAGGCTGCCCGGATCATACACTTCGCCCTAAACGAGGGAATCCTGAAGTCATTCTGCAAGACAAGACTCGGGGACAAAAAGCCCTCGTGCGCAGACCTTTCAATTCCAAACTATTCCTTCTCCTACTGGGTTTCTGAGACCGATGTGAAGGGGTGAGGCAACCCCTGACCTGAATTATAGACACGTTACAGAGGCAGACAGGGAGCCAAAAGGCAGAACGAGAAGGCATGGACTTTGTTACTATTTCTGTCACAGGGTAATGATGTGGCTCTGAGCAACCCAATGGCTTTACTGAAGACTCAGTTTTATTATCTAGAAGGTGGCGTAACAACATCTGCCTCGTATATTTCACAAAAGTGTTATAAAAATAAGACGGTTATTCATAAAGGGACTTTTCAAAGTGAAAACTACAAAAGAAATACCGGTGTTCTTGTTGGAAATTTCACAGGCATACGTGCCCCATTGGCTAAGCATATATGACAATGACCTGTCAGTGATTAAGAGGATCAAGGACATTGATGACAATGAAATGGTTCCTTTGGGATGAGAACAGCACAGTCTACCAGTCCCTAAGTGGCAGGTCGGGATTCTGTCACTGACCCGAGAACACGTCTGCACTGCATTGCTCATCCAATATCTGGGCAGCGTGGCACTCTGCCATGTACCATCAAGGGCTCTTCTGGGGGCTCTCTGAATCAGGGGTCAGCAAGCTATGGCCCTGTGCCTGTGTTTCTACTGGCACATAGCCACACCCGTCCATTTAAACCTTGCACAAGGCTGCTTTCCTGCTATCCCAAGAGGTGTGAGTAGCTGCATTAGGCACCATCTAGCCCTCAAAGGCTAAAATATTTATTCTCTGGCCCTTTACAGGAAAAAAATTTATCCACCCTTGATCTTAATCATTAAATGGGATTCTCAAATCACACTCTTACTATAAGAGGATTGGCCACAGTGAAGTTTCCTGTGGGCTTCTTAACATCATGATGTAGTGTTATATTTCAGTATACAGCTGACCCTTGAACAACGTGGAGGTCAGGGGCGCCGACTCCCTGCACAACCGAATTCCACGTATAACTTTCCAGGAGGCCCTCCGTACCCACAGAGCTGCATCCACGGATTCAACCAACCTCAGATCATGAGGTACTATAGTCTTTATTGAAAGAAATCCACAAATAAGTGGGCCTGCGCAGTTCAAACGTGTGATGTTCAAGGTCAACTGTATATAGAAATAAGAATTTTACCTTAAAGTACGTGATTTTGGAAAGATACGTGAGATGCTCTCCAAGCATCCCCATGCGACAACAACGCAGAAGTCTACTTCATGCAGCTGAGGAGGAAGGTTATACACATCTGACAAGTGCTTATTTTATGCTAATCCTAACCACATCCTCCTTCCACAAGATGTTCTATTCGCTGTGAAGATAAAACGCACTCACATTCAATATTCCTTTAGGATATTAAAATATACATATCAGGAAAGCCAAATGCAATTTTTAGTTTCTCATTTTTACAAACAAGGAAACTGAGATCAAGCTAAATGAATCTGTCTAAAAACTGAGAGCTACACAGTAGCTCTTTCTTCAAATACGTTAGTTTTATTAGTCAGTCATAAAGGACAGACCTTTTTTGTTAAAGGGGTACCTTTAAAAATGTTAAAGAACAGCAACAACAAAAAGTTAAAGAATAAAATATCTTACAAACACACACACAGCATCAGGCCAGTAAAGGCACACCTCACTTCATTATGCTTTGCTTTACTGCGCTTTACGGATATTGCATTTTTTACAAGTTGAAGGTTTGTGACAACCCTGCACTGAGCAAGTCTATTGGCAACATCTTTCCAACAGCATTTGCTCATTTCGTGTTTCTAAGACACATTTTGGTAATTCTCCCAATATTGCAAACTTTTTCATTATTATTACATTTGTTATGGTGATCTGAGATCAGTGATCTTCGATGTTATTACCAAGACCCACTGAAGGCTCAGATGATGGTTAACGTTTTTTAGCAATAAAGTATTTTTTAATTAAGGAATGAATGTACATTGTTTCTTTAGACATAATGCTATGCACTCTTAATGGACCACAGTACTGTGTAAACGTGGCTTTTATATGCACTGGGAAACCAAACAATTCATGTGACTCGCTTTATTGCGATATTCACTTTATTGCATCCGGAACCGAACCCACAAAATCTCTGAGGTATGCCTGTAATGCTACGAAGATGTTAGTAGTGCTAACTGTGTATTAAATTTTTATGCAATGAAAAGCACGTTAACTGCAAAGTTCAGGGGTTGCATCAATTCTCCTTCACTAATGCCAAATCTACAAATCTCTAATTTAATACAATGACACGTGTAAGGAAGTTACAGACTAAAGGGGAACATATATTGCTGGGCTGACTGAAGACAGCTCTTACCTCCATCTGCAAAGCTTCCGCCAATCCCCTGATGGCAAACTTGGACGAAGAGTAGGCTGTGAAACCAAATAAGCCCAACTGCCCCGCCTGGGAGGACACGAAGACAATCCTGCCCACGCGGCGTTCCTTCATGGTGGTGATCACCGCTCGGCTGGGGTACACGCTGCCCAGGTAGTTGACGCTCATTAATCTCTGCAGGGAACAAAGAGGCCGCGAGAACTAAGCAAGGTCAACGCCCCAAGGCTGCATCCCACGGGCATCCTGCCTTCTCACCAAGTCTGAGCTTGTCAGTGGAGCCCGAGTGACTGGGAGTCAGCCGATCTGCTGAACAAATGAAGGCCTAATGATCCTGTAGGTGACCGTGACACACAGGACCTACCACTGGGAGCCTATTTCAATCTAGCCTTACATTCTCACAACGAGAGCACTTACATCTTTGCTGAAGACTGGTCAAAATTAGTCTTCTCCTTATAAAAAGTACACTGCATGTTACAGGTAACACTTTTCGAGAAACAGTTTTGAGGAAAGAGCTTCAAGTATTTCCAGCTCTATTAGTTCTAAGTGACAGGAAGACCACAAAGAGACGGGGACCAGGGTTGACAGCAGCGACTGTGGTGTAAAGCCTGGGCTCTACCGTTTACTGCCTATTTGATGATGAACAGAAAAGTCAGACACTCTATTTATTTCCTCAGTGACAACAGGGTTAATATGGGTGTGATCTCACACGCCTGCAGCAAGGATTGAAAGAGGAAACACAAGGCAAGCGCCTGGCACAGCCCCTGACCTGCAGCAATTACTCAATAAATGTCGGCTCTTATATTATGATGGGTAAGAACTCACAGAGGCACCAAGATCTACTTTCCCCTCATCCTGGGAACTCTTAAAAACCTTACATTTTCAACCTGAAAGTCTCAGGATACTGCATTACAATGTTTCTATATTAAAAGTCTTGTAAAAATACTAGATCTATCACCATGTGAAACCAAACACTTCACTGGCAAACTTTAAGTCCATCATGAAACGTTAACTCAACAGCATTAAGTAACTTTTAGAAACAATGACCAGAAACACCAGCAGGCCAGGGGGAAATACTTAGTTTAAAAAAAGCAGAGGGCAGGGCTTCCCTGGTGGCGCAGTGGTTGAGAGCCCGCCTGCCGATGCAGGGGACACAGGTTCGTGCCCCGGTCCGGGAAGATCCCACATGCCGCGGAGCGGCTGGGCCCGTGAGCCAGGGAGAGGCCACAACAGTGAGAGGCCCACGTACCGCAAAAAAAAAAAAAAAAAAAAAAAAGAAAAGCAGAGGGCAGACGGTATTTACACCGTGACTGCAACTATTTTGAATATTAAATAAAAGTACATGTGCACAGGTACAAAACCAAAGAAATGTAGAAAATTGTAAGTGACTATGTTAGGATTCTGGGATTCCCATTTTTCCCCCCCAAATGTTTTTTAATATTATTATATTGGTTTGACAAAAAAAGAAGGCATACTGAACCCATGTGTAAACCTTAGCTCCCTTCTGAGACCCCACTAAAATCTCAACAGAGATTTTTTTCAAGGCAAGAATCCACATGAGCAAAGAAAATCGCAGCAATGACATTTCGGACGTTGAAAAGAATGACGAGTGAGAACTAACCTGGCAGAAAGCTGAATGCGAGGTGAGGAGAAGATAAACTAAAAAAGCAAGATTAAACCACAGAAGCCCCAAAAGGCTGATGCAGCACACCAGGCACCGCCGGGGGCTGGAGGACAGGAATGTGGGCTGAGTCTGTTTAAAAAAGTCACATAGACAAACCCACCCACCGTCATAATCAGAGATTTCAGTACCCCACTTTCAATAATTGACACACAAGCAGACACAAATCAGTAAGGAGACAGGAGCCCTGAACAATGTTATCGGCCAACTGGACCTAATCGACACTGATCGAACACTCCACCCAAAACAGCACAATACCACCAACCCTCGGTATCCATGGACGATTGGTTTCAGGACCCCCGCCCCCCCGATACCAAAATCTGCAAATGCTCAAGTCCCTCATATAAATGGCACGGTACAGTCAGCTGTCTGTATCCTCGGATATGCGGGGTTGATCCTATATATTCTTTTCAAGTGCACAGGGAATGGCTATAAGACAAACTATATTCTGGGCTATAAAGCAAGTCTCGATAAATTCAAAAGGATTCAACTCATACAAAGTATGTTTGCTGACCACAATGGAATTCCACTGGAAATCAGAAAGAGAAAGATTTCTGGAAAATCCCCCAAATATTTAAAAACTAAGTAACACTTCTAAATAATCCAAGGGTCAAAGTGAAAATGGAAAGGGAAATTATACAATATTTTTAACCGAATGAAAATGAAAATACAACTTATCAAAATTTGTAGGATGCTGCTAACGCAGAACTTAGGTGGAAATCCACAGCACTAAATATCTGTGTTAGAAAAGGGAAAAAGCCTTAAATGGATGACCTCAGCTTCTGCCTAAAGAAGCTATAAAAAGAAGAGCAACTTAAAGCAAAAGTAAGCAGAAAAAAAAGTAATAAAAATAAAAGGAAATAAATGAAATAGAAAAAAAAAATAGAAAAATCAATAAAGCCAAAAGCTGGTTGTTGAGAAGATCAACAAAATTGATAAATCTGTAGTCATACTGGTAGGAAAGAGAAGGAACACAAATTATCAATATCAAAAATGAGAGAGGTGACATCACTACAAACTCTACGGATGTTAAAATAATAATAAGGGAATATGATGAATAACTTTTGCCAATTCAATGACGTAGATGAAATGGACAAATTCCTTAAAAGAGACAAGCTACCAAAGGTCACTCCAAAAGAAACAGATAGAAAGATATAGATGTAGCCCTTCAACTGTTAAAGAAACTAAAGTTAGAAACCTTCCCACAAAGGAAACCTCAGGCTTCACTGGTGAATTCTACCAAACCTTTAAAAAAGAATAAATCAATTCTACACAAACTCTTCCAGATAATTGAAAAGGAGGGAATATTCCCCTCCTCATGCTATGAGGCCACCCTGACCCTTATACAAAAATCACAAAATAACATTACTGAACAGTATAGCTAATATCCCTCAAGAACAAAGAAAGGATAATAATAATCACAACCAAGCAGCGTTTATCCCAGGAATGCAAGGTTGGAAACATTTGGAAACTAGTCAATGTAATTCACCATATTAACAAACTAAAAAAGAACTCTATGATCATCCCAATAGATGCAGAAAAAGCAACTGACAAAATTCAACATTCATTCCTTATAAAAACTCTCTGCGAACTAGGATAAACTACTAAACTTGATAAAGGGCATCTACCAAAAACAAAAAACAGGGAGTTCCCTGGTGGCCTAGTGGTTAGGATTCTGGGCTTTCACTGCTGTGGCCCTGGGTTCAACCCCTGGTCAGGGTACTGAGATCCTGTAAGCTGTGCAGTGCAGCCAAAAAAAAAAAAAAAGAATTAAAAAAGAGAACAAAAACAAACTACAGCTAACATCATACTTAATAGTAAAAGACTGAGTGCTTTCTCCCTAAGGTCAGGAACACGACAAGAATGTCTGCTTTCACCAGCTTCTATTCAACACTGTACTGGAAGTTCCAGCCCATGGAATAAGGGTATGCAGATGGGAATGGAAGAAGTAACACTTGCAGATGACACGACCTTCCATGTAGAAAGTCCAGTGAGCGCTAGAATTAATAGTTGAGTTCAGCAACACTGCATGATCAGTACACAAAAATCAATTGTATTTTTCTATATTAGCAATGAACACTCAGAAATTGAAATGAAAGAAACCATTTACACTAACATCAAAAGACATGAAATACTGAAAAACAACGTGCGAGACCCATACGCTGAAAATTACAAAACACTGCTGAGAGAGATTAAAGAAAACTTAAGCTAAATAAATGGAGATATATATTATGTTACAAGGGTTAGAAGACTCAACATTATTAACATGTCTGTTCTCCCCAAATGGATCTACAGCAGCAGAGTAATCCCCATCAAAAACTACTCTCATTGATAGCTACAGGTAGATAAAACAAGATACAGCTCCAAGAACCCACAGAGAAAACCACTGAAAAGGAAAATTAAGAGAAGTGTGTTGGTGTTCCCCAAGACCACCTCCAGTGTGGGCGATTTGCTGGAAGGTCTCACGGGACTCTGCACACAGCTGTGCTCACGACTAAGGCTTATCACAGTGAAAGGACACAAAGCGAGACCAGCCGGGGCAAAAGGCACACCGGCCAAAGTCCAGAGGAAACCAGGAGCACATTTCCACGAGTCCTCTCCCTGTGGAGCCACACAGGACATGCTTAATTTAAGTCCCCCGGCAATGAGTCATGACAGCACAAACTATTGTGTACCTGCGATTTACATGCATGTGAACTTCAGCAAAATTAAAATGAAAAAAATTCCAAACAAACCAAAGAACATAATTGAGATAGAATTCATCTTAAAGAAAAAGGAACTCTTATCTTCAGAAAATGCATCAAACGTGGTAGTGTTGTTCTAACAGGGGGTGTCGGTGATAAGCCCACACCTGGACTTGACCAGAACAAGGCAAGTGACCAGACCGAGGTGGGAGAGAGCAGAGGGGCGCGTGACAGCCTGCGAAGGGGACGCCCTCTGCAGCACAGTGGCCTCCTGCCTCCTCTCAGGGCAGCCAGGGGTAGAGGGGCGATGGCCAGAGACGGCGGGGCCCACAGCAAACCATCCCTGGAACGAGGCCCTGTCACTGGAATAGAGCAACAGGTTTGGGGTTAACCAGCCTTCCTCTTTAAAGCCCAGTCCTTTCGGAGGTGAGGCCAATTCCAACATCCCCTGTCAGCTGCTTAAGCCCCTGCGCCGTGCTGACCTCTGTTCTCACCGCCCTCACTCCACAGTGACCCACGCCGGCACCTCCATCCACTTCGCAACACCACCAACCCTTGTCTTAATCACCCTGACAGTCCTAAAAGTCTCCTGACACAGCAGGCAGAAAGAGCCTCTAAAAGCTGCGATGCAGATCTCACTACTCCCTAGCCTGGCTTAAACCCCTTCAGAGGTTTTCAACTGAAATCTAAAGTGGCCCCATCCCACATGCCCAGGGCTCAGGAAGCTCTGGCCTCCTGGCCTCCTAGTCAAGCTCCTGGAGTTTGCCCGGCTCTTTCCACCTCGGGGCCCCTGCAGCCACTGGCTCTCCGGACTGGATCTCCTTCTTGGTGTCTCTGCACCTGCCCTTCGGGTCACCTTCCACACTGTGTAAAAGAGCCTCCTCTTTTCCTTTCCCATTTCCTCTCCCCCGAGTATCAATACTTAGCGCATCTGTAATCACACTGCTGATAAGCTGGATCCTGCCTGGTCTGTCCCACCTTAGCTGGGCCAAGCCTTTATTCTCTCGCTCACCACAGCATCCCCGGGCCCTAGAACGACACTCGATTCACTAGAGGCTTTCTCGAATATTTGTGGGTTGAATGAATAAAAGACAAAGGACATTAATATTTACACACGGCTACCCTGAGCCGAGCATTATGTACCCAATTATGCTACTTCATCCTCATAGCCCTGGGAGCCGTACGTCCCATTCACAGAGATGGAGGCTGAGGATGGAGGAAAACCTGAGGCCAGAAGGAAGAAGAACGGTTTGCCTGAGACCACAGGTAGTAAGTGGTTAGACTTGAAACCAGCTGTGCTAAGATTTAAAACTGGTTTAGACTGATGCCAAAGGCCAGCTTTTCTCCTACTGTCCCATGCTGCTGGGGACAGAGCAACAGTCTGTGTGCGTGGGTACTGGTGTGGGTGGGAAAGAAATCAGTTGTTTTTCTAAACGAAAGTGAGACAGAATGAGAGACAGACAGACAGAAGGAAGGAGATAGTGTGCTGGAGACTGAAGGTTGAGAATAAATTGAGGTTTTTTTAAATATTTCAGCATATGCTTCATATTCTATACATGAATTTTACTTCTTCCTTCATCTCACCTGCTTCACGTTTTCTCCTTGTCATTGATACCCACACACAGTCACCTGGTCTTTTTTTTGGCCATACTGAGTGGCACACAGGATCTTAGTTCCCTGACCAGGGATCGAACCCGCACCCCCTGCAGTGGAAGCGCGGAGTCTTAACTACTGGACCGCCAGGGAAGTCCCACACAGTCACCTGGTCTTATACTCTTAGTTCCTTCTATTCTTCTCAGTTATAAATCCCCACAAATCATTCACTCCATTACCTTCGGACTTCCATCAAACACACAATTGGAAACAATCCCTCCCCTTCTGTCCCTGGACACACCCCGCGTCCTGAGGTCTTAGCTTTACAACTATGCATTTATTTATTACAGCCACATAACTACTTACACCTCCATCCTCTTTGCTGTCCACAACCGGTCAAGGCGAGTCTGCTGATTCTCCCTTTATATCATCTTTCACGCACACACGCACGCACGCACGCACACATACTCCTCTTTCGCTGGCTGCCTCTGAAGTCTCTCCCCTCATCACTTCATACCTAGACTACAACTATTTCCCACAACTGATTTTTTACACAGCTGTTGAGAAAATCTTCAGAATCTCCCTGTCAATACTTAGAGATAATGGCATACAGGTCAAGACAACTATCTTTTATGCCGAGTTGATAAAGGAGCCTTAAGACACTAGAGTCCCCGCTACGGCATCCCTCTGCTTCCCTCTCCATCTGGACTCGCCTAGCTCGCCCAATCACAGAGTTTACGGTGCTTTCCCACAGTCCGCCAGAAGCAAGATGCAAACTGCTGCTCTTGGAGTCTCCTCTTCCATAAGAGGGGGATGCATTTTAACTTCACAGAGCAAATCATTCAAAATCCATGGCTACCAGGAAGGCTCTAGAGACCAGCAAGAAAGAGATGGTTGATGCAATGTCAACAAAAGAAAAACATGTTTTGCACCTAAGAAAGCCTTCAGATCTGATGTGCGTTTCTTTGGCTGACCTTTTTAAAAACATAAATATGAATATGACGCATTATCTTTGTCTCTTGGTTTCAAAACTCTAGAGTCTGCTCTTCACCTTTTTTGGGTTTTCATTGTTAAAAACACTGATACTTGACAAGAAAATCCAGCCTCTCTTGGCGTACAAAGAGCTCTCTTGATGATATGACCTCAGTGAATCAACGCAGTAATCTGTGTCAGGTTGGAGGTTTCATTCCCATTTTACAGCTGAGGAAACCAAGGTTCAGAGACTTGTCTAAACTTCTAAGGCTGGATGGTCACTGTGACTAAAATCTTGTCCATCCTCTAGTTTTCTAAAGCTTCTGTTAAATCTGAACGCATTTCACCTATTTCATTCATAAAGCCGTTAGCCAGGAATGAGTCCTCCCTTTTAGTGCGTGGGCTACCCCAATGAGGAAAAAACAAATTTTTACTTACTTCAAAAGTACTAACTTCAAGATCTTCAAATTTTCCTGCAAGTGACATTCCTGCACAGTTTACAAGCATGTCCACTGGGCCCAGTTTCTCCTGTGCCTGGAAAAATGTATCAGAGTGGGCATTAAGAAAGAGAAGAAAGGAATCTCTTAGTAGCCAATCAATGCCAATAAATAAAATCTATGAAACTATTAAATCTACAAGGAAGATATGTCAACTCCAAGCCACACACCAAAATGGCAAACCAATCGAAAGGCGAGCGGATTAATTCCAATTAACCCAACCTCTTACTTGTTTTATGACATTCTCTACTTGGCTGTAGTCTTGAGATACATCAACTGATATACAAAGCACCACCTGTTAGACAGAGAAAAAAATAATCAAAGCTATGCAGGGGTCTGAAACTACCTTTAAAAGAACTTTTTTTTTTTAATTAAAGGCAATTTTCTTCCAATAGAGAATGAGTCCAGTTTTAGAGGTACAGATTGCAGGGTTTGAAATCTGCTGACAATGCAATTTGGAGAGACAAATGGGGTCGGGGGTGCACTTTCTTGAAGAAAACTCTTTTGAGCAAACTCAAAAGAATGTTCTAAGAAATGCTGGTTGGAGGGTACAGACTTTCAGGTGGAAGATGAATAAGTTCTGGGGATCAAATGCCCAGCATAGTGACTATTGTTATTAATACTGTACTGTAGACTTGTAATCTGCTAAGAGAGTAGATCTGAAGTGTTTTCACCACACACACAAAAGCGGTAACTACGTGAGGTGTTGGCCGTGTTAATCCACTTGTTTGCGGTCATTCTTACACAGTGTAAACATATATTAAATCGTCATGTTGCAGACCTTAAATATATACAATTTTTGTCTATGTATGCCTCACTAAAGCTAGAAAAAGAAATGTAAAAACTCTCCTCTTAAAACGTAACTAGACTATAGTGACAGGAAGTACATCACAAGCCACGTGCACCCAGGAGTAGAGGGAGAAACAGGGTGCAGAGGGGCAGGGCAAACTCCAGGGGTGATGGAAATGCTCTGTGTCTGGATTTCAGGGGTGGTTTCACAAGCATTTAGTGATACATCAGTCAAAAGCCATCCAACTGAACTCTTTAAATTGGTGTGGTTTATTGTACACAAATCCTACCTCAATAAAGTGGTCAAAAAATAATAGCAAACTTAATAAATACGTTTAAAAAAATACTCCTCTTGGAGCAGTATCAGAGCTATCACTGCCCTCTTGGGATTCAATACCAGTAGGTGGAATAAAGAGATAAGTCAACAGGATCTACTCCCAGAAGCCTCCTTAGTCCAGCCGAGCTGGGAGGCTAAGCTGGTGGAATCATCTTACTAGGCCAAGGGCAGATCTGGGCCTGTGGGAGCCGAGGGGAAACCAAGTCACATTTGGTTCACTCTGAGGTTTGCTTGAGGTCCCTGACTCTGGACTGAACTGCCATTTACAGATTTTCTAGATGAGGGGTCACCAAGCTGAGTCCAAGCCCACCTAGTAGAAACCTGGCCATGTTTAGGGATGCACAGCACAGAGGGATGATGGGAAGAGGTCAGCCATTTAGTCTTTGAAAAGGAAGGGAAGGAGGGAGGGAGGGAGGGAGGGAGGGGAAAAGGGGGAAAAAGCATGTATCTCGGTGCTTACTTTGTTTGGGGAATGTATGTATTTATTTATCTATCTATCTATCTAGTTATTTGGCTGCGCTGGGTCTTAGCTGCGGCATGCGGGATCTTTTTTAGTCGCGGCATGCATGTGGGATCTAGTTCCCTCACCAGGGATTGAACCCGGACCCCCTGCACTGGGAGTGTGGAATCTCTGCCACTGGACCACCAGGGGAGTCCCTTGGTGCTTACTTTGATAGAAATTTATGACATAGAAATTAAGAACACTAATGGGGACAGTGAGCTACTGGTTTTTGTTTTGTTTTGTTTTTGTTTTGTTTTGCGGTACACGGGCCTCTCACTGCTGTGGCCTCTCCCGTTGCGGAGCACAGGCTCCGGACGCGCAGGCCCAGCGGCCACGGCTCACGGGCCCAGCCGCTCCATGGTACGTGGGATCTTCCCGGACCGGGGCACGAACCCGTGTTCCCTGCATCGGCAGGCGGACCCTCAACCACTGCGCCACCAGGGAAGCCCAAGCTACTGTTTTAACTTTCCTTTTCAGACAATGTTTTCAAATCAGAGCTTAGGCCTCTGACATAGGAAATGTTCTATGTTCCCAGGGAGGTCACTGAGAGAAGCAGAAGGGTGTTGGCAGTTTCTCAGTCTTTCCATGGTTTCCTCCCTGTTGAGACTGGCCGCCAAGCCAAGTGGAAGACAGAGCGTGTGTGTACGGAAGGGTGCACACACCCACGATATGCACCCAGGTGCAGTTGCAAGTCCAAGGCCGTGTGTTGTGGTGGGAAGAACAGGCACGGCACTGGGGAAGCCGGGGTTCCAATCCTGTCCCTTCATTCACCAGCTGAGCGGAACCCAAGACGTTTGCAGTGGTCTCACCTGTACAGTAACAGTGTCACAGGCTAGTGACGAGCAAGATCCCTCCCAGCTCTAAGAAGCCATGATGTGAGAAGTGAGGCCAAAGGGTTGGATAAAAAGAGCCCCGTTGCCTTAGGACTGATAACATCAGGCAGGAAGCTGTATTTAATGCAAGAAGGAATCCCATCCTAATGGCCTAAATTCCTATGAAAAGGAAACAAGCCCCTTCGCAAACGTAACCTGGAATATTCCAGACTAGTGGGCTTGTCCTTGAATTTTATCCCATCATCATACAGAAGACATGTTTTAAAAAAGAGAGTAGGAATCATACAATTAATTTTAAACATGCCTTTTCATACGGTATTAGATCATTTACTGTGAATAAAACCTGTACCACAGGTCAGTAACATTTCAAAAAAAATGTTTACCAACTCCCAGGAAAAAGAATGCCCCCAGGGCACTGCTTTTGCTAAGAGGAGTAACAAGCCAGCTCTGGGCCCAGTGGCAGGATCAGGCTCCTACTTGCCCAGCCCAGCCCGATGATCTTCGCCTTCCTTGATGTGCAAGTCAAGAACTTTCCACATGACCTGAAGCCTCCTGATAGATGAAGGAGTGGGAATAACGAGGAAGAAGCCCAGAGCAGAGATGGCGATAGCAGCAGGCGTGACTGGCCTTCAGCCAGGACATTTCAGATCTGTGGCTCTGGGTGATGTTTCATTCTCTATCAGAAGTTACGGGGATATTTAAAAAAAAACGAAAAACTGGGGAGATTTGCTGAGCTGGCAGCTTTCTAATGTTTGTGGGCTTCAGAGAAGGAGATACTGGCAGAGGCCACGGTACTAGAGAAAAACTCACATAGGTGCACAAAGAGAGGTGGATGAGGATTTTTATGTGCAGCACAGAATGCAAAAGAAAAGAAAATACAAATAGCCAACAAGAGGCAACAGATTAAATAAACTCTGGGGTACTCAATATTATGCCACAGCAGTTCTAAAAGATGAGGCCGACTCATTTATATTGACATGCAAAGTTCTCTAATATATTCTCGTGGAAAGAAAAGAGGCAATTAAAACTACAGTGAAACACCA